>NC_090896.1:18355893-18375893 GCF_036669925.1 Montipora capricornis
AGGGCAGCATCTGCTTCCAAAGCGTGTGCAAAGGCAGTCCCTATACACGAGATTATGGCCACGGCTGGTTAGCGTTCGGCGCAAACATTTTATCAACATTACTTTAAGCCAGTAATAGCAGAGGCCAGCGTCGCCTCGGTGCTCCTCAGCAGCAATGCATAATAATCATTTAATTTTGTTATTGTTTTTGAATTAAAGTAGGCCAGGCATGAATACAGCTTGCGTTGTCTGAATGGGCGTATCAGGGCTTTAAAGTCTCATGGGATCTCCCGCCTTCTGGTCATGTGATAATATTGGATAATTAAACGAGACTTACCTGTAAGTTGAAGTTTGATTGAGATTCTATCACATGACAGCAGAAGGCAAGGAGATCACATGCTGGCCGCTTCTTGGCTTCCCCGCCCTTTTGTCAGCCTTAGTTGTACACCTACGTACTGGCTGAGTGTATTATGCCTGACACTCCCATTCAATGTCTTTAAAAAATGACTCGCGCAAGCGCCGTGCTATCTAATGTGATCTCCTTGCCTTCTGCAGTCATGTGATAGAATCTCGTTTAATTATCCAATTTCTTTGTGAAAAAGATAACTAATATTCGCAAGGAGCTTGATGATGCAGCCTCGGGGGCTTGTTGTGATCCTGCTTAATATGACTTTCGTCGATCAGTTGCGGAATCATTTCATGACTTCACACCTATGAGTGATCAAGATGTCATTGCCCTAGTGCAGAGATCTTCCAAAAGTGTTGGGCCCTTGATCCAATGCCGACCAAACTGGTTTGTGATTGCATTGATGTACTGTTGCCTACCATAAAGCATATAATCAATCTATCCCTAAACAACGGGTACTTTCCACATGCCTGGAAGGAAGCTTTGGTAAATCCTCTATTGAAGTCGTTTGGACTGGATCCTCTGTATAACAATTTCCGTCCTGTTAGCAATTTGCCGTATGTTTTTAAACTAGTTGAACGTTCAGCTTCAGATCAGTTATTTACGCACGTCATCTAATGGTCTGTACCCTGACCTGCAATTGGCTGACGTGAAGAATCATAGCACTGAGACGGCTCTCCTGAGAGTTAAAAACGATATTTCGATGAATATGAATAAAGGGCACGTGACACTATTAGTTTTTCTTGATTTGAGTGCCGCTTTTGGCACTGTTAACCATAGCAGTCTGCTAACGAGTCTTGGGAAAGTTCTGGACTGGTTTGCATTGTACCTGCATGATAGGAGCCAACGCATTACAAATCAATGGAACTCTTTCTGATAGCTTCTCCTTGCAGTGCCGTATTCCTCAGGGTTCTTGTTTGGGGCCTATTTTGTTTCTGATTTATGCTTCAAAACTTTTCGTCATCGTCCAGAAGTGCATTGTTATGCTGATGATACGCAGCTTTATTTTTCGTTCAAGCCTGGTTTGAGTGAGAGTCATGTAGAGGCACTTTTGCATATGCAGCAGTGCATAGATGACCTTCGTCAATAGATGTTAATCGATCGCCTCAAGCTTAATGATGCGAAGACTGAGTTTCTATTGGTTGGTAAGAGACAGCAGTTAGCTAAGCTATGTGCAGAACCCCTTGCTGTGGGTGATCATCTCATTACCCTTGCCAGGAAGCCAAGAACTTCGGCTGTTGGTTGGTTTGACCGGCAGCTCAGGATGGTTACTAATATTAATAAAATTTGTAGTGCATCATACTTTTATCTGCACTTATTAGGCAAATAAGAAAATTTCTGTCAGTTGAGTGTACTAAACTGCTTGTGCATGCGTTGGTGACGAGACAAATCGACTATTGTAATAGTCTGTTGTATGGTTTGCCTCAAGCTCAACTGTCTAAATTACAATGTGTTAAGAATACTGCCGCGCGCCTTATTTGTAATATATTGTGCTTTGAACATATCTCACTAGTGCTTTTTGAACTTCATTGGCTGCCTGTGCATTATAGAATCATATTCAAAGTTTTAGTGATTACATATAAGGCAATTAATGGTACGGCACCGAAATATATCAGTGACATTATAACTATTAAAGCAGAATCCAGCTATTCTCTAAGGTCAAATAACGAGCTACTGTTAGCTCATCCTATAGTGCGCACAAAGATAACGTGGATCAGGCCTTCTGTGCTGCTGCCCCGAAACTATGGAACTCTTTTCCTTAGTCATTAAGGAAAATAACATCAGTGGACTCCTTTAAGGTGCAGTTAATTACTTTATTATTTAGAAAAGCCTATCAGGAGATTGTATAGTTTTTTAATTGTACGTTATTTTTATCTTGAATGGATATATTCTGTTATTTTTATTATAAATAGATATATTCTGTTAGTTTTCTCTTTTATATATCAATACTTTTTTTACCTAGGCTTTGTAATATTTATATATATGAAGACAGTTATTATTTTTTTCAATTGATTGTAACACACCTTCGATCATATATTAATGTAGCCGCCACAGTAGAAATGATTAAAATAATAATAATAATAATAATAATAATTATTATTATTATTATTATTATTATTATTATTATTATTATTATTATTATTATTATTGTCCTCATCAAAATAGTCCAAAAATTGCGATAGAAAATTATGCTGTCTATATAACACACCACAGATAATGTTTGGATGCCCAGGTAAATTTTAAATGGTAAATTGTAAATTTTATGACGAAGCGATGAGTATGATATCGCTTTTCAAGTCAAATGCACTTTGGAATTCAAAAGTTTCGCAATGAATTTTTCTTGAACCGCATGAGTTTTAAAAGAAAACAAGCACACCCTCAGCGAGAGAATGGAAAGGAGAAAACCATCTCAGAGTCAACTATCAATAGCCAGTGAATAAGAATCACGCTAAAATTAGAGGCCATAAAATAAGGTTTAGGTATATTAAACAAAAACTTCTGAAAACACAAGCCAGTGAGATTTCACCCAAATTTTACGATAGCTCATTGCGGCAGGTACAAAACACAGGTCACAGGTCATTGTTTTACCAAGACGAAAAGGATCTTAAACATTCATAAAACCTAACCTTGTTTTAGGCTTAAAAGTTTTTAGGCCTAAATAGGCTTAAGGTAAGAGTTTATAAGTGTTTAGGATACTTTTTGTATTGGCAAAAAAAATTACATGTGACCTGTGTTTTGTACCTGGCGACTGCCGACGCACAACGAAAAAAAGGTGGGCAAGCGGATTAAAAAAGCATGTGTACTCTTGCATTTTAGAGCAAAACAAATCAACTTTTTCTTTACGTCCAAAAAGAGTACAGAAAATTGTTATTTAATTCCAGTTAACAATGAAAATTCGATTTTCAGTCCTGAACAAAGGAAGAACCGATTAAACCACCTTTTCAAAATACGCATCCACTTTAAATAACGCATTGGTAAAAATAACAAACGGTTTAGTGCCCTTGGAAAGAACTTGTGGAGTAACTTCTTCCACTAAGTATGAGTTATTACTGGTATTCTGTTTTGTCGTTGTTGTTCTCTTTCGCTCTCCGTTTGTTTATGTTCTAGACATAGGTCCTCCAGGCATCATGTAACCTTATCAGAGTTTCTAAAGATATGCCAAAAATTTCAATACAGAAAAAAAAAAACTCAGGGCAAATTAAAAATAAACACTCAGATCTAAGTTTATATCCCTCGGATGCTTGACTTGAATAACTACGTAGCCACCAGTGTGGACCACAGATATCATGATATGTCAAACTGGATTGAAACCAGCGAAAAATGCAGAAATAAAACGTCTTCCAAACCGTTTTCCACCTGAACACAAAAAGCGTTGACTGTATAAGAACTATAGTTGACGTAGTATGCTTGTATAGCCGCGTCGAGCCACAGAAAGCGCGCGAAAAATGAAGCCTCGCTTATGTTCAGGTGATTTAACGTGGGTTGAGCCTGCAATCCAATCGAAAACCAGTACCTGATCAGCGGTCAGCTTTAAAAAAAAAAAAAAAGCTGACTTCGGTGAGCTCTAAGCTTGAGTGCGCGATATGATCATGTGATACTGGTCAGCGGATACCTTGTTTTGACAGGTGTCAATTGATCAAAATATGAATGTCCAATATCAAAGATGTATGCTGTAGACTAGGATGATACTGGTCACATTGGCCAACATGGAAGGGTGGACGTACGTACGTATGTATGGACAGTCGATGATGTCATGGCTAGAAAACCAAAATTTCTCGCATCGATGGGTTACCATATTTTCTTAACAACGGTGCTCTGCGCGCGGAGCTCCCCTAAAACTTGAGCTAGCATGTTACGATCCATCTATAAGATGGGTTTATGGCGAGATGTAAGAGGTGTACTTTCTTTAACCATTCCTTCCAGAGAAGGTAGTATCACAGGGAACCGTAGTTGATCCTTATAAAGCTTGACATTACCTTTACTTGCTAAAATATCACGTTGCAAATAAATGGGAGGGGGCTATTTAATAACAAAATCAAGGTGTCACACATCAAAGTTGTTATAGATCTGAAATATAAGAGGGAACTGTAAGTACCTTAAACAGAAATCTACAATTTTGTGATTAAAGACGTGTATGTCTCTAACTGTTCTTACAAAGAATTAACTTACAATATATAAAGTCGACAGTTAAGCTTTCATATAAAATTAATAGACATCCATTATTCAGCCACTCCTTAAATTAATACAGAAAAAAAGTGAAGAACGTTCACGAAATGTAGATTATGGCATTTTGATTTATCCTTGTCAGAATGTTCCTTCTCTTTATCAAAACAATTTTCCATGAGTGCACTTGTCACAAAAGCAAAGAGAAACTCCTTTCTTATCGATTATTCGCCAATTCAGATTTCCTAAGTGCAGCCGATACTTCGATACTCAAAACTTAGCTGCCTCTACTGTATATTCAAGCTTCACTTTTTGAATGGAAGGGTGATGTATTCTTGGGTTTCCCAATGAAAGTCGCCGCTTGTAAATAAGGAACCAGCTGAATAAGGACCATACCAACCGAATATTAAATTGATCGAAGGAGATGAAAGGTGCACTCTAAACTTAAGACTTTTTTGCCCTACAACATCCAAAGAGTAAAATTGCATTTTCAGCTGTTTGCGATAAATGCCACGGCGAGATCGATTTCTTCTAGCAAAAAAAAACATTACCAGGGTGTTTTTGGAGTGAAAATAGTATCCGGATAAGAACCATGTAATGCTGACACAAGCCATTGATAAAGTCGTGTTGGGAAAATTACCCAAGTCATACTTGTATCGTTTCTTAAAACATTTTTGTGCCATTGTTTTAACAGGGATCTGTCTAACAATAAGATGAAGAGTCTTCCACTGGGGATTTTTGATAGCCTTACCAAACTGACCCATCTGTAAGGAGAAACTCTGTTTAAATGTTTGGTTTTAAAGTTATGGAAGGGAAGCTCCATTATCTAAGGGTGATGTATTCTTGAGTTTCCTAATGAAGGATGCTGCATGTTAATAAGGATACAGCTGGATACAGGTCATAGGGACCAAAATATTAAATGGTGGAAGGAAGTGGAAGGAGATGCGAGGTACACTCTGAACTTGGGACTTACACCTCCGTCAACATCCTTAGAGTAAAATTGCATTTTTAGTCGTTTTCGATGAATGTCAAGGAAAGAGCGACGGATTTCTCGCACAAAAATGCAAATAAATAAACAAACTAGAATTGAATCTGGTGGGAATAAAATATGAAAATTTGGCTTTGTGTCCAAGCAAAAACAGTATGACCTATGGTGTCAAATTACTACACACGCAAACCCCATTCCAATAGGATTTTTGATAGCATGACTGAACTGTCTTCTCTGTAAGCAAGAGCTTTGTTTTATATGTTTGATTTGACATTTATGGAAGAAAAACCTCCAACGCCTAACTTGCACAAAGTAAGTAATGTCTGTTTAAAAAGAAAGGGGTTCCCCTTTAATGTGGAATTACCTTAGGGTAACACAAATAATTTATTGTCAAAATGATTATTATTGCATAAACTTGTTAACTCCAGTTGTTTTCATAATAATGACAAGATTCACTCCAGTAGTAACAAGGGCTACAAATTATTGTGACATGGTGAAGGACAGTACACATTAGTTGACGGAAAAAGTGACAAACCGTTTGCCCTTTTTTATTTGTTTTATTTCTGCTTTCTTTCCTTAACTGGGTTTATTACGTGGCTATGCCAAGGTAAAGTAAAAAGTTCCTTAAATTTTATTCCATAACACAATTTTTCTATGGACAGGTTTATTCGACACAACAATTTAGGGGATTTGAATCGACATATATTTCGCAATTTGACCAAGCTAAAGATACTGTGAGTAACATTCATATTTCAGTGTTTTCTCGGCTGATATATTGTCAACATAGTGAAAGCAATAATATCAGTAACTTGGTTCCTGATTTCGATTGCAATTTGGAATGAATAATAACATATAGATTTAGCCAAGCCGCGGAGCTCCCTAGATTTAGCCAGGAGAGCTCCCTGGTTATTTATTCTTACTGGCTGTCGGGTTTGTGAAAATAAAAGGTTTCTGTTGCTGCTATAATAATTAAATCATTTTCTTTGCTTTCTTCTATAGAACAATTCATTGCCTAACTAGTGAATTCCACGGTAAAGTTTACGCTAAAAAACAATATCGCATGAATCACAAAGGGATGTGTTCGCGATCGGTTTTTCTAGTGAAATTTACTTTGCGTTTTACCGGTTTGGCAATAATTTGTTCTTGAACCGCATGAGTTTTAAAAAGAAAACAACCGAACCCTCAGCGAGCGAATGGAAAAGGAAAAAAAGCCATTTCAGAGTCAACTGTCAATGGCCAGCGAATAGCCATCATGGTAAAATTAGAAGCCATGAAAACAACTTTGTCAATTCAAGGTCAAAGAAGACTTTTACGGATGTAATTTATTCCACTTTATCTCTAAAAACAAGATCATTCACATTTTGATGTATTTCATTGAAACACACCAGGTTGGCTTGGTACAAGAATCGGCAAAACACGGCAATGCAACCAACAAAGGATGAACTTCAAACACCATCTGCTCCAACACTTAAATAATGTTTGGGTGCTTTAAACAAACTTCTGAAAACACAAGCTAGAGAGATTTCCCCCTAATTTCACGAGGAACTCATTGCGAATACGTGTTTATAACATAAGGGCAAAATTTCCTAGCTGTTCCGAAAACGTAGAGTACGGAGTGTGGACTGCAGAGTGCGGACTCCAAAAAGAAATAATTAAAAAAATTACAAAGAGAAATTTTAAAAAAATAGAAATAAAAGAATTTAAAAGTGAATTAAAAGAATAATAAAATACATAGAATAAACAAGAAATGGAAATTTAACAAATAAAAATAATAATTATTACAAACTTCATGCCGCATGAAGTGGATTTTTCCATATTTCATTCAGTCCAAATGGTACATTTAACTCGTCATTTTCATAATTAGCAGTTCACTTTTACGAAAAAAAAGAGTAAAGAACAGTCCAGTTTTGACCATGACTAGAAAATGTGAGAAATAACACCTTCAGTTTTGTTGGAAAGCCCTGTTGCCTCGAAACAAACTCAAGCTTTGCTTTCCAAAAATTAACTGCCCGTGTGAATTAACCCTTCAACCATTGAACCATTCAACAAAAACTTCTTGCAAAGTTCAAACTAAAACCTTGAAAAATATTCAGCGAGGAAAAATAGTAAGATCAAAATGTAGATTGACAAATAAAGAAACAAATGAATACACAGGCAAAGTTAGGTTTAGCGATGTCACACAGAGGGCAAGTTATCTGCGAAATATTGGTTTTGTCGAATTGCTTTTGGTTCTTTGAAAATGTAATACATACTTAGATTCCGTTCTTTCCTTTTTTTGTGAACTGCTAATTATCAAAATGGCAAGTTAAATATACCATTTGGACTGAATGAAATATGAACAGTCCACTTCAGGTGGCGTAAATTTTTTAATAATTATTTTTATTTCTTAAATTTCTATTTCTAGTTTATGTATGTATTTCATCATTCTTTTAATTCACTTTTAAATTCTCTTATTTCTATCAAATTTCTTTATTTATTTTCTTGTCACTGTCAAGGCACAACGAAAACCAGTTGGGCACAGCACTTGTTCTCTCGCATTTTAGAGCAAAGCAAACAAGCAAATCAACTTTTTCTTTATGTCCAAAAGAGTACAGATAATTCTTATTAAATTCCAGTTGACAATAAAAAATCGATTTTGATTCCTGAACAAAGGAAAAACCGATTAAACCACCGTTTAAAAATACGCGTTCACTTTAAATAACCCATCTATAAAAATAAAAAATGGTTTAGTGCGCAAGGAAAGAATTTGTGGAGTAACTTTTCCGCTATGTATGAGTTATTAATGGTATTCTGTTTTGTCGTTGTTGTTCTCTTTCGCTCTCCTTTCGTTTCTGTTCTAGACGTAGGTCCTCCAGGCATCATGAAACCTTATCAGAGCTTCTAAAGATATGCCAAAAATTGCAATACAGAGAAAAAAGCAGCCCTTTGCAAATGAAAAGTAAACACTCAGCTCTAAGTTTACATCCCATTGATGCTTCACTTGAATAACTGCGTAGCCACCAGTGTGGACAACAAATATCATGATATGTCAAACTGGATTGAAACCAGCGAAAATTGCAGAAGGCATTAAAGGCATGCCTTTAGCCCTGCATTGTAATTACTTAAATAGTGATGTATAGTGTTGTTGTGTCTTGTATCTTCAATAAAAAAATAAAAAAAGAAAAAAAGAAAAATGCAGAAATAAAACATCTTCCAAACCGTTTTCCACCTGAACACGAAAAGCGTTGACTGTGTAAGAACTTTTGTTGATGTAACATGGCCGTGTAGCTGCGTCGAGCCACAGAAAGCGCGCGAAAAATGAAGTGTTGCTTATGTTCAGGTGAGTTAACGTGGGTTGAGCCTGCAATTCAATTGTAAACCAGCACCTGGTCAGTGGTCAACTTTAAAAAAAAGCTGACCTCAATGAGCTCTAAGCTTGAGCCCGCAATATGGTCAAATAATTGCCGCGAGAAGATTTTTAGGTGGACAAAATCTCAGAGGTGCTTCAAATTTCAGTGTAATGTAGACCAGAGCAATGAAATGTTGACCGTAGCAATGGGCAATGAGAGTGCCGCACGAGAATGCCGTGTGATGTTTGCAGCCGCCACGCGCCAAGCCTCGCTTCTTGGCACTTTAGTGACAGCTATAATTAGTAATAACTTTAATGTTTCATCTTGCAGAATGAACTGAATTACAGGAAATATATTATGACTACAATAGTAAAGTATATAAAATATAACAAATGTACAATATTAAGAATTTGTAAATTGAGATTGGTTACAAAATGAATAACCAGTACGAATAACCAGTAGAGTCAAAGAGGTAACCAAACCATTACAAGCAGCGTCATTTTTGTCAACGCTGGAGATAGACTCGATGGACTTTCGGAATTTACCATGCACATGTCGAAATCCTCACAAGCTGGTAATTAATCTTATCGATCATCATACAAAGTTCGTCAATTCACATCCACTACACGCCAAATCAGCAGATGAAGTTCTCAATGCTGTAAAGAATTACTGCTATTCCTATGGATGCCCGAAAAAAATCCTTACAAACAATGGAGGTGAATTTTGCAATGCGAAACTCACATCTTTTTGTGAGGAAAATCAAATCAAGCTGTCCCATGGAGCGGCAAGAACTCCAACCACACAAGGTCTTGTGGAAAGAAGCAACACAACAAGGAAAGAAAATACGAGGTCAATAATTATGGGGTCAAATAACAAGAACATTGAAAGATGGTGCGAGTACACAATGCAGGCTTCATATACTATGAACATCACTCTCGACAGGGCAATAAATACAACACCATACAAAGCAGTTTTCGGAATAACGGCCCACCGTGAGAACCACCAGAACTCTGATGAAGACATTACATGTCAAGGGGAGGCCAGTGAGCTAGCTTCTGATAAACACACTTTCGAGAATTATCAGTGTAAAACTGTTAAAAGAGCAGCCAAACGCCAGAAGATACGCGAGGACAGAGTCAATAGAATCAAAATCAAAATAGTCAGGATAGACAAAACGAGTCCTATACACCCGAACATGCTGTTGGGCAAAATAATGGTGATTAGGAAAGACTATGCTAAAATAGTTACTCCACAAGGAATCATTAAGAGGATTTATTTCATTTTCAAGGTTATATCCTTGCACTTCGAGCAATGTGACACTCAATTATTGCACAGAAAATTCGTTCACAGCTGCTTGCAAGGAAGCTAACAATATTTGTTTATAGCATTTGTTCAGTTTGCAAATAAATGAAGAAAGACTTTGTTTTGACTGCATTTTTATTTCATGTATTCAGATGAGATTTACTGGAGACAACCTCTCGGAGCAGAGTACAGAGCCAACAAACTCAAGCCACATATGGCATCGAGTCTGGGAGTCGAACCTGGACCACATTGGTGGGAGGCGAGAGCTCTCACCACTGCGCCATCCCTGCACCCCAGTTCGGTTTCAAAAAAACAATCTGGTTTGAGAATTTTTAAACAGAAAACTAAATTAAACCACAACATATATTCCAGGGAGACTCCTTATCACCTCTTCTGTTTGTTATTTCTATAATTCCTATGACGATTATACCAAGGGAATCGAAATTTGCTTACAATCTTAATGGAGAGAAGACTGCCCTACCATCTGACATTTATGGATGATGACAAACTGTTCACTAGATCGGAGAGGGGACTTATTTCATACGATGTGAGTGGTTAAGAAAATATGGTAACCCATCCATGCAAGGAATTTTGGTTTTATAGCCATGACGTCATCGACCGTCCGTACATATGTACGTACGCCACCCCTCCATGTATGCAAATGTGACCAGTATCATGCTAGCTCACAGCATACATCTTTGATATTGGACATCCATGTTGTAATCAATTGACACGTGTCACAACAAGGTACCCACTGAACAGTATCACGTGACCATACCGCGGGCTCAAGCTTAGAGCTCCAGAGGTCAGCTGTTTTGCTTTTTTAAATTGACCGCTGACCAGGTAATGGTTTTTTATGCATGTTTTGATCAAGTGAGACCTGTCAAAACTAGGTACCCGCTGACCAGTATAACATGACCATATTGCAGGCTCAAGCTTTAGAGCTCACACATGTCAGCTGTTTTTTTAAAGTTGACCACTGACGAGGCAATGGTTTTCGATTTGATTGCAGGCTCAAGCAAGGTTAACTCACTTAAACATAAGCGAGGATTCATTTTTCACGCACTTTCTGTGGCTCAACGCGGCTACACGGCCATACTACGTCAACTATAGTTCTTACACAGTCGACTCTTTTTGTATTCAGGTGGAAAACGCTTTGGAAAATGTTTTCTTCATGATATCTGGGGTCCACACTGGCGGCTAGGCATATATTCAAGTCAACCATCGGAGGGATATAAACTTAAAGCTGAGTGCTTATAGCTGCTTTTTTCTCTGTGTTGCAATTTTGGCATATCTTTAGAAGCTCTGATAAGGTTAAATGATCCCTGGAGGACCTATGACCAGAACAGAAACGAAAGGAGAGCGAAACAGAACAACAACGACCAAACAGAATACCAGTTATAGCTCATACTTAGTGGAAGAAGTTACTCCACAAATTCTTTCCTTTGGCACAAAACCCTTTGTTAGTTTCAAAAAGCGGTTTAATCAGTTTTTCCTTTGTTCAGGAATGAAAATAGAATTTTTATTGTCAACTGGAATTAAATAACAATTATCTGTACTCTTTTGTACATAAAGAGAAAGTTGATTCGTTTTGCTCTAAAATGCGAGCGAACAAGTGCTTTTTAATCAGTTTGGCCAACTGGTGTTTGATGTGCCTCGACAGTGACAAAAAAATTTTGCCCTTTTGTTATAAACACGTAATCGTAGCTTGTGTTTTCAGAAGTTTTTTTAAGGCACCTAAACGTTATTTAAGAGTTGGAGCGGATCTTAATTGAACTTTTTCCTTTCTTGGTTGCATTGCCGTATTCTGCCAATTCTTGTTCCAGGCCAAGCTGTTGTGTTTCAATAAAATACATCAAAATGTGAATGGTCTCGTTTTCAGAGATAAAGTGGAAAAAAGTGTACCAGTAAATAATAATAATAATAATAATAACAATAATAATAATTTATTACTTATTAGGCGCAAATTAACATCTGAATATGATCAAATGCGCCTTACAACTAAAATTACTCCTAATAATTACAATAAAATATAATTAAGAATCCTTGAAATTAATAACTTTAAAAGTAGTCAATCTACCAATAAAAGGGAAAAGCCTTCCTAAATAAATAAGTCTTTATAGTTCGTTTAAAAACCAAAAAGTCATCGATGTCTCTCACACTCGCAGGCAGGCTGTTCCACAATACAGGGGCAGCTGTTTGGAATGATCTATCTCCCAGAGTTTTCTTTGTTTTTCTTATGGACAACTGTAATATACTCCGTCTTACTATCATTCATGCGTAGTTTGTCCTTGATCATCCACGATCGTATAGCCTTTATGTACTGCTCCATTGCTTCAACTGCGTCATTTTGCGAACAAGCCAAGTCAGGATTGAATGAAAGATACAGCTGACACCTTACCTGACATTTTTTTAATGGCTTCTAATTTTAGCATGATTCCTATTCCTTGGCTATTGACAGTTGACTCTGAAATGGCTTTTTTCCGTTTCCATTCGCGTGTTGAGGGTGTGCTTGTTTTCTTTTAAAACTCATGTGGTTCAACAAAAATTCATTACCCAACTTGTGAATTCCAAAGTAACTTTCACTCGAAAAACCGATATCCTACTCATCGTTTTGTGATTCATGTGATATCGGTTTTAACATAAAATTTATCGTGGAAGAAACTAGTTAGGCAATTAATTTTTCTATAGAAGAAAGCAAAGAAAATGATTTAATTATTAAAGGAGCAAAACACGGAAAATTCGAAACCTTGTATTTTCATTAACCCTACAGGCAGTAAGAATAAATAACCACGGAGCTCCGCTTTTAGGCTTGGCTAAATCTACATATTGCAGATATTGGAATGCAGTTTGGCATAAGCAAATGCGCGATGCTCGTTATGTCTAGAGGAAAAGTAACAAAGACGGATGGAATAAGAATGCCGAATGATAGAGAAATTAAGAACCTGGAGAAGGGTTAAAGCTACAAATATCTTGGGGGTACTGTAAAGTGATCAAAGAAGTAGGGGTTGCTGATGGCTTCCCAGAGCCAGGCACTGAGAGCCAATGCCATAAAAGCTAAGATCGATAAGTTACAAGATAACACTTTGTAGCCTGTGCCACCAGAAGAATGAAACGGTCAATCATATTGTGAGTGAATGCCCTAAGATCGCACAAACACAATGTAAATGGAGACACGACACTCTTGCAAAGGCCCTACATTGGGATCTATCGCTTCAGTGTCAGTTAAACATTGGAGGAAAGTGGTTTGAGTCTTCCCTCGAAAGTGTTCTAGAGAATGATAATGTTAAAACTGTTTGGGATTTTACCATCCAGACAGATCGGAAAGTGTCGCTTAACGTGCCTGACATTGTCGTTGAACGACAAGAAAACAAACGAATGCGACATTATTGACATCCCTTGCCCTGTTCTCCCGACATACCTGACGGAGCATGAGAAAGAGGAGAAATATATCAACCTGGCCTTTGAGATAAAGCCTTTGGCGATTACGTAACGTTACAATCACCCCTCACACTCAGCACACTGGTTCTCGTAGCTAACTCGATCACAAAGAAGCCTAGTTCGTCTCCACTTGCTCTCCAATTGTCTTCTTCGTTTCTTGCATTCAGCAATGCCATTTGAATACCATGCAGCTCTAGGTCTAAGGACGATGGTCTTCGTCTTGACTGGAGCGTAAGAATCAATGAGGGATAGCAAGACATTATCATACAAATCAACGAGATGTGACGCAACTTCAAAGGGATTCATTGAAGAATCGACAGGCGCGTGTTGAGAGTGTTGCACTACTGAGATATAGCCTAATAATAATGTGACACAGTTTAGAAGGGGCGTACCACAGGGCGATGCCCTCCCTTTACTCTGTGCCTTAATCCAATTACGTGGCGGCTGGAAGCAACAGAGGGATATAAGCTATCGAGACCTTTGTTGACGAAAGTGACTCATTCACTCTACATCTTTGCTGCATCAGCAAACAAGTAGGAAAGAGTGATGGGTATGTAAAGGAGGAATGAAATGTGTTGGACTTAGAACATGTCAAGGGAGGTACTCTTGACTAAGATGCCGGAAGTATGAAGATAGATGACCTGAAGGCGATCTGCAGCCACCTACAAATTTCTAGGAGTGTTGGAAAATGCCAAGCAAGAAGACAAGCGGGTCCTTGAATGCACGTCTAAGGTTATCCATCATATGGTCCAGTCTTTTATCGGACTACTCTGGGGTGACTGCATCAAACCAGTATGCCTTACCACTGTTGATATACTTTATGTTGACCCAGACGTGGCCGCTAAGCGACCTTCAGCAGTTTTACAGGAAAGCCAGGAAAATCATCCTGAGAAATAGAGGAAATCACCCTCAAGGAGCGACAGCAGTCCTGTACATGTCCAGGAAGTCTGGTAGAAGTGGACTTCCAGCCGTAGAGCAGGAGTACAAGAACATCAAGGTCAAGGCTGCTATGAACCCAAATCAGAATCCTGACCCATCAATGTCAGCAGTAAGAATTTTTTGTAGAGAAATCTGTTAGTATAGGGCCACAATCAATGATCAAGAATCCAAGGAAATATGCTGAAGAGTTAGGTGTCCAACTCCAGCTGGTTTACCCGGAACCCAAGTGTATCACAGAGGATGGCGAAGATCTAGAAAGGAAGAAAGTGAAGGAGTATCTATCTAGTGCTTGGCAGAAGGAAGCAAGACCAACTGTGATGAAAGAAAGATGGCAGGGTAAGATGAAAAGGGAAAGATGGGAAGACGACAATGTAAATCAGAAGGCCTGATCCTCCTAACTCCACCTTTGTAAGATGGCACCAATTTATGTCGCTGCTGGCTTACAAGAATTGTATAAGCAGCTACTACCAACAAAAGAATTCTATCACAGGAAGACTGGGGCTGCTTTGAGCGGAGATGAACGTTGCCGCGTGTGTGGCAAAGCTACAGAGAGCATTTCACACATTCTAGCTGGGTGTGGCGCTTTAGCTCAGTCAAAGTACTTGTTTCTGTTTTTTTGAAATAATCACATCCCTGGACCTTGTTTTGTCAGTGGGGCCATGGTAATCGAAAGCCCAACCGAAGCCAATGTATGAAGATGAGACTGCGGTGGCTTACTGGGACATTCCTCTTTATGCAGACAGCACGCATTTGAAGGCTAACAGAGTCGAGGCGATCATTGTGGACAAGCAGAGCAAAACGTAGTGTCACTGATAGAGATGAGCTGCCCAGTGGCTGAGAATAGAGAAGAGAAGGCTGCTGAGAAGACCTCTAAGTACGGTCCACTGCGTTGGGAGCTGCAGCAGAGATTCCCCAAGCATTGTGTGACACTTTCTTGGAGGCCACTTGAGAGAAGTTAGTAAGGCACTAAGGCAGGTCGTTGGAGAAAAAAAACGATGCGACAGCACTACAAATGCAAAAGTCAGTCATCACTAGTACGCTAAATATTGCATACTAGCTTAACATTTTGAAGAATCCTTATCAAAGAAGGGCATTTTTTATTACATTATTATTTATCTGAAAATTAAATATAGTCTTGCATTTTTCATACAAATAGGTTAGGTTTAATCTATGCATTGAGTGGCTACGGTTTGCCACCCAATCAAGGTCGATAGATGTGGGCATCCGGAAGTTTGTATACTGCCATAATAATAATAATAATAATAATAATGATAATGGTGTCCATAATGTTCGCTTAGGTAAAATATGCTATTTACAAGGTAATTTTGGTAAAATTAAAACGTTAAAAAACCAAACGTTTTCGGCTGTTCTAACCCTGGTGATGGCAAACAGCCAAAAACGTTTGGTCTTTTAACATTTTAATTTGACAAAAATTACCTTGTAAATAGCATATAATAATAATAATAATAATAATAATAATAATAATTATAATAACAATAACAATAATAACAACAATAATAATAATAATAAATTTATGAGGCAGACTTATCTAGTTTACAAATATGTATATAAACTAACTGTGGACACCTATCTACCTATCTATACATATCTATCTGATTAGCCGGGAAAACTAATAAATTTATAAACCCCCACTCTCACCCCACCCTCTATCCCTGCCCCTTAAAACTCTCCTTCAGGGTATATTGAAATAATTCAGGTGTGAGGTAAACCATATTTATGTGTAAGAGTTAAAAATGCAACTAAATTTTACAATTTTATTTTTACCACTTTCTCATGTGTCTGGTCCTTTCTTGCTGCTATTCTTTTTTCTGTGTATGTGTTCCAGTGCATATCAAGTTACATTTTAAGCAATCGACGAAAAATTGTTCCTATGTGCTTGTCCCTACTTAGCTGAAATGGCGCTTTGTAGCCCAAATTAACCCCTATTTTAACAACTTTTTTACCCGGTGGGAGTTCTGGACTACCTTTTAATTTTACCTTTTTAGCCAAAATTAACCGCTATTACCACTTCTTACTTGCCTAGCGGAGGTTCTCTACCACTTTTCATATTTTGCCCTTTTTACCCAAACTAACCTCTTTTTTGGCAACTTTCTCAACCGGTGGGTGTTCTGGACCACTTTTTCCATTTTGCCCCTCTTTAGCCCAAATTGACCTCTTTTCACAGCTTTCTTGCCTGACGACCCACGACATGACATGCCATGGGTATGTCATGCTTTGGACCAGAGAACCCTGTCACATGTCTTTCCCTGTTGTGCGAAGGGGAGTTTCCCTTTCTTCATTTAGGCAAATAATGGACGAACAAAATTGAGACAAACAAATCTCAAGAATTTGTACCATACAAAAATAGTTTCTTTGATATTTCAATGACTGAAGAAACTACTTAAGCCGAGCCTATGCCAGAAGAAATAAGTAGAAAATTACCCAAACCTCTTTCATCCCAATATCAACCCATACCCATAACTCATCCGGGGTAAAAGGCAAACGCTATTTTCGAAGATTTCAATCCAAAACCTAAAGTGATTATAGCAATGAATTATCAAAGAGAAATCCAGGAGCTTTTCAGGAACAGAATAGCCATTTGCTGTTCACATTTTATGTTGGGGAAATACTTGCGGTGTTGGGCATTTGATGTTTTTGAAGGGCAAGTGAATCCAAGAGCTTTTTTAGAGAATACACACACGAAGATGTTTGAAAAACGTAAGAGCCGATTTCTGTAGAAATCGAGACTCCAGGGTCACTCATGGACTTTTGAATTTCTTCATGTTTTGGCTAAATAACACCTATATTGACCTTGTTTTGGGGGGAGGGAAATAGTATCACAGATCTCACAGCG
Organism: Montipora capricornis; assembly: GCF_036669925.1. Taxonomy (NCBI): domain Eukaryota; kingdom Metazoa; phylum Cnidaria; class Anthozoa; order Scleractinia; family Acroporidae; genus Montipora; species Montipora capricornis. The sequence goes on from NC_090896.1 coordinate 18,373,296, forward strand.
TTTAATTTGTTTCTGAAATCGAGGGATGCCCTGTCACTTCCGACAATAGACTAAAATGGTGCATTTTTATCGCTCGTGTACATAAACGCAATCACAACCATCAATGCAATTTGGGCAGATCATAACAAATTTCCTGGTCTTTTCAAAGCATAAATTTATTTTGGAGAAGCTGCTGGTAAATATCACTTTTTTTGCTGTTACAAATACCCAAGTTCAAACGTTTGAGAGAATGAGTCAATTTTATCTAAATTGCACACCCCCAAAAGCTCACTGGTAATTTGATATTGAAACTAAAGTTTCCCTAAAGTGCATTCTTTGTGCTACACTGGGTTAAAATGTCTCCCGTGGCCTGACAAAAGTGTCGCATCGCGAGAAAGAAAAGTGAGCCTGCCAGACCCACCAGAAGTTCTTCCACCAACGGAAAATATCGAGTGGTTATGGAGAAAACAAAAAATGACAGCAATTGGTCTCGAAATTCCCGCTATGTGGTTTGGTGGAGATGCCGGAGAAATTAGCAAAGCTCTCGAAAAGACCTTAGCGTTGCGCCTCAGAGAATTTCCTGGCTTCCACCGGTGGAGATGGAATATTCTGTGGTATCGGGAGATGGTTATAGGTTACACCAGAGTTGTTTTGGGAAACCAAATAGGACAAGATACTATCGAACCAGAGTGTGTTGTTGGGCCTACACAAGGGCTTTGTCAAGTTCTTGAAAAACTGGGAAACCTTTCCAAAAAAAAAAAAGAAAAACAAACACCAACATCCCAATCCAATGTTTTGGATTCCAAAAAAAGTAGCAAAGTGCAAATCTGTATCGAACCAAGGAAAGCGCTCAATAACAAAAAACCAACTAAATAGACTGCAACCCAACATCTCTGGTACAAATTCCTAACCTAGACCAGGTAAAAAAAACTTTTGCAAACTCTACAAAAGGCCGAAAAAGAGGAAGCGCGTTTGCAAGACAAATGGAAGAAGCAAACAAGCTTTTCCCCTGTACCGCACCAACAAAGAGAGTGGATGAAAAGTGTGGAAATTGCAGAAGGCGAATATTTGGCAACTTGCAACGGAGAGACAATTTTCTTCGATAGAAAGAGAACAGAGTTCTTCCTTCCGGAACTTTACAAAGAGAAAGCGCCAACCACAAATGATGTTGGTTTACACAGCTTCCTTTGGTGTTCGCGAACAAGCTTCCATTGTGGCCACTATCCCGAGCGTTTTCTAGAAAAATGTGTTTGGTGATGCTCCTGCTAGATTGCAGCCCAATTGGTACTAATGTTTCCCGGCGTGCCAATGTAGTCTCATTGTTTTTACCATCCAGCCAATTTACGATTTGACTGACTGGATGTGGCAGCTGTTTCAAGAAAGATGATGCTGCTCAAAAGATTGCCAATGGGTATTTTAAGTTCCTCGCATTTTGCTGCCAAAAAGAGGAGGAAATAATTTTAAAAAGTGGATTTTAGCTAGTGCTTCCAGAGCCTGCTGTTTAAGTCTTTTTGACTTTTTGCAAGACGAGTGCAATCTTCGACATGGTGGGCGATCTTGGTTACATAGCCGTCACGTCTAAGTTGATCGACTTCAGAAAGGTCAACGGACGAGGTTCTTTGAAAATTGTCTGGCACAGAGTTGTACCTGAAAAGAGCGCCCAAGACAGTGGCAAAGTTGATGCGATTGCAATGGACCCAAGATCTTGATATATAAACGTTAGAGGCCGGGGGGTCACTGGGCAACAATGGAAAAGCTTTTGGAAGTTGTGACTTTTTACTTGCCTTACCACAAAAAACCCGTGAAAAAGTGCAAAAATGACCCCAATCAAGCAAATACCGACAACCTAACGTGGATTTAAAATCAAACGATTTAAGAAGCCCCACGCCAACACACCATTGTTATTGTTATTGGAAAATTACTTTCAACTAAAAGATCACCTCATGGGACTTCCCGTCTAAGGCGACTGTCATGCGGGAGGTCGTGAGTTTGACTCCGGCCAGACCAACACTCAGGGTCTTCAAATAACTGAGGAGAAAGTGCTGCCTTTGTAATTACATCCGCAAATGGCTTTCAAGTCTTCTCGGATAAGGACTATAAACCGTAGGCCCCGTCTCACAACCTTTCAATGCTCACAACCCAGTGGGACATAAAAGAACCCACACACTATTCGTAAAGAGTAGGGCATGAAGCTCACGGTGTTGTGGTCAGGACTCATTTCATTCATTCATTCATTTGCTGGGTGAGATCGCTAATGGACTGATAGCGGCTGCCAGCGGCGCCTATATATGCTAATGTCCGATCTCACCCATAGATCCCTTGCTTGTAAAGCGCATTTGAATATGTTAATAGAAAATGCGCTATATAAATTCATTACCATTACCATTACAGACGAGAAAAATACAAGCAACCACATCAACAACAAAACCATGATAACAATTACATTTAGGGTACGTTGATTTCTCCCACAGCTTCAGCAGAAAATAAGAATACTTTACCGTGAACACAATAGACATGATACTTTAAGCAAATGTGTATTATCATGTTGTGCAGGAGAATGGAGGGAAATACGATAAGGAAGGTACATGGCGAACAGTTCAAAGGGATGAAAGAACTCTA
>NC_090896.1:18388393-18393393 GCF_036669925.1 Montipora capricornis
AATAGAATTCTGCGCGATTGATATATCATATTTGAATTTTTTCAACCGTCACTTCTGAAGATGTTATGTTTGTAGCCGCTGTTTGTTTTATGTTTTTTATTCTTATTTTCTTTAACACCAAAAATTGTAGCAGGACTGGAAACAGGCCTTTTTGATTGGTTTTCTTCTTCGGCTTCCACTTATGACTTGAACAGTCTAGTAGTTATATATCTCCTACATACATACAAACAACATACAAACATACATACATAATTAATTGACACTGCCCATTGGGGCTTTTCAGGCAATCAATAACAACTGTTAAGAATCCCAACTGGCCAGAGGCAAGCTAGTTGGCAATTTACAAGTGCAGTTGAACCAGGGACTACCAGCGGTCAGAAAGTGTCTTGAATATTGAGATCCCCGGATCTCAAGGTAAGCGCCCAAACCACTGGGCCGCACTGCCTCCAACTCCCTGCTTTGGATTCCGTTGGTTTAATTTTCACTACATCGTATTGCTCTGCACTTCTGATTGTGACTACGACTCTGACTCCATCGCTGGTGAAAACTAGCCTTTAGTGAGTGGCAGAATCATCGTTTCGGTAACAGACATGGTTAATTACAAAATGAAACAATTAAAGTGAAAGTATTTTCGAGAAAACTATGAAATGAAAAACTATCGGCGTCATCAAATGACTTATGGAAGTACCTTTGAAAATTTGAACCTAATTCAAAGTGACAGATAGAGAGAGATGAGAGAATTAATCTATAAGTTGAAGCGGAGAAGCTATCATTGATATTTTTGTTCATGCAAAATAATTGTCTGTTTCTGATATATTCCTAATAACTCTAGTCCTACAAAGAGTTTTGCGTATGAAAATGAAATCGAACTTACATGTTGACCGAGTAATGGCCTCATAATTGTACTTTTTTTCAGGGATGTATCAGAGAATGAGATCCGCAGAGTATCAAAAGAAACCTTCAAAGATGCTGCATCTCTGAAATTCCTGTAAGTAAAGAAGTCACAGTTTGTCAAGTAACTGCTGACAATTGCAGAACGTTTGGGATTCCATCTCTTTTTTTGACATAAAATAATGCCAATAGGTATGTTTTTATTCTGAAATACGTGAAGAAGCAACATTCTTCTTAATGGCACGAAAAGAACAAGCTTATCGGATTCTATGTAAATAAACAAATTTCAAATAGCGTACAATGAAAAAAGTAATTGAATGAGTGGTGAGACTATTAATAAGATATGTGGAAAAATTACTCCATTTCGACTGGCCAAGAGAAATGCAGGGTCAAGGTAACACTGTGCAGAAAAAATGAGGTAATTCAGTGCAAAAAGAAGTGATGAAATAAGCATTCTAAATGGTCAGTGAGCAAGCAAAGTAAGAGATAACCAATCAAATGCGAACCCTGGATGGCGCAATTTATGGCGCAATGATTGCATGATTCGCATGCGTTGCTTCTGCTTAACCATCTCGAATTATTTTATGCACATCATTAATAACAAATCAGTGATTTTTCTCGAGAAATTTGGAATAAATAAGCATTTTAATTTTTTTTTTCAGACTACTCATGCTTAATTTTTTGCAAATTGCACTTGAAATCATGTGATTACCTGTACAAATAGTTGTGAGAAAAAATGTTGGACTAGAAAAGCAGGTACTTTATCGCAGCCAAGCCAAATGTCCTGAAAATCTGCAAAAAGATGTTCAAAAAGTTGAATATCCTCTTGAAAGAAAACTGGAAATATTTGATATCTCGAACTTCCATTGCACTCTTTTTCACTGAACTATTCGGTGTAAAACGCCAAAAGCAAAAATCGTCGGGAAAGAATAAAGTACTGTGACGCAATGTTCCAAAATTTTCATTGTTGTTCATAGGCCGTTACAGGTTTCACTAACAACCGTAATATTTAAAATGCCCTTGCTCTTAATGAAAGCAATCAGTTTTCCTTTACGTTGACTTTGCCTTAGAAGGAGTCTGCGACAACATTGCAAGTTTCATTTTCCCCTCTCATGGATTGGCATGGCATTTCAGCTTATCCAAGAAGCCGTATTTTATAGGCCAAGTCCAATAAGAAAAATGGCAGACTCCTAAAAGTTATTTTCCTGCAAATCAAAGCATGCAAAACATTTTTGTTTTAATTCGGTCGCCATCTTTTGTTTGCTCTGCTTTTTTTTTCATAAATACAATACTGGGCACGGCGATTTTCCTGAGTCCTCCTTCTAAATGAGTTAGCTTGAGGCTAGTGAGCATAGTGAGAATAAGGCCTTATCACGGTTTTCGATGCCATCTTGACGGGTAGGCAAAGCGGTTGGAAATTACAGTGTTTGTATGGGAATCCGATAGCAAATAATTTCTTCCAAACTTGAATTTTTCACAATTTCTGAATCGCAACGTTAAAATATTAGGTAGAAGATTGTATTCACTAAGTTTGAAGGATGTAGCTTGGCTAGAGGACGCTCAGTTCATTTTTTGACTTTTCCACACATTAGCCTGTAAATTTGGGTGGGTAGACAAACGTCTAGACATGGTTTGCGGGAAGACAAATGTATGGAAAATTGAAAAAAAATTAGCTCAGCGACTTATAGGAACGTATTTTAACGTTTTGATTCACAAATTGTGTAGAAGTCAATTTTGGTATTGGATTTCCATACAAACACTGTAATTTCTGACCGCTTTGCCTACCCGTCAAGATGGCGTCAAAAACCGTGATAATGCCTATTATCCTTCATTGTTGGAAAATAATAAAAAATCAAACGTGGAAAAGTTTGAAGAAGAAAAACTTCTGAACTTTAGGTTTTCGATATCATCTTACCTGTGTTGGTGGCGTTCTGATCTCACATCGTTTAGCACAGAGTGTCTCAAGAGGAAGGGTGGTAATGAACAAGATTGACGAGAGATCTTGCTCATCCGAATCCAATGGAAATTCAAATTGGAATTGTAGAGGAAGGTACGCAAGTGGCTGTGACAAAATTTAACAGTCATTTGTCCCAGAAATCGCCCACATTAGCTTGATATATTCCTTACTAATAACACTAATTGCTTTCATAGATATCTGGAGGTGACCATCACTGAGATTAATTTAACATGCTTCTTTGTTCACCCTTTGCAGGTACATGCATTTCAACTTGATGTATGATCTCCCAGAAGGTTTTTTTGCAAGGATGCAAAACATAATAAGGATGTAAGATATCTTGTTTCATTATCTTGTTTCTGGGTCCAGGGTTTTCTTAGCTTCTGTAATCACATAGAGTCAATACAAATCTTAACACTGAACTTGTAATTTCCACATTCAATCTATTTTTATTCACTCACTGAATCATTGATTCATTGATTCATTCATTCATTGATGCATTGATTGATTGAGTGATTTATTGATTCGTTCGTTTGTTCGTTCGTTCATTGATTGATTCATTCATTCATTCTTTCCTTCCTTCATTTTCTCTTTCATTGCTTTAACAGTTTCAAGTTTAGTTCTGATTCTCTTCTAATATATTTCACATTCCCTTAAATAACTTTACTTTTTGGGTTATATTTACATTAATGCAACGTTGCTAGCAATAAACAATTACTCGGTGAATCCACTTTGAGACAAGTTGAAGTCTTATCGGGGTTATGCTGGACGTTCAACCAATTTAGCAAATACAACGTTATTACTACATTCTTATAAGGAAAATGGCTGAATAAGAAGATAAAGGAACTGTGGTATCACAAGATACGAAGTGTGTCATTTTAATACACATCTATACCAGGTCCATGGTACGTGATGCTAGTTACGTGAATTGTACGCCATGTAAAATGCATTATACAATAACTGGGGACAACAATTGTAAAGTCAACAAAAATTGCTCTTGTTCATAAGGAAGACAAAGACATTGGATATTATTAAAAAACGAATTATTTTTAAATAGTAGTGTGTGCTGCTCATCTAATTCTACGAGTTGCAGTATTGATTACGTTTTTGTTTTTGCAAAAACAAACAAACAAGGAGACAAATCAACATATTTCTATATGCCCGTTCACAAAAAGGGAAAAGTCCAGCGCTATCTTGAATCGTCACTTGACTTCTCTATATTCCTAAATGAGGCTAAGCAATGAAGGGGACAAACTATCTTTTCAATGACACACATAATGCCCTCAATTTACACATGATCTCTTTGCTTACAGAACCGTTGATTCAAATGTAATGTGCTGTCACGTGGAATTTAAGCAAGATGCTGGTTGTGAGTTTGTGTTCGACGACAACTTTGCCAACTGTGGTAGTATGTTTCAGCACCCTGGACCTAGAAGGAGCATTTGGGTCCTTGGAATCCTATCTCTGCTTGGTGCAGTATTTGTTTTTGTTTGGCGAATATGCTACAAAGACAAAAATATGGCACAATCAATCATCTTGATGCACGTGGCAGCTGCAGATGGACTGATGGCTGTTTACCTGATTACTGTTGGGGTGATGGATGCGGTGTGGTCTGGTGTCTATTATCTGCATGTGGCGTACTGGGTTGCCCTGCCAAATACTAGGGGGTATTTCTGTGCTGTCTAGTGAAGTCTCTTTAATGGTTTTGTCACTTCTGTCGCTTGACAGACTAAGACACATTGTGTTCCCACGCCGCTTTAAAGTCCTTACACAAAGGAAGGCCCATGCACTTTGCTCTATCATTTGGGTGATTGGGTTCTTCATCGCTTTCCTTCCAACTTTCGGTATCCGCTATTTCCATAACCCAGATGCGGGTATTTACTATTATGGGAAATCAGTGGTGTGTCTACCCATTCAGCTCATGCCTGACTTTTTGTCTGGATGGGAGTACTCGGCTGCCATATTTGTTGGTCTGAACCTGGTGTTTGTCCTCTTTATAATAATTGCATACCTTCTGATATTCTATACGACTTGGTCGTCAAAATGGCGCATGGCCCAGCAAGGAACCAGAAGAGAGAGAAAAATGAAGTCCACTTCAGTCAATACTAACAGGAACACGTCTATGACAAAGAGGATTGTGTGCATTGTGATGACA
>NC_090896.1:18398393-18408393 GCF_036669925.1 Montipora capricornis
CTTTAAAAATAGTTTCTTTGAATGTAAGGGGAGTTAGCAATTTAAAAAATAGACGCTCCATTTTCACATAGTGTCGCAGAAAGAATGCAGACGTGATATTTTTACAGGAAACGCATTCAAATAAAGCAACAGAAAATCAATGGCAACGTGAATGGGGCGGAAAAATGTTTTTTTCACATGGTAGTCCAAATTCATGTGGTACCACAATACTGATAAACAAAAATGCGAATTGTATAGTGCTTTGTATAGTGCTTTTTACAGTTCCGGATCCTTTGGGACGCTTTATTTCTAAAGTTCAAGTTGATGATAAAGTATATGTACTTGTCAATATTTATGCACCAAACTGAAAATTTAGATTCCGAGGAGAACATTATTGTAGGCGAGGATTTCAATTGTCCATTAAACCCAACTTTAGATAAAAGAGGTGGAATAATGATACCAAGGAAATCGGTAGTCAACAGTATAGAATGCTTACAAAGTGAATTAGCTCTGGTCGATATCTAGAGAGTTAAAAATCCTCAAACAAAAAGTTACACTTGGAGCCAAAAATCACCTGTTATATTATGTCGTCTAGATTTTTGGCTTATTTCCAATAACCTTTGTGATTTGTAAATTCCATTGATATTATCCCTGCAATAAGAACTGATCATTCGGCAATTAGTTTAAGCCTCGGCCAACGTTCAAGTTCAAGTTCATTTTACGCACACTTATTCAACTACAATACAACAACGGAAAAAGTAAAAAAGAAATAAAAACAGAGCTAGCTATACATTGAATTAAACATAACAAAGAAGAAAGTGTGTAGCAGCCAAAGGAGCCAACTTTTCGAGTTGGCTGCTACCACAGAGCGGTGACAAGTGGGTGGAGGTTATGTAGTGCTTATAGAAACTAGTTATAAAGGTCTGGCTAAGTTAATCACACGCCTAACTGTCAAGTAGAGAGAGTTTGTGTTCTTTTTTAAAACTGTCAAAGGGGAGACACTTAATTTTCATAGGTATTGCTTCCCAGGTCTGTGATGCCACTACGCTAAACCTTGCTAGGCCATAATTAGTTCTAGAAAATGGCCTGTATAGGTTTTGATTAGTAGCATACCTGGTCTTATAATTATGAACTAAATCATAAAGAGCAAGAGGTATATATATCTTTCGATATTGTATTTTATGCACAAGAGCGCCAATTTTAATTTTAAAATATTCTCTAACTTTAAAATTTCTAATAGTCTAAAGTACGGTGAGAGACTTTCTCTTTTGTTTGCAAAAAAGATGTGGCAAATACCAAACTTACTTTGGTATGCGGTACCCCAGCTCATTATTCCATAAGTTAAATACGTATATATGAGAGTATAATACGGTTGTTTGAGTGTACTCATAGGCATGTAATGCCTAAGCTTAAATAAAATTCCAATACTTTTTGTTATTTTGTTGTTAATGTGCTGGAGCTGAGCATTCCACTATAGGTGCTCATCAATAAAGACACCCAAGTATTTAATCTGGGACTTTTGTTCTATACTGCAAACTGTTATACTGATATTTGTTTTCTTCTTACGTGAGCTAGTTATCATGTAATTTGTCTTCTTAAAATTAATGGATAGCATATTTGCTGCACAAAATTTTAAGACCTTTCCAAGTTCTTCATTAACAACTGATTGTAATTGTTCGGTGTCTTTTGAGGAATAAAACAAATTTGTATCATCTGCAAAAATCCTAAAAGTTAATTTCGTCGAGGACCTATACAAATCATTAATATACAATAGAAATAGCAGTGGACCTAGTGTGAAGTCTTGAGGCACGCCACATGTGATCGTTTTCAGGCTGGATTCTGCATTACCAACTTTGACATATTGTTTATGATTAGTTATATAGTCTGAAAACCATACATGGGGAAGTCCTCGGATCCCATATTTATACAGTTTTTCTAAAAGAATATGGTGGTTAATTTTATCGAAGGCCTTGGAAAGGTCTAAAAAGATACCACATGTTAATTGTTGATCGTCAACTGCTGATTTTAATTTCTCCATGGTTTCTAGAATGGCATATTCAGTGGAGTATCCCTTTCAAAAGCCAAACTGGAAGTTAAAGAGTAGACATTCTTTTTCTAGATAGGACACAAGTTGGTCATACACTAGTCTAGGGGGAAATAACTGCTATTGGCCTATAATTTCCTAACTCAAATACACTGCCACTTTTAAATATCGGGGTTACTTTTGAAATTTTAAAGATTTCAGGAAATTCCCTGATAGTATTGACTCATTATATATTTCAGTGAAGGGTGCAGAGAGCTCGCACGTTTAAGAAGTTTGTTAGGAACATTTAGGGATGCTTTATTTTCTTTTAGTCCAGAAAATAATGTAGATACTTGTGTTTGGGTTACTGGAGCAAGATAAAAACTGTTTGATGGAGTAGATTCTATGTATTGCAAGGGGTCTGTATGATCAGTTTTGATTTCCTTTGCCAAAGATGGCAGAATATTTACAAAGAAGTTATTGAAAAATTCAGCAATATCCTTTTCTAGTGTAAAAGTCCTGTTATTGTGAATAATTCTCGTGGGGAGAGTTTGACCTTTAGTTTTCCTTTTAACAAGGGTACCAGTAAGTTTCCGAGTTTGCTTAAGAGCTTCTGCCTGAGAGACCGGGACAGACTTGGAAATGAAGGTTGGCCGATTTCGCTTAAAATTGGTTCACAAAGCACTTATGTCGACTTATGTAATATGCCAAAGTTTCAGCTTCAACGACTTTTTTTTAGCCGAGTTCTGGATATCAGCCCCTCAGAGGTCCCCAGAGGCTGATTTTCAGTACAATTTTGGCCACTTTTAAATCTCTTTTTAGCAACATAAAATTAATTTCAGGCAAAAACAAAATCATCTTTGTAAAGCCCTATCCTTAGGCTTTTATGGGTGAGAACATTAGCTCATGGAAATTTTTCGCTAGCCTGTGGCTGTTATCACAACTTGGTCATATTTGAAGCATATGGGAAGCAACCGGAAATGGCCTGTTTTTCAGACCAAATATTTTCCATGCCCATGTTTTATATCTTGAGGTCTTAGTATCCCTGCAAAGTTCAGCCCTTAGTTTAGTAATATCAAGAAAAAAATACTAAGGTTGAGGCTTTTTACTAAGAAAAAAACTTACGAGAAGATGGCTAACCAGGCCACTTCCGGTTAAAGTTTCAACAAAGCGTGTCTGCAAAAATCAGCCATTTAATTTCGATTATCTTTTTTCCTTCCAAGTTATGGTTAAAAGAGACTCTGAAGTTAATTGTCACCGAAAAGACTTGCCGTTAATAAGAAATTTTTATGTGATTGATTTAGGACCGATCAGATAGTGGTCCGACAGTGGTAATAAATTTCTTGGAAGAAGTCTTGAAAATTACGGACAATACAGCCGCTGCGAAAACTCTTTATTTACCTAACAACACATCTCTTACCGGTAAATCACAATGCAAAACTGCATCTTTTTCGTCCAAACTGCAATGTTAAGTTTATCTCCTTTGTTCAACTCGTTCAATGTATCACGTCTTTGGCCCGTAGTAATGAAGCGCTAATTAAATCAGGATATAAGCAAGCTTTGTAGTTCCATTTAGTAGTACTATAACCCACCTGTTTGGGCTTTAATATTTTCTGAAGAAAAAAGAACTTATCGGTCTCTTTAAATTCAACCACAACATCTGTCATGATGCTACTTGAGAATCGTTTTGAACCTTTAAGAAATTTGGAATATAATTAAACCTAAGTCTAACACAAATTGCAGTCACTCTTCCAGTCTATTTGCAAAGTGTCTGGATAAATTCACTTGCAAAAAACGCTTACCTGGCTTCACTTTTACAGACATGCCCCTTTTCTACAATCCCTTAAAAGTGAGGTAACATTAGAAACTTTAGCCCCAGCGATAAATTGGTCGCAAGTGCGTCGTTGTGAGTTAGATATAGACAGGTCGATTAATACCGTACGTGACGAGGTCATTGTAGTTTGTTGGCTATGACTGACTTGGAATTCAGTTGTTTTCTCGTGCAGATTCGTCTCCTTGATATTGCAGAGAATGATTATGATAAAACTTGTATGAGAACCTCAATGACATGATTTGTTTACTGAATATTTATTCATACCCAGTGCCCCAGTGTAAATGGCTCACGTATGTTGTAAATGATTGATAAGGACGTCCAACACGGTCCGTTTTCGCCGCCAATCCACTAAATTGCTAGAAGATTACTCACGGGCACTCTTTCCCTTTCTCTATCAGTATTTTCCTTTTGTTGCTTTCTCAAACAGCACAGATCCATGGTGGCATCCATACTGCATATATATCCAAAGATAGGACAGGGATGGAGTGGGTTATCCTTCCGGCAAAGACTACTGTTTTGGCAACTTGGGAAATAAAATATTTCAGCTTTCTTGGAGCCCTTAAGGACTTGGGGGTTTTTTATGGCACCCGTAGCTGTAGATCACATGAAAAAGTAAGTCTTTATGGACTCACACTGAATTGCTGACCCTTAACTCTAGTTTCGGTAATAAGAAGCAACCTAGGCGGTAATCGCCCTGGAGGACCATTATGCATGCTGTAGGTGATAAGGTGCCCGCTCCTACCTGCTGGAGCTTAAATTGGTTACTGCTCTTCTTTCCTGGACATGATAATAATCACTGGTGCCCATTTATACATCTGGGCGGAGAAAGGCACTGTTAAAGAAAATTGCCTTCCCAAGACAACATGTCAACGCCTTAGTAACTTGGGGCCCGTTTCTCAAAAGTCCCGAAAACCCGAAAAGCCATTTGTGAAACTGCCAACCACTTGTTTTAGAAAGCCGATCTTTTAAAGTGTTTTCAAGGTAACAAAAAGAAAAATGACTGTGAAGTTTGACGACATAAGTCCTCTCCGTTCTTGAGATACAAAGGGAATTGTAACACCCGAAAGTGGCCCGTAAAGTTTCGGGACTTTTGAGAGACGGGCCCCAGGACCGCCCGATCCAGAGTCTAACCCGCTAACGCGCTATGCCAGTTCCTTTTTGTGTAGAATCCGAATGTAATGTGGACTTTAATCTGTCCTAAATCAACAAAATGCATCGGGGAAGAAATAAATGGCCAGCACTTTCAAAAGAAAGTGGACACCTTGCCGGCTGCTTTGTTTATTTGCGAAAAAAGAAACTATCTGCGGTCTATTAATTAAACTAATTAAATCTGTTTCAGTTGAGTCCATTTGAGTGCTTTTGAAAGGCAGAGTAGCGAAAGTCTGGATTTCACAATTTAGTCTCTTGGGAAATCAAAACCATGAGTATACGGTGCACCTTTTGGAAAGAAGTTGACATATGTGGGGCACGAGATAACAAGCCGTCAGAGCCTGCTGTGACTCTCCCATTAGCGACATTAGATCGAGATGTTACGCCCTGCTAGTCAAAGTGGGCGCTGCTGGTAATAAACGGACTACGTCACACAGAGTTGACAATTTTCCTAAATGGAAGTTAATTCCTAACCAAGCTGGCGTCTCGAAAGATGAATTAACGACCAATTGTGATATGTCCACGTCACCGCCGAAAATTCCCCGTTTGCGTAAATATTCAGTAAAGAAATCATGCCATTGAGGTTCTCATACAAGTTCTATTATAATCATTCTCTGCAATATCAAGGAGACGAATCTGCACGAGAAAACAACTGAATTCCAAGTCAGTCATAGCCAGCAAACTACAATGGCCTCGTCACGTACGGTATTAATCGACCTGTGTATATCTAACTCACAACAACGCACTTGCGACCAATTTATCGCTGGGGCTAAAGTTTCTAATGTTACCTCACTTTTAAGGGATTGTAGAAAAGAGGCATGTGTGTAAAAGTGAAGCCAGGTGAGCCTTTTTTGTAAGTGAATTTATCCAGACACTTTGCAAAGAGCCTGGAAGAGTGACTGCAATTTGTGTTAGACTTAGGTTTCATTATATTCGAAATTTCTTAAAGGTTCAAAACGATTCTCAAGTAGTGTCACGACAGATGTTGTGGTTGCATTTAAAGAGACCGATAACTTCTTTTTTCTTCAGAAAATATTAAAGCCCAAACAGGTGGGTTATAGTACTACTGAATGGAACTACAAAGCTTGCTTATATCCTGATTTAATTAGCGCTTCATTACTACTGGCCATAGACGTGATACATTGAACGAGTTGAACAAAGGAGATAAACTTAACATTGCAGTTTGGACGAAAAAGATGCAATTTTGCATTGTGATTTACCGGCAAGAGATGTGTTGTTAGGTAAATAAAGAGTTTTCGCAGCGGCTCTATTGTCCGTAATTTTCAAGACTTCTTCCAAGAAATTTATAACCGCTGTCGGACCACTATCTGATCGGTCCTAAATCAATCACATAAAAATTTCTTATTAACGGCAAGTCTTTTCGGTGACAATTAACTTCAGAGTCTCTTTTAACCATAACTTGGAAGGAAAAAAGATAATCGAAATTAAATGGCTGATTTTTGCAGACACGCTTTGTTGAAATTTTAACCGGAAGTGGTCTGGTTAGCCATCTTCTCGTAAGTTTTTTTCTTAGTAAAAGCCTCAACCTTAGTATTTTTTTCTTGACATTACTAAACTAAGGGCTGACCTTTGCATGGATACTAAGACCTCAAGATATAAAACATGGGCATGGAAAATATTTGGTCTGAAAAACAGGCCATTTCTGGTTGCTTCCCATATGCTTCAAATATGATCAAGTTGTGATAACAGCCACAGGCTAGCGAAAAATTTCCATAAGCTAATGTCCTCACCCATCAAAGCCTAAGGATAGGGCTTTACAAAGATGGTTTTGTTTTTGCCTGAAATTAATTTCATGTTGCTAAAAAAGAGATTTAAAAGTGGCCAAAATTGCACTGAAAATCAGCCTCTGGGGACCCCTGAAGGGCTGATATCCAGAACTCGGCTAAAAAAAAGTCGTTGAAGCTGAAACTTTGGCACATTACATAAGTCGACATAAGTACTTTGTGTACCAATTTTAAGCGAAATCGGCCGACCTTCATTTCCAAGTCTGCCCTGGTCTCTCAGGCAGAAGCTCTTAAGGTTGTCTTTGTACTTTGAAAATTGCATACTATAATATTCTGTCTTAATTTCATTCTTAAGATGTGAAAGAATGGCTGCATAATGCTTATACTCCCCGATTTTTTGACGGTAAGTCCTTGCTTAGGAAATGTGTACGGCGCATTTTCTGTTTCCTTTTTACCGATTTTAGGATACCCTTAGCGAGCCATGGTTTATTAAGTTGCCTTTGTTTGCTTTGGCTAGCCAGCTTCACGGGCGCATGTTTATCTATAATCTTATTCAGGGTACTCATTGCCTCTTGTACCTTTTCATTTAGATTCTTTTCTGGGTTGAGGATTTCGTGCCAATTTATCAGTTTTATATCATATAAGTGTAGATCCTTGCTAAATTTAGAATAGTCTCGAAAATATTTTTTGTTACTATTATTCCGTATAGATTGGGTTCTAACTATGCAGAAAATTGTAAACAATTTGTATATATATGATCAATGAGTGTTGATGTATGATCAGTGAGCCTGGTAGGTTTAGTAATGATCGGCAAGATGTTATCAGCATAAAGCATATCTATTGTGTCTATTGGGATTAATTGTTTTAATTATATCATTAAGTTGGTTGCGAAACTGTTCTAAATTACAAGTGGGATGCTTATAAACACAGCCTCTTTTTATCTTCACCAGTATCAATTTCTGCCCAGCAGGATTCAACTAGTGCTAAATCAAATTTAATGTCGGGCCTCGGTACAGCTTTAAGATCATTAGCTATGTATAAAGTAGCTCTGCCTGCATTTGTTGGAGAGTCCGTGTGAAAAAAATTATAGTCTCTGATACTAACATTAGAAATAGATTTCTCACCCCGTTTAGTTTCAGTAATTCCAAGTATATCCAGCTTGGAGTCAAGGAAGCATAATATTTCGTCCAATAGATTTAGGTTTTTAGATAAACTTCTAATATTGGAATGAAGAATTGAAAAAGATTTTACATCTAAATTGTCTAGCATTTTATTAAAACCAAGAACTAAATAATATTCCGAGAAAGGGGTATTTAACATTAGATCTGGGTTGCACTCGTCGAATTCATTTGGATTTGGGAAGAGAGCGTGAAGGTCAAAATCATGGCGCCTATCAGGCCAGTTGCCGACCAGAGCATTAAATTCCCTATCAGTTAAATAAAAAAATTGTAAAGAACTACTTACGTTTTCCTGGTAAGTCTCTGTTACGAGCCTGAAGGCCCATTAAGGCCGGCGCTTATCTCCGGTTTGCGTAGCATGAAGCGACTAGGAGTATTTATGCTCCCCCCTGGATGGGATGCTAGTTCATCGCAGGGTTACCCCCAGCATTACGCCGGTACCCATTTATACACCTGGGTGGAGAGAAGCACCGTGAGAGTAAAGTGTCTTGCCCAAGAACACAACACAATGTCCCCGGCCAGGCCCCGAACCCGGACAACTCGATCCGGAGTCGAGCACACTAATCATGAAAACTTACGTTTTCCTGGTAATCAGCCATTTTTACCTCTGCAATTATACAAGTTAAAAGAAGTCCTTAAACTGATAACTAATTAATTGGACTGATCAAGAACCTCTTCGAATTCCTCATGGGTTTCAAAACATTTCAGAGTGGCGCTCTCCGTTTTCTTCAGCAGTATTTTACCATTAGCCATCCAAATAAACTTGTAGTTGTGTTCACGCTTGAATTGTAAAGTTCGGCCCAGTAGTAATTTTCTGTATGGTGTTAAACTTTCGTTGACATGGATTTGTGTTTTATGACTTACAACCGCAGATTATGGCTCGCAAACCACAGATGGGAGATCTTTAGTCCACTTGGATTTTAAGTTTTTCCTCTTGCTGAAGATTACATCCCTTTTCTCTCTTCGAGTGAATTTGACAATTAGTCGGTTTTTTACTTTCTTCGTTGGCGGTAAACGATGAGCGATCGATATATATATATTGTTTCTGTCGAGATCTACCGGTTATTTTGAGAGGGTTTCTTCGCTCGAGCTCATCCAACTTGACGTCCACACTATAACCATCAATGTGGAGCTTGTTTATGTCTTCCTCGATCTCTTGAATTTGCCTTTTCACCCCATCCTTGTGTTCTTTTAAGTTCTTGATCGTCAATATCACAGTGTGGTATTGCTTTGAAATAAAATTTTGGGACTTTTCAATTTCGTCAAACCTTTTATTGAGGTCGAGGAGACGAGTCTTCAGCGAGTCGATTTCCTCGCGGATTTCCTTTCGGATATTAGGAAGAAATTCTTGTGTCCACAGCTCTTTTAAACTTTCCACAGTTAAACTCATTCTCGAAATTAAATTCTATGTAGTTAGACTCGGTAAAAAACTCTGTAAACTCACACCCGACCTTGGAGAGGCAAAAGGATCTGGCATGCGGAAAATGAATGTATCGCTATTAGATGATGAAGAATATTTAAATTATCTGAATGTTAACATACCTAAATGGAAATGAGATGGGGAAAAAGAATTATCAGATAAACGTTGCGTATGGGACTGGATTAAATACAATATTAGAATGCACGCCATCAGGTACTCTAAAGAAAAGGCTAAACAGAGAAATGACAAAGAGAGGACGATACAAGTTTGCTTAAGACTTTTATTACAACTTGTACAAAACAAAAGCAGTAGACACGGATTCTATTAAGTCTTTTCTAAACAATTTAAGTATAACTCAATTATATGAACAAAAATTATCCTGTCAAGGCCAGATCACCATAGAAGAATGCAACAGGATTTTAGAAACTTTTGAAAAAAACAAGTCTCCAGGAAATGACAGAATCCCAATTGAATTCTACAAAAACTGTTGGGATCTTATTTGTCAACCGTTCATAAATTGTGTTAATGAGTCCTTCATAAAGGAAGAAATGTCTAATTCCCAAAAGCAAGCTGTCATTACTTTAACAAAAAACCAAGGGAAAGATCGCACGCTAATAGAAAATTGATTGCTACAAGAATTAAAAATGTTTTACCCTATATTATTCACAGTAA
>NC_090896.1:18420893-18425893 GCF_036669925.1 Montipora capricornis
AAATTAACCAACGTCTTGGATTCTAAAGGAGCAAGGGGCGCAAAGACTAAAAACGACGAACCAAAAGCTGCTGAATCAACTGAAGCAGGCAACATAGATGTGGCTGATGAACTGCGTATGCCTACAGATGCTGATAGAACCAATGCGACAGGCATTGAAGAAATAGATGCAGGGAAACCTGAGAAAGAGGGACCAGGAGATAAGGATGCTATTGAGGTCACCAGTGCTAGCGGTGGTGCGGGATTGCTGATGGAAACAGCAGGTGGTGAAGTGTTAGGGGATGCCATTCCTAAATGGGTGGATGCGGCACATTTGACTCCAGAGGAACAAGAAGTTAAAACAATGGTGTCGACAACAGATGGAGGAACTGCAGGTGTTCATCCGATTCATGCAGATGTAGCTGACCCTCGTGAGGCACTTAATACGCAGCAAGAGGAAGATGTTGAGATAGTCAAAGTGCCCAATGCTGGAGAGGTTGAAAAGGTCAAAGTACCAAAGGCAGACAGCCAAAAAAAGGTCCAAAGGGCGAGCACAGGAAATGCTGGGGCCACCGATGCAAAGGATGCCAAGATAAAGGGAAAGACAGAGGCTAAATTCTAAAAAGATTGTATAATACCTTTTAATGATGGCATTGTAGACAAAAGCACTAAACATGACAGCATGCAGAATTCTTAAAAAGTATCATATAACATTCAAAGTAGTTAGGCAGAACTACAGATTTTGAAGTCCTCGGTCCTATGCATGTCGCAACAATTCCTTCTTGAAAGTGTTATATTTTCCTTGGGACTAACCCTAAAAAACCAAATGGGATTCAATTGTTGTAGAGCGACCCATACGCTTAAGGTAGACCAAGAATTCTGCCAAAGAAAAATTCAAAAAATTATATACAATTTTCATCCTCTATGCATTGTGGTTCTTTTCCCAGAATTAACTTACATCAGTGGTCTTCCTTATCCTTTACAATGCTCCTGTAGTACCCTACTTATTAAGCCTATTATAAGGTGGAGATAATCATTAACGCAGTGTTGGAGGGACCCAAGGCACATCTAACTGAATTGCAACAGCTGAAAAGATACCCAGTAAGAGAGAAGAGGTAAAGGTTTGCTTAGAAATGTACCCTTAACGGCATGACCGTAAGATCTTTACCTGTGGAATCGAAACGAAACATAAAGGGAGTTGGAAATTTTGCTGTACTAAATAGAAGAGAATAGCAGTAAGTCAGTTACGACTCGTACTCGTACAAATCACTATGCTATCATTTTGCTTTTGCTTTTTCGTAAAAATAAGATTGTATAATCAATGCAATAGGCCGTTGTTCAGTGAAAAAGGCAAGAGGCCTTTAATGGGCCCATGCTATCAGTGGCCGTTAATTGCGAATTGAAATTCTAATTCTTTGTTCACGAGGAGAACCCATATATATGCAATAAACATGCGGTTCATCTAAAGCAACGCTGTTAATCTTCTTATCTATTACTCAGGAAATAAAATAATTAAAATCGATAAGTTGTCTCACCATTAAATGTCATCCTTGATTATTTGAACCGTTCCATGGCTATGGGGCATACAACAATATTTTGTATCCAAGCGAAAACCCACTTAAAAATACTAAGATCATGTACTCTTGTAATCAGTACAAGGGTCTCTAATTCTGAGTCTAAAATGGCCTTTGGTTGATATATGACTGGTTTCGATTGGTCCTTAATTGACATCATGGACAGTGTTCAAGATAAATACTCTTACCTTAGTGGGCTGATCCAAATTGGTTTAGATTCTATTTTACCAACTAAGCGGGTCAAAATCCACCATAATGATGTCCCATGGATCTCTCTTAGGCTTAAGTCTCTTATTTCGCGGCGACAAACAGCCTATCACCGTGGCAACAAATGGCTATTTAACTACTATCGAAATATGGTGAACAGAAAACGAAAACGTTGCAAATCCACTTATTACCAAGTGAAAGTCCATGAGTTAAAAGATACGGATCCTAAGAAATGGTGGGCAGAGTGCAGACGCATTTGTGGCATGGGAAAAACACTATCTGACTTATCTAACAATCTTTTAACTGACAAGCCTTTTACTGGCGTCAATATTAAACGCCTTGCAAACGACATCAACCAAGCCTTTCTATGTCCACAACAAGCCTTCCTGATGACTATCACGTTAGCACATCCGGTTATGAGGCTCCAAGTATTTTACTTGAACAGTGATTTAAATGGCTTAATGCAGTTGCTGCCTCTAAAGCAGGGGGCCCAGATGACATACCAAACTGGGTATTACCTGAGTTTGCTCTTGAACTTGTTCAGTCAGTTTGTTTGGTTTTAAATACTTCCTTTATTACTGGTTCTATGCCTGAAATTTGAAAATGCGCTAAAGTCACCCCCTCTTGCTAAAGTTAACACCATAGAGGATATCGGTAAAAAAGATCTTAGACCCATTTCGCTTACCCCTACTTTATCGAAAATCGCAGAACATTTTGTTGTCCAAGAACATGTGAAGCCTGCTGTTTTGAAAAGGCTACCCCCAGACCAGTTCGGATGTATTCCTGGTTCCTCTACTACGCATGCCTTAATTGGCATGTTCCATAATTGGACTCGTGCTCTTGATGGAACTGAGAACTGTGTAAGGGCCTTTGTTCTTGGTTACAAGAAGGCATTCGACTTGATTGATCATAGTCTGCTTTTGCAACATGATATTAATCCTTACATCATAAATTGGATTGCTGCCTTTCTCTCCAAATGCAGCAAAGAGTCAAACTAGGAAACAACCACTTCTCCAAATAGCGTTCACTTCGTGCAGGGGTTCCACAGGGTACCAAACTGGGCCCCTGGCTGTTTCTCGTTATGCTAAACAATCTGAGTGCAGATACTTCGAACGGTCTTTTAAAGTATGTGGACGATACAACAGTCTACGAGATAGTGGAGGAAAAAGGCCTTGTCATGCGCAGTCCATCCTTGATGAGGTATCTACATGGTCTGCTAACAACGAGTTCCAACTTCACCCCAGTAAATGCAATGAGCTTAGGATAACCTTCGCACGCTCTCCAACAAAATATGAACTTGTTAATGTAGAAATCGCAGGGTCTAAAATAAATGCAGTACAGGTAGTTAAGTTATTGGAATTCTAATGTAATAGAAATGACAAAAAAAGCTGTCAAACGCCAGTATTTTTTAGAGCAACTAAAGCATGCAAATGTACCACCTGAAGAACTGGTTCAGTTCTATGTTGCTTGCATTCAGTCTGTGTTACTTTATGGCGGCCAGGTTTTTCATTTTAGTCTTCCACAATATCTATCCTTAAGTTTTGAACGGATTCAGAAACGTGCTCTTAGGATAATCTTTGGTTACGAAGTGCACTACTCAGATGCCCTGGCACTTTCAGGCCTTGTTACGTTAAAAAAGGTTTTAACAAAATTGTAGATAACACCCTGGATGTTCTGCATCCTGTTATTCCTTTCAATAAGGGACCAACTAAGGACGTCAGGAACGCCAGACCATACCGTGTAAAGCCATGTAAGACCAATAGGTGTCGTGACAATTTTATTAACAAATGTGCAGTTATTTTTTAGCAATTCAATTACGCCAGTTTTTAAGATGTATATTCGTAGTCGTAGGATTTTTATTGTGAGCATGTAAGTTTTTTTTGTAATTATAGTCATATATTTTCCCCTTCTATACATTGTAAACCTTAGCAATTCAGTTTATGCTGCTATTAAGGTATTGAATAAACCATTCTTCTTCTTCCTCTTCTTCCTCCCATAAAGGAACAAAACAGAACGGATTCCCCAATTGGAGCCAAAAAAAATTGATATCGCACTCAAAACTGACAGATCGGGCCTCAGGGGTTGGATCTAGGAAAAAAGTGACGTCATTTACTCATTAGCGCCCGATTTCAGCGTATAAAAGCAACTGATTATTATATGCAAAAGCCGCATTTTTTAAAGTCTGAACGCCTGAAACTTCCGTGCTGCATGTTAATTCATCTGCGTGCACACGCATTGCGTTCTTAAAGTGCTACTTTGGCCAAGTAATCAATTTTTATTTTTCTCTGGATTTCAAAACTATGTTAACTTAACAGTAAGTGACCCAAAGTTTAAGCCTTGATTTCCAAAAGACACCTGTTTATTTTAACTGAAACGTTCATATTTAATCGTCCACCATCACTAACTTTAAAATATTGAGAGAGTTGGATCAAGGAGAAAAGGCCGTCAAAGACTCAATAGCATGAGAATGCAATGCGTGTGTACGCGGCAAATTAATATGCAGCACAGGAGTTTTGGTCTTTCAGACTTTTAAACTTGGGTTTTGCATACCTGTTTTGCATTTACGTGCTTAAAATTTTAAGCTAGTGAGTAAATGACATCACTTTTCCTTAGATCCAGCCATCTAAGGTTTGAAAAAATGGCGGACTGTGAAATCCAAAACTGACACTCAAAGTAAACAACCTTTGAGTAAAAATCAAAGCTCAAATTTTTGCCAAGCAAGTGTTAAGCAATCACACTTTCAAAATCTGAAGAAAAAAAAGTGATTTTTTGATCATAGTAGCACTCTAGTGAGGCTTTGACATAATTTCTCCTCGATCCAGGTCTCTCAAGATTTTAAAGTTATTAATGGTGGACAATCAAATAGGGAAATTCCAGTGGAAATAAACAGAAAGCACACTTGTCCATCTCTCAAAAAGGAGGTTGGACATTTCATAACATTTACGCGATGCAATATCCCATCTTAATATCACAAGCTTACCGCTTTAAAAAGAATGAAAAAAGGCAGAATTTTAAGCCTTAAAAGGCTTTAGTTCAACAAGAAATAGCGTTTCTGAGCTAAGCTAAGCTGATCTACATTATTTAGGTCTAAAGACCACTTTGAAAACGGTTAGCTTTAAGTTGTTCTGCTGGGTACCACTATATTAATACTCTAAAAAAATATTTTCTCGTTAGTCTAGTGGATATCAGAAACTGTAACAAGAACCCATCGATCCAAGTTCGACTCTTTGCTTCGTCTATT
>NC_090896.1:18430893-18435893 GCF_036669925.1 Montipora capricornis
AGTGTCAAAAGGAACATTGGCCCGAACACAAAGAGGTATGTCAAGCAATAAGTCATCTGTCTGAAACAATCAATTGTAAGTCAAAAGAGTTCATACCTTGTGTTAGCCATTTAACGCCAAGTGAGCATGCCAAAGTTGTTGGCCTTGTTGGCAAAAAGTGCATAGTAAAGTGTTTGCTCAATGCCTATGAACTTGATATGCTATGGGACACTGGTGCCCAGGTATCAATAATATCAATTCCATTGCTTCAGCAATACTTTAAAGATATATCCATTACACAGCTGTCAGACCTCTTGGATGCAAAGTTGAATTTATCAGCAGTGAATGGGTCTGTGATACTCTACATTGGATGGGCGGAAGTTAGGGTGAAGTTGATCCCTCCCAGTAGTCATAGTAATCAAGGGGAACTAATAGTACCTTTCCTTGTGGCATCAGAAAAATTAGACTGTCCAATTCTGGGATACAATGTTATTGAAGAGCTTGTGAACCAGGACCAGAATTCCAAGCCAATAATTTACAAGAGTTTTCCACAAACGGAGAGCACTAAACTGGATGCCTTGGTAAACTTTATTCAGAACTCAACTTCAGGTGCCATTTGTAAAGTAAGAACTGGAAGGAAAAATGTTATGGTCCCTAAGAATAGCACAATTGCTGTTAGCTGTCGTGCAAGTACTGGACCTGTGCATCAACAAACACCAGTGGTGTTTGAACCAAACCAGTTGGCACATTTACCAGAGGGTTTGCAATTTTATGAGACTTTGCTATACATGAAACCAGTTAAAACATCTAGGGTGCAAATTGCTGTATATAATGGAACTGATCATGACATTGTGCTTAATGGCCGCACCGCACTAGGAGTTCACCAGGGCAGTCAAGTCGGTGACAGAAGCAGATGTTCGATTGAGTGGATGAATCACAGGAATCAATGACGTTAGATATTTCTGCGAAGCAAGACAAACAAGGCATAAACCCCCCCAGCAGTTGACCTCAGTGGCTTAAATCATGACCAGCGGATTTTAGCTGAAACAATGTTGAGGGAAGAGTGTGAGTCATTTTCATCCAGTGAGCAAGATATCGGTTGTATCCCTGATCTGGAAATGGAGAAATTGGCTACCTGAAAGATAGCCAACCAGTGCAAAAGAAGTACACATCAATTCCTAGACCACTGTATCCAGAAGTAAAACAGTACATCGAGGATCTCCTGAACTAGAACTTTGTTAAAGAATCAAAGTCCCCATACTCCTCCCCAGTCGTCTGTGTCCGAAAGAAAGACGGATCTTCAAGGTTTTGCATTGATTATAGAGAACTGAATTGCAAGACCATCGCTGACCGACATCCAATCCCTAGAGTTCAAGAAACTCTGGATAGCCTTGGTGGCAATACTTGGTTTAGTGTCCTTGACCAAGGTAAGGCATAGCATCAGGGTTTATAAGTAAAGAGAACAGAGCAGCCACAGCCTTCATGACAGCTTGGGGGACCTACAAGTGGGTTAGAATCCCAAACTTCCAGCGCTTCATGGAACGGTGTTTGGGTGAACTGAGGGACAAGGTGGCCATTCCATGCCTAGATGATATCATTGTGTTCAGTAGGAGTTTTAAAGAACATGTTGAACATTTGAGAACAGTACTGCAGAGATTGCATAAACATGGCGTGAAGTTGAAACCATGCAAATGTAGTTTGTTCAAAGTCCAGTTTCTAGGAAGGGTTGTATCGGGTGATGGTTACCGAATGGATCCAGGTTGTGTTAGGGCAGTTCAGAAGTTAAAAGAACAAATTCCCAAAACTGTTGGTGCAGTCAGACAGCTTGCTGGAATATTAAGTTACTACCGAAGATACATTAAGAACTTTGCTAAGATTGCTAGACCTATATACAACCTGCAGAGCACCTCAGGAAAAGATGGACAATCACCTTCAAAGATACCAGTGTCTTAGGGAAGAGAACAGCAACAGGCCCTTGATGAGTTAATAATACACCTCAGTAACCCTCCTATAATGGCTTATCCAGATTTTTCAAAGTCATTCACCCTCCACACTGATGCAAGCAAAGATGGTCTGGGGGCGGTTCTGTACCAGAATCAGGATGGAGTAATGAGAGTAATTGCTTATGGATCTCGCGCACTTTCACCAGCTGAGAAGAATTACCACCTCCATGCAGGCAAACTTGAGTTTCTGGCTTTGAAATGGGTGGTCACTGACCATTTTCGCGACTATCTTTACTACTCTCCAAAGTTTACTGTCTTCACGGATAATAACCCGTTGACATACATTCTAACATCAGCAAAACTGAATGCTACAGGTTTACGATGGGTCAATGAACTATCTCATCGTCGATTCAGGAAAGTAACTCCGTTAACACTGCCTGGTTATCTTCTTTCACTGCATTACCTGAAATGGTACAGGAGGAGAGTGCTGACATTCCAACCATGCCACATGATGAACTTGTGACAGCTCAACGTGAAGACCCAAATATTGCTCGTATTCTAAACTTTCCACAAGCTATTGTCAGCTATCGTTCGACAGCTCTTACACGAATGGAATAACCTGTTCGTTGCTGAAGACGGAATTCTTTATCATGAGTGTGGACCTAGGGATCGAATGGTGTTGCCCAAGAAATATCACAAAAGGGTGTACGTTGAACTGCATGAAAACATGGGACATCTAGGCGCAGACAGAGTAGTGGAGCTAGCAAGACAACACTTTTATTGGCCATTCATGAGAGCGGACATTACACATTATGTCACAAAGGTGTGCCATTGCCTAAAACAGCGGAAACCCGGGACTCACGTCAGTGCACCACTTCAACCCATCATTTCCACAGCTCCTCTCCAACTTGTCTCCATGGATTATGTTCATCTTGAACCAAGCTCTGGAGGATATCAGTATATCCTGGTAATCATGGACCATTACACTAGATTTGCTCAAGCATATGCTACCCGTCACAGATCCGCCAAAACCGCTGCTGATAAATTGTACAATGACTTTATCATGAGATTTGAATTCCCAGAGACCATTCACCACGACCAAGGTGGCGACTTTGAAAACAAGGTCTTCTATAACCTCGAGAAACTGAGTGGAATTAGGCATTTGCGTACAACACTGTACCACCCACAGGGGAACAGACAGGTCCAAAGGTTCAACCGAACACTTCTATCAATGCTGAGAGCACTCCGAAAAAACAGAAATTGCACTGGCGTGACCATCTTAACAAGGTTGTCCATGCATATAATTGTACTCGTCACGACTCCACAGGCTTCTCGCCGTTCTATCGAATGTTTGGTGGAGCCCCAAGGCTACCCATCGACATCATGTTTGGCTTGAAATCTTCAGTAGGATATTCTACGTACCCTGAGTATGTCAGAAATTGGCGCCGAGCTATGAAAGAAGCTTACTCATGCACTCTTGGGAAAGCAGCAGTACGACAAGAAAGTGAAGCATGATACCGCGCTGTGTGAACGAGGTCGAGTGCTTGTAAGGAATATGACTGAACGTGGTGGTCCTGGAAAGTTGCGACCTTACTGGGAGCAAGAAATCTATGTTGTAACGCAGAAAAGGAAGGATATACCTGTCTATGAAGTTAAACCAGAAACTGGAATTGGAAGATCACGTGTTTTGCATTGCAATATGCTACTACCATGTTCCTACTTACCTGCTGAAACACAACTTACAACTTCGAAAAACTGCCAGGCTGTGTCCAAGAGAGCTAACAAGCAAGAAGCTTCCCGAGAGGAAACCAGCATAGCTACAGATGAGGACATTAGCAGTTTGACGCCTTGTCAACTCCAAGAATTGTATGCATCTAAACATTGCCAGGCTGAACAGATTGCTCCAGACTTAGGTGAAAGGGACACTGGACCGGAAGTGAAGAGGAACCTTGTGAAGGTAATGAACAAGACTCCACAGAGGAACGATGAGGCTGCAGATAACTTACCTTTAAGACAATCCCAGCTTTTGAGTAGACCACCTCTAAGGATGACCTATGATGCAATGGAACAACCATCCTTTCAACCGAGATTCACAACAGCGATTCAAGTTGTTTTTCAAAGTTGTTTTCTTTAGATATTTAATAATTTACGTTAATTAAAGTAATACCTGTGCCAGTAGTAGGTGTGCATGTTGAGGTGGGTGGAGTAGCATTATCTATCCCAGATACTTCAGTTTCAACCCCAGCTCCATCGTCACCATCACTGTCTTCTATTGGAAGAGTTGCACGCCATCTGCGACCTTGGCTATGTTCAACCTCATCTGATGAGTTTATAGTCCCTTCACTGCTTTGGAGAGCATCTCTACCATACACATGATTAGAACCACCACCCATACCACTTGGCATCGCAACACTACTGACCGTAACTGATGGACTCAAAACATTGGTGGTGTTAGTCCCACTGGCCACAGTGCTATTTACAGTGGTGTGTATTGAGACTGAATTAGTGGCAATTGAGGTTACGGCTATGGAGAGACTAATTGGCACACTGCCAGATCAAACAGCAGGCGAACCATTCGTTATGGAGATGCTTGATGAGGTCAAACCATTCTATGCAGCTGTCACCATAACAGTTGTTGCATTGCTGCTCCTTGCACTAGCATTAGTAATGGTGCGAGTTGATGAGGTGCTTGATGAAGTGGAACTAGGCACTGAAGCTGTCACCATAATAGTTGCTACATGGCTGCTCCTTGCACTAGCATTAGTAATGGTACTAGTTGCCGAGGCGCTTGATGAGGTGGAACTAGTAACCATAGCTGTATCCATAATCGGTGCTATATTACTTCTCCCTGCACTGGCATTACCAATAGTGGTAGTTGATGTGGTTCTTGTGGAGGTTGGCCTACCTTGAAGCGTCCTTCCTCTAGAGAGCCTGTAGAGTCTATTTCCAGATATAGGACTATTGATGGCTACTCCTTGTCTAGCCCTCGTCCCAGCTATTGGACCATTGGCAGTTGTACTGGTCGATGTTGAACTTGATCCAGTAGTAGTAGTAGTCATGGGCCTTGTCGAAGATGGT
>NC_090896.1:18440893-18488393 GCF_036669925.1 Montipora capricornis
TGCATACCGTCACTTTAATTTTGTGTATAGATAATTAAACAATCGACAACCGGATTCAGTTAATTGTATGAAATGGAGTTATTTTCTTTTAAACCACTTTTTTCCTCTATTTTGTATAGCTTGATCAAGGTTATTACTAAGGTGATTATTACAAGCTAGAGAAAATCAAAGATTATAGCTAGAGGTAGCGAGGGTTATTCAGTAGTGCCCCAAGCTTAAGATGTATTTTCTAAATTGCTCCATTTAAGTGAAAAACGTAAATTTGACCTACAGTGTTTCCTGGACTGACAGGCTGATAACGGTAACTAAATACATCGTCATCCGGGATATGAAGATCCTAAAAAAACAAGATGAGAAATCCCTACCGTAACTTTGATTACGTTCATAAATAATCTATCCACAACTACAAAACAATCAATCAATCCACTGTTAACTCCCGGGGTATATCAATCAATATCAATTAATCAATTGATATTGATAATCGATGACCAATCGATGGCAAAGATTCGTGTGGTTATTGATTGGTATCGATTATCAATACCAATCGATAGATAAATTGGTATCGATTGGTTGTAGATTGACGGAAACGGAATTGACGAATAAAAAAACCACTTTGTATGCAGTAATCATGTAAATATATTTCATTTTAATGTCAACAGGAGAACAATACTCTCTTCTCTCTCTTTACTGTTGACGGCCCATCCACGGGAATCCGGCTTTTTTTGACATATTAAATGTTTGTTCCATGGGCCAACCTATAGACTTCAAAAATGGAAAGTGGTTGCATCATGCTTTCACAGAAAATAAACAATGAAATTGCCAGCAACAGCAGCATGAGTTGTTGCAAAATAATTAATAAAGCAGGGATACCTAACCTTGTAATAACGAACCTAATCGTGCTTCAAACAAAGATCACATACATACAAACTAAAAGATTCTATGAAGGTGCCAATTGCGTCTAAAAGAAATAAAATATGCAGCAAAAGATAAAAAAGACGAACCTTTTTTTCATCATAGTAGTAAGCGATGGGCCATTTTAGTTTTGGTGTTTTCCTGCTCGATTTTGGGGTATGTTCTGAACCGCCATCACAATCATGGGTGGCATCAAGTGCGGTGGATCTTGCCCCTTTGACTTTCCGCACGTCACGTTCATTTCATCGAGTACCTCGCGCAGTAGTGCCACCGTCATATCATCGGTGCTGCCTTCCTTTCATACCTCTCGTTCTTTCTTGTTGAGTATTTCTTCTCTCGCCTCCCTCTCTTTGTCCATTTCTTTCATTTTCTTTGACAACCTGAGACAAATCAACATGTATTGGCCATTTTCCATCGTCAACTGTTCCCACTACTTTCAATATCGACCTCACACTGCACCATTTGAAATTGTCAGTAGTTGACAACTCCCATTCGTCTTCCTTTTTTTTCTGAAAATCTAACACTCTCACACACATAGTGTGTGTTCTTATTGGCTTTTGCATCTGTTCGCCACTCGAACACAAGATAATGTGACTGGAGAGATGGAGAGCGGATGATTCATGTGACCCACGTGCAAACCTTCTGATGGTAACCACATAGCTACTATATCATACAAGTACGTCCCAGGTGCTACTCGTTGTGGGTTAACAAACTCAAATGCCTTTGCATAAAAGTCATTCCTCGCAGAATCTATCCAACGAGAAAGTCGTCATCCTGACGGCCTGCACACCTTCCCTCCTTGCAGTGAGAGACATTTTGCCATATGAAAGTATTGGCCTTCATATAGGACATAGTTTAGTCTCTTTGAATAATCAATGCCATGCTCAGCACTCCTTGTTTGGCCGGTTTTTTAAGCCGTTTAGGTAAAGGCCGGAGTGTGGTATTTTCATCCTGAAGGGGATGTTTATCTGATGACAATGCCGTAAGTTTATCAAGAAACTGCTCTTTGATCTTTAAATGCTTTGGGCAAATTAGCGTGTATGCTTCCCTTTGCTCTCCTGGTTTAAACTTTAGTGAAAGACATACTTCATGATACCAGTGTTGGCATGATGGAAAGCTACATTCCATCCATAAAGTTTCACGAGGACGCTTAAAACTCGGCTCTCTATACTTGCACCCGTTTGAGGAGTAGAGGGCACAATGTTTTGGGCTGTCATCTTCGTCGTCTTCATCATAACTTTCCATTTCCGCTTTGTTCTAGCCAGGTTGACTAAAGCATGTGTTTGGCCATCCTCCTCTATCGCTTCAAGTAATACCCCGTTATCCAATTCCAGCAACTCCTCATCAGTCATCACCTCGGTTTCATCAGGTTCCAGACTATCAAAAATAGCAAATGTGTCAAACTGCGGTGTATTAATACACAATATGTCTTCACCTTCGTGCTTGAACAGATTTCCTCTGATTAGGGCAGGTACTATACCGAGCAACTCAAGGGTTTTTATTACCTCTTTTTCTGCCATTTCTAGCTTTTATTTCCTCGTCAATGCTTTCTGGCCAACATGGGGTCAACGATGAATTTCCACATTGTTTTGTACCATAAAATTTTAGCTCCTCAAGCTTATGAATCCTGCCTGCAAGATCTCGCATTTCTTACATGCAAAAGTTCGACTTTTCACGACTGAACCCCTGCAGTCTTGAAAACAGTTCTTCGCAGCTGTTGGACCCAAACGTCCATGGTTCAAATGGTTGGTTAGGAAAATAAATGGAAAATATCTTCATTGCCAAAATAATGGAACGTCCTGAAAGTATCGAGACGTCAAAGGTCTTTGAGGAAATAAAATGATTCTCAACGCTGTAACCTGAAATTTGCAGCCACGCTTTCCAATATCTTACAAATACAACTGAAGCCCAAGCAAGTTTAGTCCTCTCTTTGACACTAATACTGCACTCGGTATAACTGAGTAAACTACACTGTCCCATTTTCAAGTATACTCTTGTTGCAACAGTTTCTTCGTCTTTCCATTCTTTCATACAGATTCGTACTTAATCTTGTAAAATTCGTAGGGCAGTCTCAACATTTTGCTTATCTTTAACAAAGACGTCACTTTTCCATAGTCCAGACCGAATCCTGTTCACCTCATACGTCTTCATTAAATGTTCGATTTAGACAACACCCTTGACAAGAACACGTCTCACGTTGAGAATCTGATTTCTCCATTTTTTTATGAGGTGCCTCCAATCTAGAAACATAAGCGTGAGAATTTGTTTAGCCACACCCATAACTGTTAAGTCTTCCACCACGCAACTGAATTGAAATGATTCGTTATCTATGTTGATGACATCATTTTGGTCGCCATGATTTTTTCAATGTTTCAACGTAATATTTTCGTACTTTAGAATCTCCATCAGCCGCCAGCCCGATAACTATGATATCGTTCCGCCCACCCCATAATGTAACCTGGTTAATCCAGCGCTCTTGTCTCATCATTCCAACGTTTGACAGTTTTTGCTTGCTTTTTAACTACGTTTTTCAAAATCGATGCAAGTATAGAACAGTCGTCACTTGGATTATCTTTTACTTTGATTGCAATGTGAGGAACAAACCGGTTTACATCTGTTCCTCTATAACCATATCCTTAAATTTAAACTGATCCTGAAGTTCACAGATTTTGCTAATATAAACTTCATGAAGGGCGTACTCCTCAACCGTGTGCTGAACCAAGGACTGGATGGTTGTCATACTTATTGCCATGCTTGGGGTTGTGTTTGTCATATCCAAAAGGTTCTTGCAGCAACGCATAGATTTCTTTTCTAACTCAGACATACTCATCCTCAGCTCACCTACCGCAACAGATATCGAATTGGTTGTCGAGACAGAAGATGCAAACAATACTTCTTTCACAGACTTCATCATTTGTATTTCTCGTTCTCCAAACTTAAGGTTATTTTCAATTACTATCTTCTCTACGGAAATATTAGATTGTTGCGGTTCATCTAATCTAGCTTGCTTTGTGGACGAAACAGATGCGGTACTTGATGCCACAATAGATCTCCCCAGCCTGGAGCCAAATTATCTAGAATCTGATAAATAAGAACAATCAGATAATAAAATTTCAATAGAAGTGACATCCCTTCATTTTGGCAACACACTTCAAGCACTCATATGTTGTACAATAACCTTTTTTCTTCAAATAAAATAACTTTTTGTCTTCATGTAAAGTGCATTTATGTTTTCAGTATTGTATTATAGCAGAGTTGCGCGCACGTGGAGCACCACTGTTAAGGAAATATAGTAACCCATCCATGTGAGAAAATTTGGCTTTATAGCCATGACGTCATGAACATCCATACTGTGTACATACGGTACATACATACATACGTCCGTCCGCCTGTCCGTCCATCCGAGCAGAAACAGTAATGTCAAGCTTCTTTGAAGGCACTAGAAAATACGGGATTCTATCGCATGTTCGTTTAGACTGTGGTGGGGAAAATATCGAAGTGGGTAGATTTATGAAGTCGACGAGGGGAACAAATAGCGGTTTCCAAATTCAGGTTCATCTGTAAATAATCAGCGAATTGAGAAGCTACACAGAGACATTACGTGGCATTGTCTCTCTAGCCTTATTCCTTCTTCAGCCATACGGAAAGTGAAGGTATGATGTCTTTTGCCTTCGCTATGTATTTCTTTCACGTGTCAATAGAGCGGTAGAAGAATTTCGCTTAGGCTTCCTTGAGCTTGTGTACATTCATAATCTTTCCTTCTCGCCTAGAGTAAATTTCTCGTTTTCTTTAAGCAACATTGTCTTCAGTGATTTACTTTAAGCAAGTTTAGCTCTTACCGATAATATTCTAGGCTTTGGTGGTAAGTTTTATCATCTTCTTAAAGATCGTGGATCAATTATCATTCACGTTCAAATTCTGTTATTCTAAATCCGGGTCTTCATGGAGATCCATTGATGGGGCCTGGTGAGAGTAATAAATTATGCTTATTTTTCCACCAGCAGAAAATTTATGCCTTATTTGTGTTGTGCTCTGAGTCATCGTTAAATGGCGGAAAGGCAGCAGTGCAGGCAAGTTCTTCTCGTGAGAGAGCAGTCTCTCTACTCTGTGTGGTGCAATATTTACTCTATCGGGAATATTCAGTAAGCTTAAACACAATGACCCAGGAAGCTCACAGACCAGTTTTACTTTTTACAGTCCAGCTGGGTAATCTATCGCTGCGAGAATTTTTGGTTATGATGTCACGTACGTCTGCCTGTACAGTGATGTCACATATGTCCACCTGTACAGACTGTCAGGGTGGAAGTTGGAAGGCAGGACAGCCTCTGGGGCCAGGAGTGTTCGGGAAATCTTCCTTGGCGGGAAATCATGTGGCAGCATTGAATAGGCAACCCATGTTTTTCTGGCCGGAAATCACCTTAGTGAAGAGCAACGGGATAAAGATTCAAAAACAGAAAAGAGCACGAGAGAAATTTGAAAAATTTAAGCGAAGAAATCCTCGAGAGAAACTGAGGAAGGAGAGGAAGAGAAAATTTCAATGAAAATCAACATGAATAGAAAGAAATAAAGTGAGTGCCAAATCACTTATTTACAACGATCAGCTTTCAGGTAATGTTTTCTTTCATAATATGTGTCTCACTGCCTCACATATTTTTTAAAACTAGCTAAAAAAAAACCAAGAAGGCCTGAAAACGTTTGCAATTCCGTTTTGACAGAGATTCTGACATATTTTAACAATCACATTTATAGGCTTTTTGAAATGGATGTCCGGGTTGTCAGCTGCTTTGTTTGACTGTGAAATTGCAGTCGATTAAGCCAATTTACTAAGCTTTAGGTTGACGTTTTAATTAGTAAAGATTTTTCCTATTGTTCTGAAGTAAGGGGAGAGGGAGTAAAGAGTCAAAAGGAAAATGCCGTGAAAGAGATTACTGTGCATGTAATTTCAGTTTTAGCTGTTGATTAAAATTGTTGGTTATTGTTTGCAAGGCTTGTTTGTTTACCACTGTCAGGTCAAAGGTGCTAGTTCTGTTTGATCACTGTAAACTGTATACAGTAATGACCATTAATTTTGTACTTTATGCAGAAGCATAATTATCTCCATATACACTATATTGCTTTCTGGGGCCAGAAAAGAGAGCTCTGCTTTTAGGCTTGGCTAAATCTATACATTAGTTTTTACACTAGCTTTATTTTCCTAACTAGTTACCAGACTTCCCCTCAGCTTATAAAACTAAAAAGGCGGTAATTTTAACACTGCCATTTTGGGATCAAACTTAATTGGCATATTGATGGCGGTGATAAATTAAAACCATTTGGGTTCAGGATTCATCGTTGCATCAATGTTTTTTTCTTGAAAGCTCTTGTGGCTGAAAGTGGGTACCACAAACAACACTTGCATTACTCCCCCTGACCTCGTCATTAAGGCCTAATCCAAAAATGGTCGGCAGTTATGGAGCACACGGAGTGTAGTAGGTACCACTTGCGGACTGCATCTCAGTGCTCCCGGCTCATGCACTCCAAAGTTGACTCAGCTTTCCATCCATTCTTGGTCGTTAAAATGAGTACCTGTACTAATGGGGATAAGTTGTGCATGCAACGGGATAGCAGTGGCGCCCACCCCAGCCGTAATTTGCGGTAGAAGTGAAAGGAAACAGACCTGTCATTTCTCCACTGTCTCGATCGTGAGATTCTCAACACCTCCATGCCACTGGAACTGACAATAAGCGTGCTTTGCTAAATGCCCTTTCTGCTGATTTTTTTCATGCTACACTATTGCTCTGTTACACTCACAGTGAAAGAAATGTTAGAGCCAAGGTAAGAAAATTGGGTTTGTCATCAGCACTAGTCGAACGCATATGTCAAGATCTTTACCAATAAGGGAGCAGTCTTATTTGGTCTGATGAAGGCCTTAGGTTAGGCGAAAATCCCTATCAGCAAAACATTCCAGAGTCCATGTTGAAGGATTGACCTAATTTTGTGCCTTAAGATATGGACAAATTTATAGTCACTTGATAGGACTGGGAGATCTGCCCACGGTTTGATCAAAGCCATGGAGAAATGACACCTGAAGAAAGGAGGGCTTTTATGCAGAAAGTGTACAAACTTTGTCTAGATCCAGTGGCTTACAGGCGGTGTCGTTCATTCAAGTTTGGAATTGCTACATGTACAAGCTCTTCAGCTGAGAGTGTGTGAGCTGAGATGTCTTATAATATCACTGGCCTTCTCATCTTGACGGCGTGTTCTCCAAAAAGGAACAGGCTAGTCTGATTGAGACAGCAAGGAGTATCCAACAAAATGCCAAAGTTTGGGAGGGTTTCCAGGAATTATTTTTTTTCTGTAGACAGTGAAAGACCACTGCCATATCGAGTACAATGCTTTGACAAGTGGCAACAAAGGCTCCATCACAGGAATGATGGGGACAAATTCACAGAGAGAAAACCGAGCGCCTGGATCTCAGTTACAATCAGAGGTTTTGAATCCGACAACCCTTGTGATCAGGAAATCGGCCAGGCCCGATGGTCCACCCTCCAGTGCACCACTAGTGATGAAAGATCCATAAGTGTGCTAGTTGCCTCAAAGCAAAACATGTCTGCTGTTTCTGGTTGCCATGACACTGAACATCAATGCTGTTGTTTTGCTCGATTTGAAGGCTCTCACTTTTGGAGAAAAGAAACTAGGTGGTGATAACTGACGACTCCAACAAGACACTACCATCCGAATCCTGTTTGTACAAGAGGATCGTCCGTGAAGATCCAGAGTAGTCTTGTTGTGTCAGATAGATCACAACAACTGATTAGGGATAGGTTTGATTACGATTTAGGCTCATAGCCAGAAATTTCAAACCCCGTGCCTTAACTTGTTAATGTCACCATCATTAACAGGTAAACAAAATCACCGCTCACATTAACGAGACTTTAAAGTAGCTAAATAATAGTGCACTTAAGAAAGTATACCACGACCTAATTGTCAAACCTTGGAGTGAAACCCATCCATGAGGTTTTGATTTGGTTTTCAAAAGAATTTCTGGCTATGTAATTCAGTTTTGTTGCGTTTTTGGAGGCTTTCAAAGTATACCTGCAACAGTTATTCAAAAAGATTACATTAAAGGGGCCCTGGTGTCGGCTTTCTGTACCATTTCCAAAAGCCAAAAGATTGATTACGTTTTTAAGTATAGTTCCAATTGTTGTACTTTGCGGTTCCCGTTTACCACGTTCTGTTGCCATTCTTGATCCCAACATCATCAGTCCATTGTGAAATACGTGCCAGACGATGAAAGCTCATATTTCATAACACCAACTGCATGGAACAGTGCTGTCGAAGACAATTCCAATCTCCTACATAGAGGATCGAGATGTAGTGGGCACAAAGTTCCTTTGCAATATAAAGGAAAAGGACTGGATCGAGGAAACAGGCAAAAAGCAGTATGTCGGTTGTTTATGGTTTGGTAGGCAGAACAAGAAGGTTTTATCCTTTTTCCCTGTGAAAGGGTAGTCTGCAGAGTAGTCCATTGAGTAGTCTGCAAAGTCGGGGTCAGTGTTTTCAATTCACCCCCAAAGTTCTAAAGATCACATTTTCAGTATTAGTGACATCAAGCTTAGAAAAAGCTTTCAAGGGACAGCTTGAAATGCAAAGAAGAACGTCGACAATCAAACCCTGGAAATCACAAGGAGTGACATTGTTCAGCATAAAACATTGCAAGTTATGACTAAGAACGACAATGCTGCTGATAACTTTAATTCAATAATGGAACTTCGGGGTGCAAACGGTTGCAGTGACGCTTCTGTTTTTTTACAAGACACCCGAAATTGGTCAACTGGGTTTAAGATAACCTGATAAAAGAACTAAAAGACTCTCACACGTCTTTTATTGGACTGATGCTTGGTCAAACATGTGACATTTCAATTGAGAAGAAATTAGCCATTTATGTCAGTCATAATGGCCTTGGTGTAAAGGTGAAGCAGTTGAACAATATTCTTACCAAAGTAAACTGTGTTGCACACAGATTTAACCTTTCCTGCTCTAAGCCATGTAAGGACATTTTGTCAAGTGATATAAAGAGAGTGTAAACACATTCTAATATATAGATTTAGCCAAGGCTAAAAGCGGAGCTCCCTGGTTATTTATTCTTACTGCCTGTACGGTTTGTGAAAATAAAAGGTTTCGAATTGTCTCCACTTTGATGTTTCCGGTTGCTGCTTTAATAAATAAATCATTTTCTTTGCTTTCTTCTACAGAAAAATTCATTGCCTAACTAGTGAATTCCATGGTAAAAACCCATATCGCATGACTCACGAAGCGATGAGAGCGACATCAGTTTTTCCAGTGAAATTTAGTTTGCAATTTACCAGTTTGTCAATAATTTTTTCTTGAACCGAGTGAGTTTTAAAAGAAAACTAGCACACCCTCAGTGAGCGAATGGAAAAGGAAAAAAAGCCATTTCTTAGTCAACTGTCAATAGCCAGTGAAGAAGAATCAGTTCAAGGGCAAAGACGAGTTTTACTGATGTATTTGATTCCACTTTATCTCTGAAAACAAGATCATTCACATTTTGATGTATTTCATTGAAACAGGCCAGGTTGGCTTGGTACAAGAATCGGCAAAATACGGCAATGCAACCAAGAAAGGATGACCTTCAAACACGACCTGCTCCAACACTTAAAAAACATTTGGGTGCCTTAAACGAACTTCTAAAAACACAAGCAAGTGAAATATCCCTCTAATTTTACGAGAACTCATTGCGAATACGTGTTTATAACATAAGGGCAAAATTTTCTTGTCACTGTCGAGGCACAACGAAAACCAGTTGGGCAAACAGATTAAAAAAAAGCACTTGTTCGCTCGCATTTTAGAGGAAAACAAACAAACAAATCAACTTTTTCTTTATGTCCAAAAGAGTACAGATAATTGTTATTTAATTCCAGTTGGCAATAAATATTTCTCAGGACGTGGAAAGATATCCTGGCCCACTCGCTCATCGTTCTACTGATCGCGCGTACTCGCCTCCTTACGCTATTTCCCCCGCCGACAATCAATCAAGTCAAGCCCAAATTGTTAAGAAGTTCTACTCCTGAACCGATCTTCTCCGCTTACGCTCTTTTGGTCGAAGCCATTTGGATCACACTTCATTATGTCTACTCAAAGCCCTTGGTATTTTTAAGTACCGAGGATGTCACGCTGGAAAGGCTAAACAAGCTAGGAAACATGCTGTTCATAATATTCTTCCAATTACTTCTTCGCGTCGGGATTGTAGATCATTAAATATTCAACTTGTCACCTCTAATGGTGTCAACTCGTCTGTTTTGAAGCCTCTGAGATCATCACAGTCATCGAGTCTTCCTTCAAACAATCTTCGTTTCGCCATTTGTAACGTTCGCTCCGTTAGGAACAAAGTTGAAACAATCATTGACCATGCTGTTGGCAATGACATTGGTATTTTTACCGAAACTTGGTTAAAGGATCTAGATTCTGTCTGCATTGCTGATCTCTCTCGTCATGGCTATTTATTTAAGAGTTTCCCACGGCAATCAAATCGATCTGGCGGTGGTACAGGCATTTTATTCCGCGACTCTTTCGATGCTTCACTCGTGGATGGAAAAGAACATGATTCTTTTGAATTTTTGGATTGGATTCTGAAGACAACAAATCGTTCTATCCGCATTGTTGCTGTTTACCGCCCTCCCAGCTCCTCTGCGTCGGTATTTTTGGATGAGTTTTTGTCGTATCTTGAAAACATTGTCATGTGTCCTGAACCTCTAGTTATCCCTGGGGATTTTAACTTTCACATGGATTTGGTGCATAGTAAGGATGCTGTAACATTCAGCGAGTTGTTGGAAACCTTTGGCCTCCCACAACATGTATCAGTGCCCACACATATCTTTGGATATATTTTGGATCTCATCATCACTCGATCCACCAATGACTTAATCTTGGGTCCTATTATTGCCACCTTGCCCCTCTCGGATCAATATTTTGTTGAGTGTTTTATTCGCTTCCCAAGTCCATTAATCTCTAGCAAGTCTGTGTCATATCGGCAGTTAAAGAGTATCGCCATTGATGCATTTAAATCGGACATCACCTCGTCTGTACTTTGCAGTAACACACACTGGAACGACCTTGGCAATTTATCCAAGCTTTACATCTCCACTTTATCGGAAATCCTGGATAGACATGCTCCCCTAAAGACGAAAACTCTTGTTACTCGTGTAAAGATCCCTTGGTTTAACGCTGATGTTCTACAGTTAAAACGTTTTCGTCGCAAGGCTGAACAGAAAGCTCTTAAAAGTGGTCTCTCCTCTGATTGGCTTGCATATCCGAAAATCTGTAATAGATATTCTGCTCTTCTTAAGTCTACTAGAACTTCGTATTACACAGATTTAATTGATCAGTGTGCTGGTGACTCCAGGAAGTTATTTAAATTGGTCACATTCCTCTGTAAGGATCCCAGTGACAGTGATCTACCACCGCACGATGATCCAGTTGTACTTGCGAATAAATTTGTGGAATTCTTTGTTAAAAAAAATTGAACTTATCAAGGACTCCATCAGTAATATTCAAGTTAATTTTCCTTGTTCTGATACTGCTGCTCCAGCTGTAAAACTTGATAGTTTTTCGCCCTTATCAGTTGAAGATATTTGTAATATAATTAGTAAATCGTCTAATGCGTACATGGCTTGTGAAGTCTTGCCTTGACGTCCTTGCCCCCTCCATTACTCACATGGTTAATTTGTCTATTCGCCATGCCTACGTTCCCGATGATTGGAAATCCGCAGTTGTGAAACCTCTGCTAAAGAAATCCGGCCTGGAGTCAACCTAGGAAAATTTTCGTCCCGTAAGCAATCTGCCATTTATCTCTAAGATCGTTGAAAAGGCAGTTCTTTCTCAATTGTTTAAGGACTGTGAAGGCAATGCTCCAGTGCGGAATTTACAATCAGGGTTCCGAAGATTTCACTTAACTGAAACTGCATTGCTTAAGGTTCAAAGTGATATTCTTATGTCAATGGATCGTCAGGAAATTACGCTTCTTGTGCTACTGGATCTTAGTGCTGCTTTTGATACTATCGATCATCAGATTCTCCTTAATTAACGTTCCTGGAAACGACTTTGGAATTATTGCCTCTGCCCATAAATGGTTTGCATCTTACCTAACTGGCCGAAAACAACGTGTGATCGCACATCTGATGACTTCCACTTAAGCTGTGGTGTCCCACAAGGCAGTTGTATGGGACCTATTTTATTTATACTTTACATATCTCAACTATATCACGTGATTGCTAACCATCTCCCTTCTGCTCACAGACATGCTGATGACACACAACTTTATCTGTCGTTTAGACCTAACGACAGGTCTTCACAAGACCACGCCACAGCTTCTGTAGAGGCCTGCATCTCTGTTGTCCGCTCATGTTTGATTTATAACCGCCTGCTAATTAACGTTTCGAAAACTGAGTTCTTAGATGTTGGTTCTCGCCACCAATTATCAAAAATCGCAATTGATTCCATCACGGTCGGTGATTCTACCATCCAGACTGTCAACAGTGTTCGAAACTTGGGTACCTGGTTTGACTCTAACATGTCTATGTCTATTCACATTGGTAAGATCTGCAGCAAGGCCTTTTATGGCTTGTATAAAATTCGTCAAATTAGGAAATTCCCTAATCCTGAGTCCACGAAGACTTTTGTTCACGCATTTGTGACTTCACATTTGGATTATTGCAACTCTCTTCTCTTTGACGTCCCCAAGTACCAGATAGATCGTTTACAGAAGGTGCTCAACGCCGCTGCTCGATTAATCTTTAACATTCCCAAGTTTGATCACATTTAGCCTGCCTTATTTCATCTTCACTGGCTTCCTGTGGCTTATCTCGTTCATTTTAAGCTGTTACTTTTAGTTTACAAATCTCTTAACAATCAAGGCCCACGATACATTCGAGAATATTTGCAGCTATACTCCGTTACTGGTCACCACGTACGTTCCTGCGACCAGGGCCTCCTTAAGATCCCCAGAACTAATTTTAAGACCTTTGGTGATCGCTCCTTTGCCTGCTCCGGACCATTTCTATGGAACAAACTGCCGCGTAAAATTCGAAACAGCCAGAGTGTAGTCATTTTTAAGTCCAAGCTTAAGACACATCTGTTCAAGCTGGCTTACGATTTGTTTTAACATTTTAAAATAGTTTTATCCTTTTAATAATTTTAAAATTTAATTGTTTAATATTTTTGATATTTTTATATAAAATTTTGTAAAGCGCTTTAGAATATTTTTATAATGTTAGCGCTTTAGAAATGTAAATTATTATTATAAAAATTCGATTGTCAGTCCTGAACAAAGGAAGAACCGATTAAACCACCTTTTAAAAATACGCATCCACTTTAAATAACGCATCCATAAAAATAACAAATGGTTTAGTGCCCAAGGAAAGAATTTGTGCTAAGTATGAGCTATTACTGGTATTCTGTTTTGTCGTTGTCGTTCACTTTCGCTCAGTCCTTTCGTTTCTGTTCAAGACACAGGTCCTCCAGGCATCATGTAACCTTATCAGAGCTTCTAAAGATATGCAAAAAATTGCAACTCAGAGAAAAAAGCAGCTCTAAGCAAATTAAAAATAAACACTCAGCTTTAAGTTTACCCCCTGCCGATTCTTGACTGGAATAGCTGCGTAGTGTGGACCACAGATATCACAATATGTCAAACTGGATTGAAACCAGCGAAAAATGCAGAAAGAAAGCATCTTCCAAACCGTTTTCCATCTGAACACGAAAAGCGTTGACTGTGTATGGCCGTGTAGCCTCGTCAAGCCACAGAAAGCGTGTGAAAAATGAAGCCTCGCTGTTCACCTAGGTTGAGCCTGCAATCCAATCGAAAACCAGTACCTGGTCAGCGGTCAACTTCAACAGCTGCCTTTGCTGAACTTAAACTTGAGTCCACGATATGGTCATGTGATACTGGTCAGTGGATACCTTGTTTTGACAGGTGTCAATTAATCAAAAGATGGATGTCCAATGTCAAAGATGTATGCTGTAAACTAGCATGATACTGGTCACATTGGCATACATGGAGGGGTGGACGTATGGACGTACGTTAATGTAAAGAACGGTTGATGACGTCATGGTTATAAAATCAAGATTTCTTGCATGGATGGGTTACCATATTTTGGTGCTCCACGCGCGCGCGCCTTTTTCTATTCAAATTGAAGTAAGCGATATGATAAACTGAAGGAAATTCAGCAGTTCATGCATGGAAAAGTTAAACAAAAGCGGCAGATCACGTGTTATTTACTCAGACAATGGAGGAACCTTTACCAAGAACGAGAAATGGCTACACCAATTGCGGGCAGATGAGCGCCATCACTGTCTCCTTGAAAACTAAGATATCATGTGGAAATTCAACCTGAGCCAAGCCCCTAGGTGGCGAAAGTAATTTGACCGAAAAGAAATGTGTCCTGCCTGGGGGAAGGTTTGTACTAACTGCAACAAAAAAACCCACTTCTCACGATGCTGTACGTCATCACAGCGAGGAAGAATATGAAGAAATTTACACTGTATTGGCAAGTGAACCTCGGAAGATGATGAAAAAACTGGAATTGTGGAACTCCTCTACAACAGTTAACTGCCAAGTTGACACCGGCAAAAACCTGTAATGTGCCACTATTCCAAGAGTCACTGGTGACCATCCCCATTGATTCCTATGGAGGTGACAGAGGCTGCACAGATCTCAAGTTTAAAGATCTGCAAGGAAAGAAATACTCGATGTGGATAGTTGTTGTTCACTTGGACGCAACTCCCTTAATGAGCATGCAGACTAGCAAAGATCTCAGAATTATCTCATTTCCAAGTGAATATGTCCGAGCACTAGGTGCTAAAGGGTGGCTTAAAGGTCCAGTATCTCATCTTTCACTCGAAATGGCCAACCCCAACCTTAATGCATGTATTTGCAAACATTTGAGTGCAAGGGAAATGTGGGACCCAGTGGGACCCAGTGAGACCCAGTTTTCCAATGAACAGCTCCCTCTAGAAAACAAAGATATTATTCAACAGCGGCATGAATAGCAGGTAACCAACCACCCTTACAGCATCACATTTAATGTTCCCTATTGCAAAGACCAGCCCAGACCCTGGGATCTCTGTGGAGTACTTAGTATACCTCTCATCTGATCGCTACAAGACCAGAGCCTGAGATTGTTATTTAGTCGTACAAGTAACTGGACCCGTTTGCAATGTAAGAAAGTTTTTTGGCGGCCACCTCCATAGTACATCTTACAGAGGGAGAACTCCTGACTGATACTGTGTCCCCTTGCAACTTCCCAACCTCAGAATTCTTGCTTCCACTAATGATGCCCATTCTTCACCCAGAGAACTCCCTCCAACATGAAAAGGGCTGAGCTTCGCTTCTCGTTGTGTGTCAAGACTGATTGGAAGGAAAAGATTGGCTTCTGATTTGGTTTAATAAAAATGCGTCTTTTGTGCAATCAAATTTTGGTTACCGAATCAATCCTTATAAAAAAAACTGTCAAATCAACCATTTATTTCCACATCTAATGACGTCACTCATCGTATCTTCATTTCCACAAGATGAAAGACAGCAATGGAGCTCTATGTCAGCCACTGGAACATATCGCATCAAAACAGGTGAAACCACTTAAGAGGAAGGGAAAAAAACTATTTTCTCACTTCAGATCTAAAGAGAATAAATGAATTAACTCTTCAAAGACGCTATAGAAAACATTAATGGCATAAAACAGCCTTGAACCAGAAGGGACAAGGGTTAAACCAAGAGCATTTCAACGGTAATTGGAGTGCATGGAATCACATTTGAACCATGTTACAGTTGTCATGAATAATGATTAGTTCATAAGTAATTATGTCACACATACAACAACCTCGCTGATTAGAGAAATAAAGCTGAGAAATCAAGTCCTGCACGGTTATTGTTCTGCACACATTAAATGGTGTAACAATAAACAAATTTCGACTTCCGACCCCCTTATCTTTGAAGGCAATCTGTAAGAGCAATGGAATTGCTGGAAACAGCTATTTGAATTATATGTAGCAGTCACGGAGTCAGACGACAAAGAAGAAAATATAAAGATATCAATTG
Organism: Montipora capricornis; assembly: GCF_036669925.1. Lineage (NCBI taxonomy): Eukaryota > Metazoa > Cnidaria > Anthozoa > Scleractinia > Acroporidae > Montipora > Montipora capricornis. The sequence goes on from NC_090896.1 coordinate 18,456,900, forward strand.
TACTAATATGCATCAAAGAAGGTCCCAAAATTTACAACATTTTCGACTTCACAGATGAGGCAAATAAGATGTGTGATTCTCAGATAAGGTCCATGGGAAGATGGAGGTCCAACCCTTTTGTGAAGTATGTCCACGCTCAGTCTACGAACAATGAATTACATAGCAGCAGGCAGGGGTTGTTGTTTGTATATGATTTCAGATTGCTTGGATTTGCAAAGGCAGCCAACATTGAAATATTCAATTTTATTTTTTCCAGTGTATTTCTGTCTCACTTGTAACTTGCAACATGCATGTTTCTGAGGAGATGTGCGCGGACCCGAACAGGGTGGAAGTGTGTTTTAAGCAGAGCGCTTCTACCCTTCCTTTTTCGGTGCCTATCGATCAAATAAGAGGGAATTTCGCATCTTAAAACCAGTGCTCGGATGCCACCTGGTAAAAAAAACAAAAGGGGTGACCGTGAATCTAAAGAAGAGTCAAATGAAAAATCGGCTCCCAAGAGATGCAACATGGCGGATACTGGTGTGGTTGAAACGCAGAACGATGAAACACCTCTTCAAGCAAACAACACAAACTAAACCTACATGAAATCAAGGCAATGTAAGTCGACATACAAATCTCACTATGTTTCATACTGCTCGAGAACAAACAGTTCAAGAAAGAATTAGATGAACTGAAAGCTCCCCTTCAATTCAGCAATAGCGAGCTCCGTGACATGAAACCAAAGAATTGCATGTAACAATGACTTTGCTTTAGTCGGCAACAAAGGATTCACAATAACAGACAGAAGAGGTAAATTACATAAACAAGTCTCTGGATAATTCCGAACAGTGCACTCACAAGAACAGCTTAGAATTCCATGGAGTACCCAAAAACTCGTCATCCTAAAGATCGCAGCTGCTGTGGATGTTCAAGCTGTCCCCAGTGACATCGAAATTCCACACAAACTGAGATGTAAAAACCACAACAGGGTCATAATTTTAAAGTTTTGTAGTTATAAAGTTAAAAAACATCAAAACAACTGATTTGTTTCCGAGCTTCGCTTTCGCTGTAGGATTGATTGACCGACTATCCATCAACAAGAATTTAACCAAGTATAGGAGACATCTGGTAGACTTAGCAAACCACACAGGAAAAGACGCCGTGCAAGTAAATAAAAGAATTGGAGATTTTTACATGTACACTTCTGAAACTACCTACAATAAAAACACTTCCGTATATGAACACAATCAAAAGATTGGTGGCTTTACTGAGGGTCTAAACATTCCACAATTAAATGTGGAGAAACAGGAATCCTTAGAAGAGGATTTGGCCTTGGAAGAACTAGAAGATGCTCTAACATCTAAAAGTTAAGATTCGACGACTTCTTATTAATTAGGTGATCATAAAATAGTTGACACGTGTATGATTGAACAATGTCGGCAAGCTTTAGGAAACCAAGGTTTACATAATGGGGAGTAATATGATCACAAGGTGGCACATTGTTGATAATTCTAACAACTTTGTTTTGTAGTCTCACCAATTGTGACAATGGTACCTCGTAATTATTACCCCACAGTACACAACCATAAGTAAGATAGGGGTATACAATAGCATAATAAATACTTATCAGAGATTGGGATGTCACATGTGGTTTTAATTTAGCGATAATAGTGACACTTTTGCTTATTTTACTACTAATATGATCAATATGCTTATGCCATGACAGGAAACAATCAATAATGAGCCCTAAATATTTGACATTATATCACTGTTCTAGGTACTGATCTGCTAATTTTAGAGGAGGATATAGATTAAAACTAATTTTTTCACGTGGTTGAAAAACCAAGCATTTTGTCTTACTTAAATTCAGGGTTAATCTGTTTGAGCATAACCATTCATAAATAGCAGGCAATCCAGAGTTTATCCTCTGAAGCAATACATCTAGGTCTTTCCCAGTTGCAGTTAAAGAAGTATCATCCGCAAATAGTCTTAGGGAAAAATAGTTGGTTGCTTTTTCAAAATCATTTATATAAATTAAAAAAAGAAAAGGGCCTAAGATCGATCCTTGAGGTACTCCAGAGTTTGCTAAAAGAAAGTTAGAATCCACACCATTGACAAAAACTTTCTGCTTCCTGTTGCTTAGGTAAGACCTAAACCACTGATTTGCATTACCTCGTATACCATATAGGTCTAGTTTGGATAAGAAAATAGAATGGTTTACTGTGTCAAATGCCTTGCTTAGGTCTAGAAAGAGCGATACAGCATGCTTTTCTTCATCAAGGGCTTTCGTTATCTCATCTATTAAATCTACCAAGCAGTCAATTGTATTGAATCCAGATCGAAAGCCGTACTGATTAGGTACTAAGATATTTTCAGTCGGGCAATAGAATATCAGTTGATTGAGAATGCACCTCTCAAAAATTTTACTTAATGCACAGAGAACTGATATGGGTCGGTAGTTACCGCATGACGAACGAGAGCCTTGTTTGAAAATCGGGATAACCTTGGCAAGTTTTAAAATATCTGGAAATATACCTTGTTTAAGTGTTAAGCTTATTATGTATGTCACTGGTCTAAATATTTCGAGTGCAGCAGAGGATAATAACAAAGGGTGAATCTTGTCATAACCAAACGATTTTTCACAATCGATGCTCTCTAAAAGTAAGAAGACCTCCACTTCACTTACCTTAGTAAAGCGAAAAATGCATTTATTCCCCTTCAAAAAGGACGCGAAATGGAGGTCTGCTTTAGGCAAGCTAGATGCAAGTTCAGTTGGAGCATTGCAGAAGTACTTGTTGATAGCATTTGATATAGAAGCTGGTTGGTGGAGATTTTTACCTTTAACTTGTAAATTATCAATAATGGAAGATGGTCGCTTTTTATTTATTATTAGGTTAATGTTATCCCACATTTTCTTACTGTTTGTAGAGTCTTTAAGTACGCGATCATAGTATATTGTACGGTATAACTTATTGATAGTAACGATTTTGTTACGGTACATTTTATATCTATTATAATAATAACTGTTGCGGGTAGTCAACCAGTTTTTATACAGCTGATTACGAACTTTAATCGATTTTTTTAATCCTTTAGTTATCCAGGGTTTGTTTGACTTACCTTTAATCTTAATTGATTTAATTGGTGCATGTTTATTGCTAATCCTGTTAAAAGTGTGTAGAAATCTAGTTAAGCTTTCATTCGCATCACTACTATTATAAACAGACTTCCATTTTTCGTTCCTTAATTCGTCACGGAAAGCAATGTCATCAAATCTTTTAAAGTCTCTAATTTCAATGGTATCGGGAAAGGGGCTTAGTAAAGGATCGTATGAAAGGCTAAAAACAGGCAAATGATCAGCTATTTCGACTGCAATACTACCACTTGTGCTTGAATACACAAAATTGGAGTGAATATGATCAATACAACTTATTGTCGTCTCTGTTATTCGAGTTGCTTCAAATATCAAGGGATTAAAGCCTTCAGAATGGACCAGATTAAGGTATTCTTTTGCTATTGTGCTCTTAACATTTCCGCTTAGACAAAAAAATGGTATGCAGAACTTGCTCAAATTCGTCACGAAATTCACGTTGGGACCTATTAGGTGGGTTGTAAATGACACCTATTAGCAAGTCTTGTGTGTAAGCCAATATATTCAATATCATCTATTTTTAAATCATCTCTTAATATATAGTTAATATTTGACTTTAGATATAAAGCAACCCCGCCGCCATTTGAAAATTTATGGTTATCTGTCAACAAATTATATCCTGCGATTTTTATGCTTTCTGGATCGACTTGAGGCGTGATCCATGTTTCCGAACAAGCGATTAAATGAAATTCGAATGGAATGTTGTCTAAAAGATTATGCAGCTCGCTGATATGTTTACATAAACTTCTGATGTTTAGATGGAGTGCCGAGAGATGCGGTTTAACGACATTGGAGAGTTCATTAAGCTCTTCTAATGTGAATATACCATAATCATTAAAGGATTGTAGATTTAAATCTGGGTCATTTGTGCTATTGGTCATAGGTCTATTTCAAATAAACATTAAGTTTTCATACGAAAACTACGTCCATAGACATAGGAATCTCTGCATCTTCTAACTAACCTGATCAATGGATATAAACATCTATGTATCTCTATATAAAGCTCCATCAATATACAGGTTTCCCCAATGGAATCTCGGCTTTTTTCCACTCTCAAATGCCTCCTTCATCACAACTTTAAGCTTCTTCTTCTTCTCCCTATCCTCCCAGATCAGATCCTCCGTTATCCAAACACCGTCTTTAAGGTCGCAACTTTGTACCTCTCTGGACGATATACAAATTTACAAATTATGGCTCGTGGTTTGGAATCGCTTCTTGGTCCAGCTCGATGAGCATTCTCTAATTTTGGCTCCAAATTAAGCTGGTTTGCTAGAATATCGTGGATTTTCTGCAAGCAATCCTCGCCGGGGGATTCTTCAATGTTATGAAAGCGAAGATTGTATTCCCGTGAATGGCGCTCAAGTGATAGAAGACGTTCATACATTTGACTAATTTGCGTAACATGGTTTTGAACAGTCTTCTATTTCATCAACTTTGCATCTAGCATCATGGAGTTCTCCCTCGAGTTCTTCAAAACTTTGGTTGAGGTTCGTAAATTGTTCAGAAATCTTGTCCAAAGCCCCTTCATTCAGTTGTACTTTTGCTTTCAGATTCGAGATGTCTTGTATAATCTTTTCTTGACCTCCGCACAGACGTGCCAGCGACTCTCGAACAAAAGCTTCGAAATCTTCTTCTGATGCATCAGTTGGCAGTTTCTTGTTTCCTCTCTTAGTGATGTCATGTTAGCAAACAAAATATTACATGTAGTCGAGTAAATATAAAAAAGAAATAGAAGAAATGCAACTTATATCCACTTTAGCTCGGAGCTTCAAAATTTGCGGCCATCTTACTCAGAGACCGCTGACCAGCAGTATCAAATTATGTCTGTTTCATCTTAGGTGTACACTTTCCTGAGGGAAAAAAGAAAAGTGGACAAAGATGTTTGCGATAGGTTTCAGAAAGAAATGGTAAGCCTACGATATTTGAGTTGAACACCCGGGGTTGAACATAATAGCAAATCCCGTAGTGAGTGCACTGTCTTTACTGACGTCCCACTACCTGAAGTCACCCAGAAACATGTAACGGTAGATCTCCATTAACAGTTGTCATACAACTACTGCTACTACTACCACCGCCACCACCACCACCAAATTGCTATGATTGCTGGAATATCTGTCTTAAATCAACGACAGGCAGTCCATTTCAAACAGTATTCAGACCACGTGACGTCACCCAAGGCCGTAGTTTTATTCAAGCGATTATGAAAACAGTTTCTATGAGATAATGATTTTTTTGTCTTCTAATTACAATCTGCAATATACTGTAAACCATAGTTTCTGTTGCCTTTTTTATCTAGAACCCTTCAAGTAATAACCTAATTAATAATGTAACCTTTAAAGGTAATTGTGTTGTACAAGCAGCTCTTCATTATTATTTTAATTATATTTGACCTTTTTGCTTAATTGCCTCTTTACAGATGGATTTCACAGCTATAAGGAGTGCTAGTGATAAAGACTTTGAGGCTCTTGGTTTGAAACGAAGAGAAGATGTGCTTGCTTTGAAATCATTTGTTTCCAGCGGTGGAATAGATGGGGGAAAAATGAGGAAAGAAGTGAGAAAAAGAAAGCTTTTAGAATTATCCAAACAGCTTGTAAAGAAGTCAAGCAGAGGGAAGGCAAAGACACAGGAAACACCATCATCAAAGGAAAGAAAGCATCCACAGAAATCTTTACTGAAGAAAATCCAAGTTGGATGGCATCATTACAACGAGGACTAAAGGCGCCATGTTACTGTACGCCTAGCAAAAGGAGGGGGCACAAGGGAGTTAATGGTTCCATTGTCTGCAACAGAAGATGATATGATTGATCTCCTGACAAATGTGTTTTTCCCTAAAGGATTTTCAGTGCATGGACAAACTCCGGGTGAAGAAGTAATAGGTGATGAGTTCACATCACCGTCAAGTTACATAGCAAAGTACAACTTAAGCAAAGTGAATATGTACCTCTTGTCAAGGTGTGTAGATGATGATGATGAGGCTGTTTTACTTAAACCTGCTTTTGAGAACAAGCAGAATACCAGTACATCCTCTACCCCATCAACAGGCCTGTTGAGATCATCTGAGGAAAGAGCAGCTCTAAAGGACAGTCAGTTAATGGAATATCTTGATTCTTTGGAGAAGGATCAAGACAAGGAATGTGCTGCACAAGAGCAAGCTAGAGAAGAACATGTACAGGCTAGACAGGAGGAACTACTTAGTCTGCGTCGTAGTAGAGCTCAAAGAGTACCACCTGAACCAGATGTGTATGAACCACACATTACAGTGTCGGTGAGACATGTGTCCCTAGGTGTTCACACCCGCAGATTCCCCAAAAGGAGTGATATGACATGTTGTGCCATCCATGACTGGGTAGGCTTGCTGAGTCTCACTCCTCAATACTCTACCCTTTTATCCTTGAGTGAACCAGTTGTGAATCCTTCCTTACCTATTGAGTCTGACTTCCATTTTTTCACCTAGGACTAACCCTTTAACTCCAAATTGCCACTTACCGATTTTACTTTGTCTGGCAATCACTGCTACCGGTATTCTGTTGTCTTGGCTGTAAATAAGGATACAAATCCACGTCATCGAGTCAACTGTTTACAACCATATTCCACATTGTATACTTCCTCAGCCATGTACCATATATGCAAATATTCTTCATAGCCTATTATTAACATTCTAAGAAAACTAACCTCATTGCACACATACGCCCTTTCCTTGCTTACTTTTTTTGCTAGTTACAGGAGTTAGTGTAAGCTAATGTTTGTTCAAAGGGACATGACTGTATACTCATTATCATAAACACACTCTCTTATCCCTTTCCCATCTTAAAGGGGCTATGTCAGGTTATTTTAGGGTTTTAAGGCAAAATCTTGAGTTAATTACGAGTTTAAAATTTGAAAATGGCACTGTGGAATTCCTATACTGATAAAATTATCATTACATCACAAACAAGATGAATCTGAGCAAAAACGACCATTATCAAGGCGATTTGCCACAAACTTAGAAAACGTCACGCAGACCTTTTTCAAGATTACCCAAATGCAATCCGTTTCAATCCATTTGTGTCCATTCATGCTTCTCTTTTCTTTTGCTGTATTTCTTTTATGTTGTTCAACAGTTAAGTGGTTATTGCAATGTCTCATTCTACTTTTTGTGCTTTTTGGGTGTCATGAAAATGACATCATTTTGTGTGACATAGCCCATTTAAATGTAAAAATACATTGCGTTTGTCTATAGACAACTACTCTCTGTTACTTGTTTAATTTGTTAGCAATGACACTCCTGGAAGTATGAAGGACACTTCGCAGACAGGTGTGGTAAGCGGCAATGTTGCTGATTGTCCAGGACAAAGATTCAGGGAAATGGTAAACAACGTTTCCAGTGCAGACACTGAGAGGGGAAAGGAGGTAATTGTTTTTTCTAATGCACCAATTTCTGAAGTAAATATGAATGTGAGGTATCATATAATTAATCTTGAGCCACTGCAAGGTCACATGGATGTCTAATAGATGCAATTAAGTCCATTTTGGAATTTACCTGCAGGTAACAAAATACTCTTTGCACATAGTTAGCCTCAACCTAGATTTGTTAAAAACGTCCAATCAGTTCTGTTGCTGTAGTGTCAGCAATGATAAACACGTACTTTTTTTGTAAGTTTTGATCAATGTTTGGTTATGTGTAGAGTCCCAAGCCATACCAGGGTATTACGTACTGTCGGTTCAGAAATCAAGATGACACCCTTAACACAATGCAAAATAAGCCATATTAGTTTTATCTGAAAAGGCATAATGGTGCTTTCCAATTTCTATGCCAGCAGTTGACAGCTATACATGTAGTTGCCTGCAGAGGAGACTATGTTACGCATTAAAATCCTGTCCAGATTGCATGCTGTGACACCGACATTAGACATGCAAGTACAGTCACTCACTTTGCCCAAGAGTCTCCTTAATAACCGAGGTATTCTGTAATGAAACAAGACTTTTTATTGGTAGTTCAAGGAAAATTCTTTTACTGTGTTTATTCAGGCCTTGACACAAAGGAGAATGAATGCCCTCGAGAAACTTACTGCTGTAGGTGTAACGAACATATGGCTCCACAGAGAAACTGTCATGCTTGATCTTCTCAAATTATATGCAACGTCAGCAGAAATAACACAACGCCTTGCAATCGTTTCCTTCTATGGAGAACAAGGAATGGATCTGGACGGTGTCAAAAGAGAAGCTTATTCCATATTCTGGAGACAAGTCCTACGCGAGTGCTTCGATTTGTCCCGCGAGTCAGCCCAGGCATCCAGGAGTCGACAATGAGAATACTTGGTCAAATCATCAGCCATCAGTATGTTCTCACAGGTATATTTCCAGTTCAGATCAATAAGGCTTTCGTTGTTGCTATGCTCTGTGGGCGGCAAGCACTTGACAACGAAGACCTCGTAGAGGCTTTCCTGGAGTACGTATCGGATAATGAATCCATGGCGTTAACGGCATCTCTGACATAGTCAGAGCAGGGAGGGCTCTCTGATGAATCTTATGGTTTCTTAATAGATTTCTTTAGTCATTACCAAGTGAAAAAGAGGCCTTTGGCCACCAACCTAAAAGCTATTGTGGTCCAAGTGGCCAAAAATGAGTTGCTGTCAAAGCCCGCCATGGGAATGGAGAGTATGATGGGGGGCCTTCACGATGGTGATTATAAAGATCTGTGGAAGTACTCAAAGGAGGATGTATTGAAGGTATACGAGGTGATACGCGTGACACCACAACAAGTTCTGTTTTCCTACCTGAAGAAATACATCAGGTGCCTTAGCCGAAAGGAGGTTGAGCCGTTTCTTCATTACATCATGGCGAGTTCCCTGCCAGTTGTCGAGAGTATCAAGGTTATTATCTTTCATGTGAACGAGTTAGGATCCTTACCCCATCCTATTGCACATACCTGTGCAGCTTCTATTGACCTTCCAGATGGTGGGTATGCAAGTTTTAACGATTTCAGAGTGCAAATGGACTCTGCTTAACAATGAACTTTCATGGAATTTCACGTCAGTGTGAACTCACCCCTGCCTTGCCACAGAGTTGTTAATTCTCACATTCACCAAATGAAAATGACGCACCGGCGCCGCTTATTTCCCTTCCATAAACAGGCGATGCCATTTTTGATGGCCGATGCCATTCTTAGTATCGAAGCCTTTCAATTAGTTGTTAGGGTTAGCTTCAATTAAATACTCTAAAATTGCAATGTTTTGTAAGGTCATGTTTGTGTGTCATGACAATGAGCCCGTACTCGGCCGGATCTGAAAGCGGCTTAGACCATTAAAGAAACCATCATACAGGTATAATTATCACGAAAATTTTGGTTTGAAATTTCTGGCGCTGAGTTTGAGATTCAGTTGGTACAGTACATGTTAGTTGATGTTGAGCTTGTTTCACTGAGACAAGATTGTTGGTGAAGACCTACGAGCTCATGATCTCACCTCAAGCAAACCTAATGTCAAGGTTTGAAGACTTGCGTTATACCTCCACTATGACTCATTCGAAATGGAATGAGTCATAAGCGTTGTTGTTGTTTTATACTGATACGCACGTTTCTTATCACTGAATAAGGTGTATAGTCAAAATGTGAAAAACTATGAACGTGATCAATTTGGTCTGAGAATAAACTCTCAACGAAAAATGGTGTTTCTAAGGGACTAGGAGTTTGTGTTTGATTGCAGTTTAGCTGATGACCGATACGAAGTACAATCGTTTTGCCTTGTGAATTGTGTTTGTTTGCTTCCATTCAACTACATTTCCTATATTCCTTGTATCAATATTGGGGAAGGATGTTTGGGAAGGGCCCCTGGAAGATTTGTGGAAGGTGAGGGCGGGATAATTCTTAGAATTGGTTCATGCTTAGCGTAAGAGTAAGTGGAAATTGTGTAAACTACCAGGCGCAGATTAAGTGTGCCAGGCTGGGCTTTGGATATAATATGAAGCAAGCCAGCTAAAAAGCTGCTTAATCAAGAAGTATCATGAGCAAAGTGCCACACAAGAAATTGGAGCTATCTGGTGATTGTGCTTAAAGCCACAGTTACACTGTGCAATTTGTCGTGCAACTTGTCTTGCAATGCCATTGTGAGACAAGTTGCTTAAATCATTGCCCAATGTAAGATACCTTGCAACAGCCAAACTTGTTGTGAGACCAGTTGCAGAAAACGTTGCGGAAAGTACAATTGTGTTCTACTTTCCACTATGGTTGCAATGATTTTTTAAGCATTGCACAGTGTAACATCTGTCCCCTACAATTTGTATCGCTACGGTTTGCGGCACCAGTATATGGAAATGTTTCCTTAACCTCGTGTGATCATGGAAACGAGACAAGTTGCATGAAACGTTGCTCAGTGTAACACCCGTATAACAACTTGTTTCGTAAGGTGAGAACGTTTGTTGAAATGGTGTTGCGAGACATGTTGCACGCCGGAAAGATTGCACAGTGTAACAGGATACAAATTCAAGGATAGGAAAATATGTACTTATTATTTAGAGAAAGTTACTGCAGTGTACCTATACCGTTTTAAACTCGTCTGTTTTATTGGAACCTACAACCTACTCCCTCTATTATTATCTGGGATTGGAGCATTGTTTGTCTCTGATATCTGCATGTTTTTTCCCAGCTTTGCAATCAAACATACACGAAAACGTGGAACGTTAGAAACTCGCCATGATACAGGTGAGGAAGGAAAAGACTTAATTTAACAATGGTAGCACAAAATAGTATTTTAAAAAAACACTGGGCCCTTTATCACATAACATTTGCCTGAATTTGGCAATCTTTCCCAGCCAGTTTTCGCTAGATTGTGGCCGAGCATTGCCCTCCTCCAAGCTACTCCCGGGGAGTCTTATAGACGGTGGGTGCCTAAAAGCTGTGTGGAAGGCAAAAAGGTAGAAAGGGTAAATTTTCACACTTTGAGCACATGAAAGGCATTTTCAGCTACCGGCTTTGGTGCAACATTGTCAACCAGGCTTGTGCCCTGGCACGAATCAGACAGAAAGTTTTTGCGATTTCTTAAGCGCAGGGGTGGGGCTGGGCTCATTTGATATTCAGCTAAAAAGGGGATGAAATTCTGCTTTAGCTATGTGGTAACAGATAACCAAAAAATAATAATGCATTTCACTTAGGAAATTCCAACTCAGGTCGGATTCTTAAGTAGGCTTCACAACGCTAGGAATGTCAGGATTCATGACGAATTCGGTCCATTTTAGTCCTGCGTTTGTTTTTGTGTTTATCCACACTAACTTACAGCCTCTGTCAGAATAGAAACAATCTTTTACACATTAGTGGAAGTCACCCCGTTCTTTTCAATTTCCTGCTGCCTAAGTACGTGTTCTAATTTATTTCATGGCATGACCAAACTGAGAGGCCATCAAGTAAAAATGTGAGTCGGCGACTTTTATCAGGGTTTCGACTTCCCGCTGTGAAACAGCTTGCACTTGGTTTTGAAATTACATTCCACAAGAGCGGGTCAAGAAAGATAACAGATTCCCATGCCCCATCATACACCTTACTCCAAAATGGCTGCCATTTAAATATTCTTCTGTTTTTATTCAAATAAGCCCTTGATGCCTCGTTCTTCAGCTTAAAATTCAAAAGAAAATTTTTTTGTCTTGAATGAGGCAACAAGGGCCAATTTGTATCAGCATAAATCAGCGGCCATTTTGGAAGGTGTAAGTTCTGCAGGTGCCTCTCTAAAAATAGCTGCGTATCTAAAATTAGATTTAAAAAACTATTCTTGGAAGAAGCCCATGCATGGGGGATCTGGTCTCTTACCTCATCCTCTCCTGCATTCCAACAAGTACCAGATTTTACTTGAGGCTAATATAATAGCATGGAATGACAGGCAAATATCAACTAAGAAACTTACCTTACCCTTCAAATGAAACCATGTTGTCTCGCAGTGATGAGCGCAAATTTCTATTGCGTCGAGAAGGCTGAAATTTTTTCAAGACTTAAACGGGATTTGAACCCGCGACCTCACGATACCGGTGCGATGGTTTCATTTGATTTCATACCCGCAGTGCAATATATGATGTATTTCATATATATCTTTTACATTACCCTTTTAAGCTACCTTTTTCTACAGACAACAAGATCGAATGCTAACTGTAAAAAAACATTCAATGCCAAGTCTGCCTTTGTCATGTTGCTGACTGACTAAGCCGATTATGTTAAACGTTCTTCTGTGGTCAGTTGCCTATGTCATCAATGTGGTCTAAGAGATCAAAGTACAGTTGAAGAGCTTCCTCTGCATTTGTTGGTTGCTCCAAGTCCTCGTCTTCTTGCATCATTTCAGCGTGTTATTTAAAGTGTGGGGAACAGCCCTTTTCCTGTGGCTGTTCTGCATACATGTCTTGTTTGTATCACATCACTATCACTATACAACCCCTAATCTCGCAGGTCTTTGAAAAACTGTATCCACCACTCTGCAAACCCTTTTCTGAGATGGCCCCACCACGCCTCTATTCTCTGGTTAGATGTTGATTTTCCAAACATGAAACTTTTCTCACCAGAAAAATCATCCTCCGCAGTTCTACGAAAGAAACGTTGGATGGCTGCTAGGTTACCATTTTCAGTTCCCCTGTCTCCACGTACAACTCGAGCACTTTCCCCTATGTGTCGGACACAATCTAGATAATACTGTGCGACTATGCACGGATCATTACTTGATGAAGCAACTTCCAACCATAAAATCTTTCGGCTGAAACCATCTATAGCACCGTAAACACAGAATCCAAATGGTTTGAGTTTATCGTACCCATCTATATGCCAGAGATAATTTGGACCTTTACATCGGTACACTCTTCTTCGTAGTCTCTGTGGTGACCGCAGTTCTACACCTTCTGGATCAAATATTCGTAACGCCTGGCGAACTACTTCTCTAGTAGTAGCCAGTCTGTGATGATTAACCAGCCTTTGATGCATTGCTCTATACCCAAGTAAACTTCTGCTCCCTCTCAGCTCTGCTTCCACTGCCTCGGCAACCTCCTCTAGGTCACTCAGGTTTTGACGTCTTGTGCATCGCAGAGTCCTCAATATTCGTTTCAATTGCCTCAAACTTATCCGGATACCGTGGATACAAGCTAAAAATGAAGCTATTTCTGGAGTAGTTAGTCCTAGGTCGAAATAGTGTCGTATGATTTCGTCACGTTTGTAGGTCACCTCGTATTGCTGGAGAGTAATTTGGAAGCACTGCTGAAGTGCAAGACCAGTTAAGAGCTAATGAAAGCAAGAGGATGAAACTCATAGCTTCGCAAAAGCATTAAAATGAGATTAATAACTTTTTCCCAGACGCCATGTTGCCTGTGCTTAGCTACACCAGTTCGCTTTCACCTCACGACCAAAATTCTTAGGAACAGAGGAAGACAAGACACACTGAAAAGTGAGGAGTAGAAACAAGTGAGCGACAGAAAAAATGTGTAGAGCCATAAAAAAGGTGAGCAAGAGAAAAAAAAAGTAAGCAGCAGAAGATAAACTGAGTGGTAGAAAAAAAATAAGCGGCGAAAAAATGTGAGCGGTAGAAGAAAAAGTGAGCGGCGGACGAAATCAAAATTTAAAAAAGAGAGCAGAGACACTGGTCTCTCACGAAAAAGGGAAAAAGAAGTAGATGTCCCTTTAAAAGCACCATAATTTTCTGTCCTTATCCAGACTCTATAGAACATACCTTTTTAGACTGCATGTGTCCTTTTAATATCACTGATATTAGCCTCTCCAATAAACAAATAACCTTCAATGATATACCCACTCTTCAGCAATTTATTGATTACCCAAGACGCAGACTACACTTATTCGTTATTTTCCTAAAACGATATATTTATATTTGCAAATCCTTTGAAAAGAAACCAACCTTAAAGGAATTTTAAAGTAAAGTTTTATTGCTATGGCAAATTGAGAAATGTGCTCTTCCTTAAATTCTTGCTTTATTTCTGTCAAAATATTAATTAACCTTTGAAAAGCGAAGGGAGTAATTATATGTATGTAATTAAATTCACCAGTCATGCAGGAGAAACCAAAAGCTATAATAATGTTCTTCGGGAGAGTTTTGTTCCAAATGAATAAATAAAGAAAATAGTTAGTTTTTCCTCATTTTTTCTTTAATCTGTCAAGGATGTTAACAGGGATCCTAATGTTGCCTCTATTGGCAAAGGTAGCTTGCTCATACTTAAACACGACAAGCCTTTCGTGCCCATCGGTGAGTACGTTATCACACCTCAACAGGTTCTAGAAGACCTAGTAACAGCACTACACACCCAGCCACCAACTCAAGGCCATCACTTTAACACTGCCTACATTTATAGCTCCCTACAGCAAAGACCAGCCCAACCCATGAGATCTCTGTTGGAGACTTAGTCAACCTCTCATCTGATCACTACAAGACCAAAGCCTGAGATTGTTATTTAGTCGTAGAAGTAACTGGAGCCTTCTGCAATGTGAAAAGTTTTTTGGCGGCCACCTCCATATTACATCTTATAGAGCGAGAACTCCAGGCCCCAGTTCCTGAAAGTCCGATTAAACTATCCCCGGTTTAAGAGTTAAACCAAGATTAAATTTCTTATTCCCAGAATAACTAATCGGAGGTTAAAAAGGCAATCCTGAAAACAGATTTATTCCTCGATTAACTATCCCTCGATTAAAAATGGAATAAACCAGTCAGACCAGTTTTTCGAAAATTTGGCGCGAAAATATGTTCCAGTGCACGCGGGGAAGCAGTCAAGCAAAAGGGAAAAGGAAGAAAAATGGCGGAAAATGAAGTGACGGAAGTTGAGGTGACAAAGGTCGAGAGAAAGAGGAAAAAAAGATTTTCTGTGAACGAAATTTCTGTAATTCCAGAGAGTGTTCGTAAAATTCTAGAAACGATCCACTCTAAGCTGATTAACAGCGTCACGAACAAGAGAAAAAATCAGATACGGGAAGAAATCACGAACGACATCAACGCGGCGGGTCAGGCGAACTGCACAGTGCAAGAAGTGAAAGACAAATGGAAAAATCTCCATTCTACTTCAAAGAAGGAGTTTTTGTTATTTAAAAAGGAGAGCAAAAAAAACCGGTGGTGGACCACAACCAAAGCCACCCTCGCAGTAAAGCGAGCAAAAAATTGAAATATTCGAAGATACACCCCTTTTGCCAGCCTGCGTGGTTTCAAAACCAGCGGCGATGAACGAGCTGGTAAGTAGTATGCAAATTTTTATTGTTGCAAAATAAACATCAGTCGTGTGATTTCCTTGAAAGTGGTTTTCGGGCCGCCATGTTTAACACTTGTTTACCATTTCTTTAACGGGGAAAGTTTCTGTGAAGCCTGATGCAAACAGTAAAAGATAAGTAACTCGACTTTTAAATAAGGTTATGGTTTATTGGACATTTTTTTAAAGCAAGGAAATGCCAAGTCAACTTTCTACTTGAATTGAATGCGACCGAGAGGTCCTTGTTTTCTACGGTTTACTTTTGTAAGCTTTCAAAATTTTGCAGATAATTTGTTATGTTTGATATGTCGAAAAAGCCTGTAGTCGTCAATCTTTTTGCCAAATTTGTGAAAGTCGCTGTGACTCGGAGCTATTACACCCGGCGGCTGTCATTTACTCAGTATGAAATCTGAAACAAAATAAATCTAGTTTGTTGAATTTGTGTTGGCCATCACTTTTATGAAAATGTTTCGTGTCCCACAAGTTTGGAGACAGACATTCATTTTTGTTCAAACAAGGATGACTTAATTTGTTGAATTAAATTGCACAGGAACATTTTAAGGGTCTTTCAATTTGCCAAAAGTATGCTTTCATTTGAAAAGCAGACAAGTGTTTTGTAATGCCTTGTACTCTGTGATGTAATGATATGTTTTAAGCCTTGAAAATGACAGAAACTATCCCTTAAAAATATTTAACAATTATTGGACGAGGTTGAGCAAAATATCGTGATTTGTCAGTGACGAGCAGATCAATTATTTTCCGAAGCTGAAGCCTGAGGCAAATAATTAACCTGCGAGACACTGACAAATCACAATATTTTGCGATAACCGAGGTCAATAATTGTTTTATCATTCGATCATCGAGTTTGTTTTTTGTTTTCGTTTCCGAGAAGGCGTAAGCCCGCGCTGCCTTGCAGAGTCGAGTAATGGCACCAATCAATTGGTTTCCTTCTCAGCATAATCATATTTGTAGACTTCAAATTGTACTTACATTCAAACGTTCTATAACACTAGGCATCAACAAAGCTGAAGAATTTCACAGTTTTAAAAGGTATCCCGACAAGTGAAGCTTTGGTGTAAAGCTCGCCATTCTTTTTTCTGGCTTCAGCATAAAATCTCTTCAGTACATATGCATTCGCCAACTTGTCCTTCGCGTCGATGACACGAGTGACTCTTCGTCTACCTTTCTTTCCTTGAGATACTTTCGAAATACGTTGAAATTTTGTTCCTTTCTTAGTATTCTCACTGTTCTTTAGATCAACTAAGAGCGTGAATTCAATTGCGCATGAGCAGAATATTATTTGCAGCAAAACACTTATTTGTGGGCAGTTATTTGCAGGTCACGTGGTGGGCTCTCGGCCAATGAAAAGGAAGGACAAAATACATCGAATGATAAATTAAAATATTTTGCAGAAGACCAGTGTGAAATGAAAAGTGACCCAAATGACCAATATGATGGCTCCCTCACAGAGAAAATGTCCAAGCCAGGAAAGAGGCGTGTGAGCAGTGAAGATGTGCTGCAAATGCAGTATAACTGTCTTAGTCTGCAGAGAGAGAATTTATTATTGAAAAACAGGAAGCTGACACTACAAGTGCAGCTCTTAGAGCAGCAAGTCCAATGGACAACTTACACCTTATTGTTAGATATTGTGTTGGAGAGGGGCTTTGAAAAAACACTGACCCCTCACTGTCCCCCTCTATAATGCACTGGAAAATAACAAAATTAAAAAGTACATTGAGGCTGAATCAAGTTCGTTGCAGATTGTGGCTTACCTAAATTTCAAAAATGGCCGAAACTCGGCCTGAATGAGGTTCTACTTGCCGACTTGTTTCATCTCAAGTATCTCGGTTCTCTTCTCCGATGGATGAGCAAAAAATAAGTTGAAGCATCATCAAGCATGTTATAAGTTTCTCTGAAATACCATAACAACAACAAAGACAGGGGGAAACGAAACAGTTGGAAGAACACAATCGACAATTGAGCAACAATCAGAAACTACACAGCAAGTTGTTCTCCTTGGAGCTTAGTGGTTCTAGGCTCCTCTGTCCATTCTCCATCTTCGCATTAATTTTGTCAATATTTCTTTAATTTTTTGGCCTGATTTCGCATCACTTGATGTTTTGCTGTTACATTTTTGGTAGCCTCCTCTCATCTTGATTTTGACAATCAGAAAAAATAAATTGGTGCATGACCTGGAACTTCTAAGTTCCAGACAGAGCAGCTTCTGGTCTATGTGTGATGTGATGTGTGCATGTCACTCACTTGTGTTTATCTTCAAACTGTTTTCTTTTCTTTTATTTGTTTTTTTTTATGGAAGCAGGTAACTTACCTGATGATGCTTAAATTTATTTTGCACTGCTTATCAGGGAAGAGAAGCAGGCACTGCTAATGAAATGCCTGTAAGTCAGAAAGAGGGGGGTCAGTGTTTTGTCAAAACCCATTGGAAGGGGTTATTGTTATGTTAATGTACCATGATAAATAAACCTTGCTGGAAATATGTTTGTCCTTACCTGCATGGTTTAGTGGTCTTAACCTATGATCAAATTAAGGTTAAGTTACAGGTAAATAATTTTTATTCTTTGATCAACTTTAAGTGTAACAAATGAATCTGGCTTCACAAAGAATGCCAATCAATCACACTGCTGACTTTACATTAAATTAAATTAAAGGTGAAGCTGAATCCAGACGACACATGGTCAGTTCTTCAAAAGTAAGCTTCAAGCATACACGATTTGTTTTGTGTCCCTCATTTTTCCCGTTTTCTTTGTCACCAAACGTTTTCTAAGAGTACCATCCTTACAGGTAACTTTCAAAATAATGCCTTCTCACCTGAAGGCTGGCATTCAAACAATGACCTTGCAGCTACTGAATTCAGTTGTATTTTGGCTTTTGAATTCTTATTAAACAGTTTATATGAATAATGAAATCAATACAGTACCGGCAAATGCTTCACCGATTTTGGGAGTAGGAGGCTTAGGCATATAACCTACATACTTTACAGTGAGGTTGATTTGCGGGTCTTTCCCGATTATGGTAACACTGAGAAAAAAATGCAGCTGGGTTTTTTTAATGAACTGTTGTAAGTTGATTGTCACAAGTAAGAGCAGTTCCTCTCGGCTTCAAAAATTACGACTTGATTTGTTTTCAACCTGCTTCTTCAGATTGCCCTCATGACAGTTCATTTGAGAAACCGAGCACGGATTGCATTAATGCAGAAATCATGCATTTTTACACAAAAGAAAGATGTCTGTATTTTGTTTGGTTGCAATCAAATGTTGGTTACCGAATCAAGCCTTATAAAAAAACTTTCAAGTCAATCATCTATTTCCACGTCTAATGACGTCAATCATCGTATCTTCATTTCCACAAGATGAAAGACAGCAATGGAGCTCTATGTCAGCCAGGTGCAACCACTTCAGAGGAACGGAAAAAACAATTTTGTCACTTCAGATTTAAAGAGGATAAATGAATAAACTCTTTAAAGACACTAGAGAAAACCCTAATGTCATACAACAGCCAAAACCCAGAAGGGAAAAGGGTTAAAACAAAAGCACTTCAACGGTAATTGGAGTGCATGGAATCACATTTGCACCATGTTACAGTTGTCATGAATATTGATTACTTCATAGTAATTACGTGACTTGTCACACATACAAATCAAGTCATGCATGGTTACTGTTCTGCACTCATTAAATGGTGTCAGAGTGAACAAATTTCGACCTCTGGACCTTCTGTAAGCTTCAAGCATACACGATTTGTTTTGTGTCCCTCATTTTTCCCGTTTTCTTTGTCACCAAACGTTTTCTAAGAGTACCATCCTTACAGGTAACTTTCAAAATAATGCCTTCTCACCTGAAGGCTGGCATTCAAACAATGACCTTGCAGCTACTGAATTCAGTTGTATTTTGGCTTTTGAATTCTTATTAAACAGTTTATATGAATGAAATCAATATTACAATGTATCATTCCATTTTTTACCTTGACAGTACCGGCAAATGCTTCACCAATTTTGGGAGTAGGAGGCTTAGGCATATAACTTACATACTTTACAGTGAGGTTGATTTGTGGATGTTGCCCGATTATGGTAATACTGAGAAAAAAAATGGAGCTGGGTTTTTTGAATGAACTGTTGTACGTTGATTGTCACAAGTTAAGGGCAGTTCCTCTCCCCTTCAAAAATTACTCCTTGATTTGTTTTCAACCTGATTCTTCAGATTGCCCTCATGACAGTTCATTTGAGAAACCGAGCACAGATTGCATTAATGCAGAAATCATGCATTTTTACACAAATACAATTGAAAAAATGCAGCTTCAAAATTTTAAAGCGTCCCTGGACGCAAGACCTTTGACTTGAAGAAGTCACTTATGCTATTCATACGTCAAAAATCAATATCACATTGTTAAAAAGATGTGTACATGCTTTAATAATGTATGTTACATACAATGTCATAAGCTAATGCTGTCTAAGAAAAAAGTAAACCGAAGTTATTAAAAGTATCGGTATTTTACCAGTGACTCTTTCTTGCAACAAAAAAGCTAGTTTTTCGTAGGAAAAGGTCATCAAGGTTTTGGGACCCCAATTTGACCAGGCATGTGGGTCCCAGGACCCAGATTGTTAAACTCCTAGTGCCATCCCTGCCAAGGTCCATTTTAATTTTGAATCTGTATTAACCAATCATGATGGAACATGACTATAGATCAGTCTTAGTCCAGATCTTTTAATTTTACATGTCACAGATATTTTTTATGAAGTCAAAATTGAAATACAGTGGGAAATCAGTTTGATGTGACAGCAAAATATTTAAAAAAAAAGGTATTGCAAATAAAGTCCTCACAGCCTTTCCATTTTCTGGGCCATGATAAGGAGCAACGTCTGGCTGGTCTTTATTCTGAAGAAGGCCATCAATTGCCTCATTCTGAAGCAATGCAATGTTGTGTAGCACTGCACAAGCACCAATCAATTAGCAGGTGTTTTCAGGGTTCATCTGTACTTCAGAGTGAAGCAGGTGAAAACGGCCCTTCCACCAGCCAAAGGCTTGTTCGATGGCCACTCTTGTACCCGTGTGGGCTTTGTTCTAGGTCTCCTGTTTTGCAGTTGTTGGGTTAAGGTAGGGGATCATGAGATATGGTTTACATGGATACCCACTATCTCCCAGTAGCAAACCATCTTCTATTGAGTGGGGCTGACTCTCCAACTTCTGGCCAATGTGTGAGGTGTTGAAGACAAAACTGTCACACGTGCTCCCAGGCCATCTTGAAACAATGTTTGTAAACATGCCTACCAATTCCGATAAGTTGTGCTTAGCTTTTGTATGCATAATCACAACGGTGTAATAATACATTTAACCCTCAGTTTATCCCTTTGATAGCACTAATCGTGCTTTCAGGAACAGAAACTAATTGACGGATAAATTTTATTCCTCGATTATCAGGATTTAATCCTCGATTAGCATTAATCGGCTTTTCAAGAACCGGGGCCTGATTGATACTGTGTCCCCTTGCAACTTCCCAACCTCAGACTTCTTGCATCCACTAATAATGCTGATTCTTCACCCAGAGAACTCCCTCCAACATAAGAAGAGCTGAGCTTGGCTTCTCATTGTGTATCAAGACTCTGATTGGAAGAGAAGAAAAATTGGCTTCTGATTGGGTTAAAGAAAGATGTCTGTATTTTGTTTGGTTGCAATCAAATGTTGGTTACCGAATCAAGCCTTATAAAAAAACTTTCAAGTCAATCGTCTACGTCAATCATGGTATCTTCATTTCCACAAGATGAAAGACAGCAATGGAGCTCTATGTCAGCCAGGTGCAACCACTTAAGAGGAACGGAAAAAACTATTTTCTCACTCCAGATTTAAAGAGAATAAATGAATAAACTCTTTAAAGACACTAGAGAAAACCCTAATGTCATAAAACAGCCATAAACCAGAAGGGAAAAGGGTTAAAACAAAAGCACTTCAACGGTAATTGGAGTGCATGGAATCACATTTGCACCATGTTACAGTTGTCATGAATATTGATTAGTTCATAAGTAATTACGTGACTTGTCACACATACAAATCAAGTCCTGCATGGTTACTGTTCTGCACTCATTAAATGGTGTCAGAGTGAACAAATTTCGACTTCTGGACCCGCTTATCTTTGAAGGCAACCGGTAAGAGAAAGGGGATTGCTAGAAACAGCAATCTGAATTATATGTAGTAGCCAGGGAGTCAGACAATGAAGAAGAGAACATTTAAGGCATCAAATCCAAGTATGGAGGAGCTTTTTGGAGATGACCTGCCAATAAGACTATGAAAGATATCTCTGATTCCAATCGATAATCGATTGACCTCCAAGCTGACCAAAGACAATATTCAGCATACAACTACAGTGTGTAGAAGCCAAACAAACCCTGCAGCCCTTCCCATTCCAGGAAGTGGGAAGGCAAAAAAGCAAAACCTGAATAGATGGACTTCAGGTTTCTGCAGCAGGAATGATAAGCATTCTTCACCTGTGTGGTGTAAATTCACATCAGGCCCACAAGTTTTGCAACATTGTCATTTAGAAAAGCACTCTGTGCCCAATCAAAACAGGCTAAGACCTGAAATTAAATTTAATTCACAAGGTAAGGAGGTTGTTAATGAGGTGGTCAGTAACCTCTTGCGTTTGGAAGTAATTGAACCTAATCCTCACTCACCACTTTAATTGATTTGAAATACTTTCGTAAGAAAGAAGAAAAGTGTGATGAAAATAAATTTGAAAGATCTTAACCATTACACAGAATCCTATCACTTTAGAATGGATACCTTGTGGTCTGCTGTGAGGCATATGCTAGGCTAGTGTATCCAACATTGCAGAAACGTAGGTTACATTGATGACCCTTATCTCCAAGGTAGCACCCAAGGTGGCCGTGTATACTACATAATAGCGGAGCTCAGGCGCACAAAGCGAACCAGCAGAGCACCATGGGTAAGATTCTGTGGGAAATCTATCGATACAAGAAATTTTGGTTATGACGTCTCATACGTCCGACCGTACAGACTGACATCACGTACATCCACCCATACAGACTGTCTGGGTGGAGATGGGGAGGCAGGACAGCCTCTGGGGAAGGGAGTGTTCATGCAATTTTCCTTGGTGGGAAATCGAGTGGCAGCGTTGCATATGGCAATACGCGTTTTTCTGCCGGGAAATCATATTAGAGACGAGCAACAGGATAAAGTGCAGAAAAGAACACCAGAGAAGATAAATTTGAGAAATTTAAACGACAAAATCCTCAGGAGAAGCAGAGGAAGGGGAAGAATAGAAAATTTCCATGAAAAGCAACGTCATGCTGAAAGAAATAGAGCAAGAGATAATACACTTATTTACAACAGTCAGCTTTCAGTTTTTCTTCTTAATCTACAAATACAAACTTTATTAAAACTTCACCTAAATAGGATATCAAAAACATAACAATCTATGTAAAACTAAAATTAAGAAACTATATAAGTAATATGTATATACAGTTAATTATTATTTTGTCTGATTTGTCGCGCAGCCAAGAAGTCTTGCCCACTGGATCCGATGGCAACTACTCTGGTCACTCAGTGCCTTGATGAGCTGACTCCTGCACTGATCGCTATGATCAACACCTTGCTTCAGTCGGGTCATTTCGCTGAGAAGTGGAAGGAAGCTTTAGTTACACCCCTTCTGAAAAAGGCGGGTTTGGACGAGACAAAGGCAAACTTGTGCCCCGTGAGTAACCTGGCATATGTTTCAAAGCTCACTGAATCTGCCGCTGCCACCCAGCTAGAGAAACATATGCTTGAAAATGGATTGTACCCTTTACATCATTCCTCCTATCGAAAGCACCACAGCACTGAGACAGCACGGTTAAAAGTGCGTAACAATATCCTAATTAATACGAACAGTCAGCAGGTCACTCTACTCGTGTTACTTAATTTCCGTGCCATGTTCGACACTGTAAATCATAGCATGCTTCTGAGAGTGGTCCACTGTAAACTGGGGGTGGGGGGTACTGTCATTGCGTGGCTTGGCTCTTATCTTTCGGGTCATTCTCAGCAAATTATTCTGGATGGTACACGGTCACAGACATATCAACTTAACTCGAGAGTTCCTCAGGGTTCCTGCCTAGGCCCTCTGCTCTTCCAAGACTACCTTTCCTTCAGTCCCTCAAGCTGTGTGAACAAGGAGCAAGCACTTCAAGTTATACAGGACTGTGTAGCAGATATAAAGTCATGGGCACGCCAACATAGTCTCATGCTTAATGACGGGAAAACAGATTTTTTGGTGTTAGTAACGCGCCAACAACTTAGCAAAACTGAGGGTTGGCGATGCGACTGTTGCTGTCTCCACGTCTGTGAGGAACTTAGGTTCATATTTTGATAAGAACTTTACTATGGCCATGCATGTTACTAAGACCTGTAGCCCAGCATTTTTCCACCTTCATAACATTAGGCAGATAAGGAAGTTTCTATCACACGAAGCCACAGAAACACTTATTCATGTGTTTGTTACGAGTAAAGTTGACTATTGTAATAGCCTTCTGTACGGTCTTCCCGCATATCAGATCGCTAACTGCAAAGGGTACAGAATGAGGCAGAGCGCTTAATATGTAAAGAGTCTAGGTTCTGCCACATAACCCCATTGTTAAGACAATTACACCGGCTGCCTGTCCATTACCGCATAATATTCAAGATATTATTGATAGCTTTTAAAGCTATCCACGGGCTGGCTCCAGAATACATTAGTTGCCTTGTATGTATCCAGTCTCAGGGGAGATATAATTTACTTAGCCAGGAAGGCATCATGCTTGATGGATTACATACATCTCGCAGGACCTATAAGACACTCGGGGACTGCGCCTTTGCGGTAGCGGCACCGAAACTTTGGAACAATCTACCGGCTACTTTTAGGAACTGTGTTAGTATCTATAGTTTTAAATCAGATCTCAAGACCCATCTCTTTAAACAAGCATTTTTAGAATAATTCTTTTTACATTGTTACGATATTACGCTATTATTTGTACTATTTATTGTAAATATCATTATGCATGTAATTCTTTTTGATAGTATTAGATTGTAAAGCACATTAGATCATTGTGTCATGGTAATGCGCTACAGAAATCAATAAATTATTATTATTTTATTATCATCTGGTCTTTCCAGTTGCTTCAGAGATAGTTGCTTCAGAGATTATTGCTTGGGTAACGTCAACATTAAACTCCTGCCTGGGTCCTCGTGAACCTCTTATGCATAGCACAGCTGATCTTAGTAGGTTGAAGGAGAGTTTGGCTCTGAGCCATCCAATCACATTGCTGTAGCTGATGTGTTTGTTCTCAGATACTTTGTGCGCAAGGTCAGCTAAAAAGCACTCAGCCTCCCTTCCACTGCCGCCATAGGATGTAAACACGAGGGGGCTGAAGGAGCCATGCTCAACCTCAATGATGCGCTGATTGTAGTGCCTCTTTTTCTCATTCTCGTTGGAAGTGAATGCGGTTTCAAGTCTTTGCTTTAGGAGGCTCTTTGCAAATGAATTAAAAACTCTTACATCAAAAAATGCATGTTGCCCCCTTTGCCAAAACCCTCGCGCACTAACATCCAGGCGGGCTTCATCTGTTGAATTGGTACTGCTACTTAGAATTTCTTCAGTTAGGGTCTGCAGATGTGGTTCGACATCGACATCATGGCATACATCCTGGCGCAGCGATGCAAACAAATCTCACACTTCATCATGCCTCCTATGGACAAACCCACTTTTCATACACGACATTGCTTGATTGACATCGAATCTCTTGCCACATGGACATACAACGAGAGGTACTTCGGTCATTTGTCCTCAGTTGTTCAGGGCTCACCTTCGCACGAAGTTGCTCTAGGATGGCTTCACTGTGTTTCTCCCTTCCCTTTACGATGTCTCGTTTTGAGTGCTTGAGTAGTTTGCTGTCCACCTGTGCTGTGCTATCTTGATTGTTGATTTGCTCTATCGGCTGTTCTGTGGCTGGTGTGGATCTGGAAAACTTGGAGTCCGCAGTACCAGAGAAGATGGGAATGGCTAAGCCGCCTTTCTTTGCAGGTAATGAAAGCAGGAGTCGTTCGTCAGCAGAGCATATATGGCCATCTGTTATTGCTGGGATAAACACTTGATCCACATGTACGTCCAGTTGTCTGAAGTGTTGCTTGATGTTGCGCAATGTTCTAATATAGTAGGTCAGTTTGTGTTTGAACCCACTCAGAAACGCAGCACAAGCAGCTTGTGGTTCTGTCTTTGCTATCTTCGACAGTACTTTCAGCTGTTCACACCACGAGCGGAGTAGCTCCTCAGCATATTTGGCATTGCCACTCTCGCTCCCAATAAAACCACCAAGATATTTCTTCCTTTTGTTGTCATGTTAATGTTGGTTCCCTCAAATACCTCTCGTGCACATACTTCGGTGTGTGGCTTAACAACTAGCCTTGACTTTGCTGCATTTGGATTATATCCTAGCTTGGGACCGTAGAGCACTATGTTGTCCCACCAGCGTCGCAGAGTAATCAGGTCCCCAGCACCCCCCAAATCATCTGCAAAGGCTACATGCTTCAATTGATATATTGGTTTTGGTTGCAGGAGGTCTTATCAATGCTAAAAGGGGAGTTATGCCTATTGCATAAACTGGCATTGCAAGGGGATCACCCTGTGTAGTCCCTTCTGATGATGAAATTTCGGTTCTGCCGAGCACAAATAAACGGGAGGGTACACTGTAACAGTTTCTTATATAGATGGCCATTGGTGGGCATACGTAGGAGATTGAGTGAATTAAAGGAGTTGTCTGCATCCACCAAGAGCAGTGAATCAGTAGCCTGTTCGTCAAAAATATCAGTCATAGTATGCACAACTGCTTCACATCCACCTGCTTGACCAGCACAGAGTTGCAAATTTCCAGCAGAGCTCATGATATCTGGTTTGATCACTGAAAGTATGGTTTTTCCAATGATCCTTCGTCGTACCTCATCGACACCAATCAGTCTAACACCTGGGTTCTTGTCTAAGGGGATCAACCGACAAGCTGTATATGCCTCCAGGTTTGTGTGTGGCGTAGATTTGTAGATTAGGAGAAAAATGGAATGCGTATCGTAAACCACCACGTGCAGAGTTGTCAATGAAAATTCAGAGATCAGTAGCACACTACATGTGTACAATCAGAGTGACACAAACTCCTTCCCAAATATCTTCTTTATTATAAGCCGTACATTTGTAAGATTTCACACAAATAAGGGTAACATGTTTGTCAATAAATATGCAAAGTTTCGTGAATATTCACTGCACTCTTATTTTTGGCGAAATTTTTGTTTGACAAAATTGATTAAAAATATGGCCGTCACGCGTAACATTTACCCAGATGAAATGTTGTTCGATAAAAAATATATCTAGACCAAAACGCCCATTATCGTTTGGAAAAATCTTAAAATTACAAGGACCAAACATACTTTCAACCTAATAACTCAACTTTTCTAAAACTAGAATCTGTATGGTTAAAATTCCAAAAAAGTACCTCGTAGTTAGGGCGTCACGATACTGCTCTGAACTTCTGCAGTTAAAATTAAGGTTCCCAGACAAGTTACAAAAACGAGGTGATCAATAAAAATACCACCGCAGACGGCGTTCTCACTTTCTGGGGACTCTTTCCTGAAAATATGAACAATCTAGGACCATTCGCTCCAACGCAATAAGAAAAAGTCTGAATCTGAAGCCTTGTGAAACGCTCCATGGTTTGATATGCCATTAAAAGCATCAAAGAAAGTCAAACTCTTCCCAAATGCCCGCAATGGATCCAAAACCTTCGGATTGCCGCCACATTTGAATCTCATCTCAAAACGAACGTTCATGAGCATTTCCACGTTAAAATATAAAGTAGGTAGCTCGCAAGAAGAGTTTTTCTAAATCTTACGCCTTGTGAAACGCTTCTCCATGAGTCTTCTATTACATGTAGGATTTTCTCGCGAGAAAGACAGTGAAACAACATGACAATTTCGCCATGATTTCGGGCAATTCCTTCCATGAAACAACAACATGTGCACTTGGTAACCTCCCAAGAAGGTTTGTTACGTAACAACTCCAAAAATAGCCGTGAAAACCTCAAGAAAAGCACGTGTTTTAAATGCAAATGTCCCTTCGGGTTGGGTCGCGTTCGTTACGCCGGATGGTTTTCAATAGACACAATGGAGCATGAGGATAAAGCAGAATCAATGAGAAGATGGAGAAAAGAACAAAAGGAAAAAAAAAAGGCTATCAACAAAGCCCACTACGAAAAAAACACAAAAAAGCTAATAAAGAAAGCCGTGGAAAGAAAGCAACAAAAAGGTAAAAAAGCCGTGGCTTCGAATACACGTGCTCAATCGCGGCAAATTACAGAAGGTGGGAATGGAAAAAGCACAGCTAGAGTTCGCAAATTTCGACAAAACAAAGCGGAGAAAGAAGAAAAAAAGAAAGCCCAAGGCAGGGAAAGGTCGAAGAAATACCGGGCCAAGAAAAAGGCTGCTGAAATGATTATTGAAACAGAAGAAACACTTCCGGTTGAAACTCCGGATATGGCCGTGTTCAAAAGTCGGATGGCCAAAAAGCGAGCGGTTGACAAAGCAAGAAAAACGCTTCCGCCAACACCAAGTAAAAGAGTAGAAGTTGTAGAAAAGCTTGTTCGAAGTCCACAAACAAGAAAGTCACTGGAGAAAAAAGGCCTGGTAAAATCACCAGAAGAAGAAAAGGAAATAGAAGCTTTGAAAGCCATCACATCAGACCTAACCAGTGGTATCGAGCATTTGAAGCGCAACAAGAAAAATGAAGGCCGCGCTGCATTCGGGGCAATCAAATCACTTGCGTTTGGTGAAACAGTGAAAGAAAAGAGGCTAACTTCAACTGTTTCAAAGCTTGTTTCTTTAGATAGGCGTTCCGTTAGTCGAGGAATAAAGCGCAGGTTTGAGGTCCTAAAGGGAGATGAACCAAGTTGGCTACTGACGAAGAGGAAACCCAGAGTGGATTCACTTTCTGAGGAAGTGAAAAACTCTGTCTGTCTGTATTGGACGTTTGAGGCTAGTAGACCAACAGGAGACAAGAAGGATATCATCAGGAAACGAACTGGCCCAAAACAGTACATAGAACATCCCAAACACGTGCTGGAGCAGACTCAAAGTGAAGTCTACTTTAATTTTCGTGCAGCCAACCCTGATGTTAAAATTTCTCAAAGAAAATTTGAGGGCCTAAAACCATATTTTGTTAAAGGAGCAAAGGAGCGGGACAGAAGATCTTGTTTATGCCGCAAACACGAAGAAGCACGGATTGTATTCAGTGAATGTGTCAAGTTTCGAAAAAATCAATTGAATGAAAATCCCACCCTTGAGATACCCTTGGTCTCTTTAAATGAAGCTGTGGAAATGACACTTTGTCCTAAACCTGAGGGTAGTGACTTCCACAGGCTTTGCTGCATAGATCGGTCATGTGAAGAATGTGGCACACACCTTTTTAAGCTTCTTCCAGAGGAGCAGTCTGAGGAAGGCACCACTAAGTGGAAGCGGTTTGATTATGTTCTCACTGGCAAGGTGACAGCTTCTGGCGAACCACAAAAGAAAATTGCACTGGTGCAGAAGGAAACATGTCCCAAGGAACTTTTCCAGTATTTCATTCAGCTGCTGGAGGACTACCCCTACCACCAGTTCATGGCTATTTGGCAGAGAAAGCAGCTTGATGAACTACTAGAAACCCTACCTCTTGGACATGCTGTCTGCATCCACGACTACTCAGAGAGCTACTCTTGCAGAGGGCAGAATGAAATCCAATCTCAGTATTTTGATGTGAACAAGGCAAGTCTTCACATCACTGTCCTGTTTCGACACGCATCTGCACATGATGAAAAAGAAAGCACTGCTCAGGAGCCCATCATCATAAAGGAACACATCTTTGTGATCAGTGATGATCCAGTACAGGACTATGATTCTGTGCACCACGCCCAGTTGCTAGTGTGAAAATATCTCATAGATGATCTGCAGCTGAACATCACCAAATTGCACGAGTTTACAGATGGCTGTGCAGCACAGTACAAATCAAGGCACTGCATTGGGGATTTGTCATGTTCACTTGCAAACTTTGGGTTCACAATTCAAAGAAACTTCTTTGAAACATCCCATGCAAAAGGCGAGCAAGATGCTGCTGGATCCCACGTACGACAACAGGCCAGTCTTGCAGTAGTACGTGGAACAGCAAGCATAACCAATGCCAAAGATCTGTGTGACCATCTAACAAATCATTTCTCCAAACCTGCACAGTCATCATTTCCTTCTTGCTCCAAATCAGTCAGCCTGAATAGAAGAATTTTTTTTTACGTTCCATCTCAGGGTCCTGATGCAATTTTACGTAATCGCGAAGGACGCAAGTTTGAAACTGTTAAGGGCATCCGTAAATTGCACTCTGTAGTTACCACCCCAGAGCAATGCAAGGTCCTAGTGAGGAAGCGATCCTGTTACTGTGGCGAGTGTCTCTTCGACAACTTTGATGACTGCCAGAACAAGGACCTGGTTGATAGCTTGCAGGAGATTGTGTCAAAGAGGGAGGCATCTGGTGCTACCACACGAGCTCAAAGTGAAACTCGCATGGTTGAGCCTGTCCACCTTCATGTGGCTGATCTAGGCAAAGACAGCATCATTGCCATTGCAGCAGATGAAGATGACTCCTATGATTATTACCTGCTGAAAGTTACCACTGAAGGCCCTGTTGAACTGAGAGAAGATGTCACTGATGACTAAGGGTGTGCATTAACTGCTGAGAGCTCCGTTCTTAAAGGACATTTTTTTTAACAGACAACTTGATTGACATGACTTACAAGCTTGATCAAAAGAAGATCGCTTTTGTGTTTCCTGGCACTGTTCGTTACGTTTGTTCAGAACTGATAGAGAGGGGCAGAGGTCGAAAAAAAGTTTATCAAGTTGCCTGGGATGTCCATGAAGACATTATTGCTTCATTGTAACTTTAATTAACAGCTGTTTGATGGGAACAAACCAATAATTAGTTTTGTTTCGATTTAAGGATATTTCAAAATGCACAATATGTTACCCAAAAGTGTGTAAAATGTACTAGTTTTAGGATGCGCAATGCATTATGGGTAAAAACTAAGATTGCTGACTTGGCAAAAAACTTTGGATTATATGATTGTTTGCTATTAATGGTGATTTTGCTGTGATAATTACGAAGTGTTAATATGAATTTGGACAGATTACTAGATATTTTACAAAATTAAGAGGCCGCAAAGCATCATGGGTATAACTTAAAATGTTGTCTACAAAGCTAAAACCAAGCAAAACATAATTATTTCGGCCCTTAGTGTGTTTTACTGTTCAAATTAAAGTGTTATCATGACTTTGGAGAAATTTGTAGGAATTTTGCATTTTTGATATATGTTACACAATTGTACATGTCTATTGTGCTACTGATCAGACTTATTTATTACCAAGTAGAAGAGTAGTGATGTGATTGTGATGTAGGGAAATGTGTGGTGACACTAAAAGACAGCAAACTTCTTGCCAAGCTTTCTGCTGGCAATATGATAGCTATTGATGCAAAGTACCTCGCAAAGTGCTTGATTGGGTTATATAATCGAGCGAGGATGTTAATGTTCACGGTAACAAAAGGCACAACTACTCCTGTCCTTAACCTTGATGAATTAGCGTTTGCAGAATTAATTGCCCATATAGATGAAACACTTCATGTAGAAGAACCAGCAGTGCTTATACTTTCTGAACTTGTTAAGTATTTTTCCTCTAAGCTACAGGAAGTTGGTCTTGGGTATGAGAAAATCAATGCTACTCAACTAAAGGAACGAATACTATCTGCTTATCCAGATTTAACTGCCCACACAGAAGGAAGAGGCAAAGAAAGATTCTGATGCTTAACATCTTGCAAGAGTGGCAACCATCCTACGGCGGGACATTCTGCAACTAAAAAATTCCCTCAATGGTACATTTCCTCACGAATGTCAGAAAGATTTTATCCCTGCATCGCTCAAAAGTATGATCGTCAAAGGTTCAAACGTCAATGCAGAACCAGCCCAGCTGAAAGTCAGGCTTGTCTTACCATCGCCCAGCTTATTGTCTTCAATAGTATTTCCCGTTATCGTAATAGCCCTCATTCAACTGGGAGTACTTATCACATCAGATCCTGGGAGTTCCCCCTGCCTA
>NC_090896.1:18493393-18523393 GCF_036669925.1 Montipora capricornis
GGCGCCTCAGCATTCAGAAACAAGAGGTGCAACTGCAACTGCAGCAAATTGCCGTGCACTCTGTTTTTTAAATGCAATTGTGGAGATGAATGTCTCAACGAACTTACCAAGATGATAGCTATACCAGGAGAGGTCACCGATTAACTGTTAAGTCTTATGAGATGCAGACGTCTTCAAGAATAACGTCAGAATCAAGGAACGGTGCTATCGACTGATGACTCAAATTGAAGTACTATTTTATTTACTTTGGCAAAAGGAGGTCAACAGGAATCTACAACCCAAGTCAACATGCAAGTACTGTGACGTCATCAAAATTTTATATGTTTATTACTTGCTACTTTTATGACATTGTGAAATATGTCACCCCCCCCCCCCCCCGGGGTAATTCCTGATGGCCAACAGTAACGGGCTGTCATCACTCAGATAATTGAAAAGACTGATAAGGGGTATGTTTTAGATGAGAATTCGAATCAAAACAAGAAAAGAAATTGTTTATGTTGATTACTTGCTACTTCTGTGACATCATGAAATGTGTGCCCTCCCCTCCTCCCTGTCATTCCTGATGCCCAACAATTACGGACTGTCATCACTCAGATTATTGCTAAGGGGTATGTTTTTGATAAGAATTCACAAAAAGACATTGTATGGAAGAAAATGCAATGTATTTCACACTGGCTGGCAGACTACCCCATCAGATGACTGTTCTGATTATGAAGTGTGACTATTTGTCACCTTGAGTCACTTTATCACCAGGTACAAACTTCCTGACTTTAGTCTTTCGGTCGTAATAATGCTTGCCTTTGTTCTGGGCTCTCTGAAGCTCGGTGTGCGCTAGCTTGAGGGTATCTTCAAGCTTCTCGCGTAGCTCAAACACATACTCATAGCTGTTCTTTACTTCAGGCTTTTCTCTATCAACTATGGGACTTTCTTTGGTACCCGGTACCTTAAACGGAATATGTTCTCCAGCTTTCTCAGATTGACTTCTTGTGGTTACAGCACAAGCTTTTTGCACAGGAACTTGCCACCTTGGGTCTGGGTCGTCAGCGGCTCTTGCGCCTGGTACATTACCAATAATTAAATCATAAACAGCATCGGGAAGACATTGCGCTTCCACTTGGCCCTTGAGATAAGGTGTATCAACATCAATCTTTGCGATGGGAACTTTCCTTGCCGTATTGTCAATGAGCAGCATAACATGAAATTCACCAGTAAACTGATCCTCAGACACAAGGTCCCTCTTTACTACAATTCCACTACAACCAGTATCTCTCAGGACATCAACAGGCTTCTCTCCAACTCCACCTTTCACGACAGGCATTTTACTTCTCACTCCAGTCAACGGTTCAACACAAGCACTACTCAACAATGGAATCTTCTTACCACAGGCTAACAGTAGCTTATCATCTTTAATACAGGCCTTAACTTCTTCATCAGTAGGTTTAACCTCAGGTGGCTGAACTAGACAACTGGCACTCACTTGACCACGCTGCACAGGGTTACCATCCTTACTTTGTCCTCCTGGTCTGCGTCCACCTGATCGACAGTTTCTAGCTTCATGCCCCTGCTTGCCACACATAAAACACTTCTTTGCTTGGGTTGGGCAGTTGACGGCTTTATGACCTCGGGTGTTGCACTTAAAGCAATGCAGAGCTGGTGGATTAATCTGCATGTTCTTGGCTTCGACCCTCTCAGGCTGTACTGTTGGCTTTCTGATCGCTGAGCTGAACAAATGTTTACCATGAGCCTCCAAGTACTAGTCAGCGATCTTCGCAATCTTTGCTAGAGTCTCAGGTGCCCTTTCTCGCAGGTGAATTGCCAATCCTTAGGGCAAGAGTCAATAAATTGTTCTTTCACGATCAAGTCCTTAAGACCATCAAAGGATCGCGCAGTATTCGAAAGCTCTAGCCACTGTAACAGGTATCTGTCCAATCGCACAATAAACTGCTCCGGACTTTCGTCAACTTCTGGTTTGGATGCTTTAAATTTTCGACAATAGCGGTCGTCGGTAAGGTCATATCTCTTCATTAACGCAATCTTTACCCTGTCATAATCCTTAGCTGCGTCCTCTGATAGACGTGAATACACTTCTAGTGCTCGTCCAGACAACAGAGCACTGAGCTTCCATGCCCATCCACCTTTTTTCCACTTAGCTGTCTCGGCAAATCTCTCGAACCACTGCAAATACGCGTCCAAATCGTCTTTGCCATCAACGAATGAGGGGAGTTTAGGTGCCTTAGCCCGATCCTATCTGTCACCTCTTTCTGCAGTACGAGCATCACCATTCATTGCTGCTATTCTCGCAAGTTCTAACTCATGTTCTCTCTTGGCAACCTCAGTGTTTCCTTCTGTCTCATGAGGTCAGCTTCCTGTTGTAACTTCCTAATTTTTCTTTCCTGACGTCTCGCTTCCCTTTCTTCATCCTGTTGTCTGCGTCTCTCTTCTTTCTCTTCTTCTTCGCGTCTCTGTCTTTCTTTTTTCTCTTCTTCAAGCTGCCTACGTTTCTCCTCTTTTTCTTCTTTTCCCCGCACAAATTCAAGCAGCTTTTCTCCTTCCGGACCAAACTTTTCGCCAAGCTGAATCAATTTGTCCATTTTCAAAGGACAAAAGTTCCACGGCTCTTTCACTCGCTACAACTTTTTTCCAAGGCGCAGCTACTTCCTTCCAAGTTGTGATCCTTTCCTGGTTTCTGTAGTCGGCAAACAAATGAATTCCTCTCCCGGACAGGCCCCCAATGTTACGAGTTCGAATGTTTTGAGGAAAGGTAGTTTACAAACTAAACTGAACGCAGGGTTGTCGGAGCAACAACAAGAAGGTTTATTCCAAAGTGAACGTAGTTTACACGAAGTAAACTCTGAACAACACGTACTCAATGAACTTACACGGCCTCCGCCAACTTGATTAAACACTGCTTTAATTCTGTCACACTTGACTAAACACAGCTAACGCCAACTCTCTTCGCTTGTGAAAAACTAGTTAGAAAAAACTTCGCTAGGACTCGTCTACTTATATACTCTCACAATAAGCTTCTAGAACTTTCTAAAATAGTAATCACTCTAATTATAGAAAGATTACAAAACACACCGATTTAGAAACGCATGAACCTAAAAATAAACAAACTACGAACTCTCGCGAAGCGTCTAGAAAGTCACGCTAGACACGCAATGCTATTTTTCGTAACACACAATAATGACGGCTCTTCACGAGGCAAAGTGACTAACCAAAGAACGAGGCCAGAAGAATGCCATTTTCACAAGCAACCAACAACTATTTAAAGTTGCCATCAAAGTGCAGTGGGCATATCCAAGGGAGTTCTCAGATGTTGTCAATTGTCTTGGAGGGATGCACACATTGATGAGCTTCCCTGGCGCAGTTGGCACCCTGATGCAAGGATCTGGCCTCTCAGAGGTTCTGGAGTCAACCTTTGCTGGAGTAACAAAAATGCTATCTAGTAAGAAAATTCCCACAGAATATCAGGTCAATGAGGCTAGTTCTTGAAGAGTTGCTGAGAAGCACCATGAGCAATGGCAGCATCAGTACAATGGAAGAACTGTTAACACGCCTTGACCATGCCACAAACCCAAGCAACACATCCAAGCTGTGGGTCGACTAGTTCATCAAGCCTGTCTTCGTCATGATGTTATACGTACGAGCTGAGCGAGAAGTTGACTGGCCACTGGGTCCTGTGGGTTGTCCATAGGCCAGCTAAAGGTGTCATCACCGACTTTGTGGAGAATTCCAAGGGTTTCTTATTGAAGAAACCACTTGATTCAGATGTTTACTTGATCTTCGACAGATATCGCGAGTAAAGCACCGAGAGTGTAACAAGAGACGCAAGAACATGTGAGGCAAGCAGGGTGTATCAGCTCACAGAGAACACGCCTCTTCCCTCACAGAAGGCTGTGCTAACCGTTTCTTCTAACAAGAAGCAGTTGATCTTCATCATTTGCAGCACCATTATCAACGATGAGGAATTCCATGATCAACATACTACCAGGAACAAGCTGGTTATCACAGGCAGCGACAATGTCCGAACTGAGATCCACAAAGGCATTTTCATTGCAAGGGTAGATGTTGCTACATCTCACAAAGAGGCAGATAACATCATTGCTCAACAAGCTATCATGTGTGCAAAGGAGTCTTCTGGTGCTACAGTGGTTCTCGCAGATGACACAGATGTGTTTATCCTGCTCCTCTTTCATTATTTGTCTTGAAGAATCTCCTTGTTGCTGTTTGGTTGCCTAGATGCGCCGCTATATGACATTGTTCACCAGGCAACAAAGTTTATTGGTTCTTTTTTCGACAAATGAGTAGGCGAGGAGACAATGTCCGATATTAGATACAAGATCTGGACAAGAAAGTTTGGAAATACAGACACTTTAACCTCTAAGATACAACCACTGCCGCCTACTACAGAAGCTTTTGTAGACAACATGGAGAGGTCCCACCTTCAGACGGGCACTTGGAAAGCAGCACTGTCCCTCCATCCACCTGCTCTTGATCCAGTGGAATATGGAAATGCGAGACATGAACCTTCCAAGACGTTGCCTCCAACAACTGTGCCAGACAGTGTTACATTGGCACCAGATGAAATCATGACCCTGATCAAGTGCAACTATGAAGGCGCCTCAGCATTCAGAAACAAGAGGTGCAACTGCAACTGCAGCAAATTGCCGTGCACTCTGTTTTTTAAATGCAATTGTGGAGATGAATGTCTCAACGAACTTACCAAGATGATAGCTATACCAGGAGAGGTCACCGATTAACTGTTAAGTCTTATGAGATGCAGACGTCTTCAAGAATAACGTCAGAATCAAGGAACGGTGCTATCGACTGATGACTCAAATTGAAGTACTATTTTATTTACTTTGGCAAAAGGAGGTCAACAGGAATCTACAACCCAAGTCAACATGCAAGTACTGTGACGTCATCAAAATTTTATATGTTTATTACTTGCTTCTTTTATGACATTGTGAAATATGTCACCCCCCCCCCCCCCCGGGGTAATTCCTGATGGCCAACAGTAACGGGCTGTCATCACTCAGATAATTGAAAAGACTGATAAGGGGTATGTTTTAGATGAGAATTCGAATCAAAACAAGAAAAGAAATTGTTTATGTTGATTACTTGCTACTTCTGTGACATCATGAAATGTGTCCCTGCCCCTCCCCCTGTAATTTCTGATGCCCAACAATTACGGACTGTCATCACTCAGATTATTGCTAAGGGGTATGTTTTTGATAAGAATTCACAAAAAGACATTGTATGGAAGAAAATGCAATGTATTTCACACTGGCTGGCAGACTACCCCATCAGATGACTGTTCTGATTATGAAGTGAGACTATTTGTCATCTTGAGTCACATTCATGATCACACTCAGTTGCCAATTTATGCACATGTAACAATTTTATATTAAACTGCGGAAGAAGTTAACAAATTTATTCATTTCTGTAAATACTATAAATGTATCAGTTATAAGAAGAACGTATTAATTCACACCCGTGAATACAGAATACAGCAAAAATGACCACTCGTCAACTTACAGATGACACACTTAAAACTTTGTGTACTTCACTATTTTCTTAACATTGCCCTGTGTTATTTTCATTACTTTTTGATTGACAAAAGAAAAAATTTGCATCTCAGAATGCAGGAAAGTGCATTTCAGAGGGTCTAATTTTATTATAAAATTTTTTTGGGGAGCAGGCCCCCAGACTCCCCTTGGGGCTCTGGCACTTTGCGCCTTTGTTAACATGGCCTACGGCCATGTATTTACATGTTTCGGGTAAAATCTCGAGTATTAGATCTGCCCCAAAACTAAATGACACCCCTGCATACACTGTAGATTAGTTTGGAAGCTGTCAGATGTCTGTCAGTCGTGTGTGCCATTTCCGTTTGCTTTTAAACAATTGCACCCACTGTCTTGTTTGCAGAAAGCATGGCTTCCAGTACAGTGTCGTATTTACCTGGGATGAGGTTATGTGCAACTTCTGTGGTGTCAATTTTGACTGAAGGACTATAATGCTCACAGACAGCAGTTCCCTTTCTTCCTTGATTTGCCAATCTACTTCATTGTAATCTACATCATTTGCTGATATAAAAATAATACAGTATAGGAATAATAGAGTAGAGAAAACCTAGTTTGACTATCAAAGAGACCTTTTAGACTAGCAAAGTCAAGTCATAACGCCATGTTCATTTGCTGGGGAGCAGGGTTGGCATAGTGGAGAGAGCACTCGCCCTCCACAAATGTGCCATGGTTCAGTTCTCGGACTAGATTCAAAATGAAGGTTGAGTTTGTTGGTTCTCTTCTCTGCTCCGAGAGGTTTTCCTCCAGATACTCCGGTTTTCCTCTCTCCTCAAAAACCAACATTTGACATTTGATTTGCTTGCTTTAATTTGTTATTTGTCGAGCATTTCATACATGAGCCCCAGGCTTGGGAGACTGGGCAACCACTCCCTACGCTTTCAACGTTAAATAAAGTT
Source organism: Montipora capricornis (assembly GCF_036669925.1). Classification (NCBI taxonomy): domain Eukaryota; kingdom Metazoa; phylum Cnidaria; class Anthozoa; order Scleractinia; family Acroporidae; genus Montipora; species Montipora capricornis. The sequence continues at coordinate 18,499,878 of NC_090896.1, forward strand.
ACTTTACTTTACTTTACTTTACTGGTCATCGTATTCTGAAGAAACTGTGCTAGTCATGTAAGAAATAACGTAAAACACGTCTTTCCAAGAAAGCGTCAGAAAGCGTCAAGCGAAACGTCAGCTTTTAGAATCTCTGTACGGTGGTCAATTTACATTATCAACTCCGTTGATAAACCAAATTTTTGTACACTACTTCCCCACCGACGCAGCACCACAGTTTCTTTAGAAACTACCCCTTCATTCATTTCCAAGAAAGGGATGCAGAAAGGACTGCAGAAAAGGGGATACAGGAAGATGTGTGGTGCCTCCACAAGCTTATTAGTTACTTTCACCAAATGTTCACCCAGTTCACACTTTTACATAGCTTTCCACATTACAAAGTTTTTCCCAACCAAATATATAGCATTCTTAACCCTTTTTCTTTTGAGGAGTTTCCAATTGTTTGCACAACATTACCAGCGTTTTAAAACACGGATCTTGTAAGGAGCTGGAAAGCGAGTAAAGCCAGAAATTCCTTTAAGATCTGGGAGGCTTCCATCCACTGATGGCAAAAATGTGAACTTGTGCACCATCCAAGACACAAAAAGGAACAGCTCAACCTACAATTCAAGAAACCTTAATTAATTCAGGTAACATTATGAACTGTGTAAAGGCATTCTTGTTATGCTTACCTTTGCTAAGGCTTCACCAGCACAAACTCGACGTCCAGCTGAGAAGGGCAGAAAATTGCCAGAGTTGGTAATGAGATTGCCACCTGAATCAATATGACGGTGAGGGTTAAAAATGTTTGGATTTTCCCAGCAGTTTGGATCCAAATGAACACATTGCAAATTAGTGATCACCACAGTGTCTTTGGGAACACGGTATTTTCCAAGTGAAGTGTCCTTCAAAGTATAATGAGGAATAGCAGTCTCAGCAATGTTTCCAAGGCGCAGAGCTTCCAACACTGTGGCCTTAATCAATGGCAGATCAAGGTTGTCATCCATCCTGGGTATTCTGCCCCTTCCAACTACTTTATCTATCTGGTCCTGTATCTCAGTTTGGCATTCAGGGTTATTGACCAGGTATGCAATCACCCAACGCAAGGTTGTGCTAGTAGTCTCATACCCAGCACTGAACATGTCCCCTAAAGTGTTCAAAACATACTCATCGGAGAGAAGAGCTGATTTTTCATGCTCTCCAATCTCACACTCAGCAGCATTCCTTTCCTTTATCAACATTTGGATTAGACTCTTAACCTCTGCAGTTGGATCAAAATTCTTCTGTTGAATCGCGAGTTCCTTGCCAAGGATTTCAAAAATTCGGTCCGCCATTGTCTTTGTTGTTTGGTAGGCCTTAAAAGGCAAGTACTTTGTCAACGGAAATAAATCTAAAATAAAAACCCGTGAAGCCAGTTCTGTATCCGTAAAGGACATATTATTCAAGTGCAAGAGCTCATCAAAATCTGGGTGAGATGAATCAAAATGGTCTCCAAAGGAGATATGGCAAATGACATTTGCAACACTTTGCATGAGAATCCGTCCAGGGTCAAAATCTCTTCCATTTTGTCCCTCAAAATATTGCAGTAGCATGGTGGCTTGCTTTGAGATCATCTCCTCCAGAAGATGCTGGTTAGAGAGATATTGGCGCACTGCAGTGATGAACAGCCTACGATGAAATCTCCATGCAGGACCATAGTTTCCTAGTGCAATATCTTTACCACCTATTTGAAAAAAATGTAAAAGTTACTATCAATGCAAGGCAACCATACCTCTTGTATGAATACTCAGCTGTTAATTATATTCCATACAACATGCATGTAAAACTGTATTTAGTTCAGGTTGAACATGTGAACACTTTCACCCTTGTCTGTTCATTTACCAAAACGGTCGGCTGCAATTAGGGAATTTTGATCCTACATCATCCCCTTTAGGAAATTGTTCTTCCGAGGTAATACAGAATTTTTTTTGTTTTCGTTATACACAGTGAGCAAAAAGACTATATAACACTACTTCATGTGAACATTACAAAATGTTAAAAAAGGGAAACCCCGAAGTCACTAACAAAATGACAAACGGATAATGAAGGATCACAGACCTAATTTCTACCACAAACTGACGTACAAACTCATTGTCCCAAAAGTAAACCGGATATAATGCACTATCAGCAAAAGCACCCTGGATAACATAGACTCAAAAATCAGTTTGTGTCTGGAGAAACACAGACAATCTCATTCAAAGGGTTTAGGTAAAAGTAAAATGTGCAATTCTAGTTCTACAGTATGTGCTACTGTAGAAAGATAAATGCACCTTTTACTTTCGACAAATGCAAATTCATCCCACTACCAAGAATCAAAGCACTAGGCAACACATAGGGCATCACCAACTAAAAGACCATGAAATAATTACTCATGCAAAAACAAACAGTGCTGTAACAACACACATCATGGTGGATAAAGAAGCAACCTTCTTAATATACAGTACATCCACAAACAAACCAACTTTCCTCCTCCTCCTCCTATGTCAAAGAACATCCCAAAACAATCAAAAATGCTAACCCACATTTAATCCAGCAAGCACATCTATGATGGATGTGTTGCCCCCTTATCAGAAAACACTTGGTGGAAGTCACCACGATCACACACTAATATTCAACCTAGAGGTATAACAGACAAGGAGGTTGCCAAATATTTAATATTCCACAATCACAAGGGGTGACGTGGTGTGAGGTTATTGGCAAAAATCAAGCTCCACTGATAGTATAATCAAACCAAAATTAAAGACAGTTCAAAGAACATTGTCTTAGTTATTTAACTTTTTTCTTTCAAGAACATTAACAATGAAGGTATAAAAGAAATACATGCTAACTATAACTTACATTAATTAAACGTATATCAAACATTGTTGGGAAAATGCTAATATATTACACATCAATTGCTAACATATTTTCTTAGTGTAGTGCAAAGGGGGCTACAGACCAACCAAGAGGTCAGGAGTGCATCAGAATCTGCATCACATTCATGATTTAAACTAATTTTGTTTTAAGATTACACAATTGATGCAACTACTCGCCATATCACTGCTTTTGAATATAATGGCAAGTCATGACTTAAACAGGTACAACTGTGGCACTAAACGACTCAAGTACAGTACCGCTCAGATATACGTTAACCAAAAAACGCGCATAATACGCGTATAAATTTACGCGTATGTGCGTATAAGTATACGCGTACGTGCGTATAAATATACGCGTATGTGCGTATAAGTATACGCGTATGTGCGTATAAGTATACGCATATGTGCGTATATGTATACGCATATGTGCGTATAAAAATGCGTATATAAGCACAAACGCATATACGCGTCTGTCATTAGTATGCATGAGCTGGCTTATTGTCTTTCTATTGTTAGCGGGTTATTGTTCTAAAGAATAGCTTGACAGCACTAAAAACTACACGACCACGAACTCATGAAGACTTCTCCCGATACGCTGTTGCAAGTGTACACGAGTTAGATAGAAAGCATAAGCTTATTGATATAAACGGGTTATCCTTTTCAAACGGAACTTTCATGAGCAGACGAGATGTTCTTCATCACTTACCAACACTACATCCATCGCAACTGCTTTGGAATGTGTTCAAAATAAATTTAATACCGGTGCGTCGTATTTCAGCAGAATCAACAAAGAAGGCCGTTTGTGAACAGCGTTCTGAATACGAACCCACACAGGATGTTTCTTTTATGGCTTGCACCATCGATAAACAAGTTTTTTTCTCATAAACTTTTCCATTCATTATACATACACGTAAAAGAAGTTCTACCAGGGCATTTTAAACGTGTTGCGTTACCTGTCACGACTACGTGTTGTTCTGACTCAGGACTGACGCGTATCCAAATTTTGATGAATTTGACTCGCCTCTAGTTTAGTTAAAAGTTTCAAAAATCGATGGTCACGATAACTAAATCTCAACACAGCAACGCCGCCTATGACAACAATTTCTCCGCCAACTTTGTAGCCTGCGAATACAGCTGCCTCTCATCGCTGGCGTCTGATTTGCGGTTTCGCGCTAAACTCGGCTGTTTACTCAATGATTGTGACCATGCGAAACCACGTGTTAATAATTCGACTAACTTTTTATTTAAGCTTGTAAAGATTTGCTTTGCAGATGAAACCTTGAAATAATTATTTGCTTAAAAAAAAAAATTACTGTTTGAATAAATGATCTGTGTCAAGTATAACCGGAGATATAATTTTTTCGACAAGGTCTTCGGAACACTTTAGACAAACACCTCGCAAGCGACTTGCCGACGCGGCTGCTGAAACACAGAACTTTTCATTGAAGTAAAAACTAACTAAGCGTGAGCAACGCGCAATAGAAACTTTGATAAACAATTATTTGGTTAAATAAAAAGCATTTTACTGTTTGAATGAACGATCTGTGTCAAATATAACCAGAGATATAATTTTTTTGACAAGGTCTTCGGAACACTTTATACAAACATCTCGCAAGCGACTTGCCGACGCGACTGCCGAAACACAGGACTTTTCCTTGAAGCGGCGCACCATTGAAACTTTGATAAACATTTTTTCATCAAGCCGCATTTTACCGTTTGAATAAATGATCTGGGTCAGATATAACCGGAGATATAATTTTTTCGATGAGATCGATCTTAAGCTAAGAACACTAAATTCAGACAATAAACATTTCGATGCGATGTGCGTGTTTGTAACATGATCTCCATTAGCTTTATTAGACTCTCAATGAAACACAAAGAAAATTTTTCGTCGTGAATAACAAAGACACATCAGACGGGCATGTTTATGCGTATATACGCGTATAAATATACGCGTATGTGCGTATAACTATGCGCGTATGTGCATATAACCATACGCGTATGTGCGTATAACCATACACGTATGTGCGCATAACTATACGCATATGTGCGTATAATCATACGCGTGTATGCGTATAAAACGCGTCTGCGCAGTTAACGTATATCTGAGCGGTACTGTAGGTGACTTTTCACCTTGATTTTGGAGCAAACTGTAACTTGTTGCCCTTCAAAGTACTTTATAGCATCACATGAAATGCCAAGGATCTGTTGTTGTTTTTATCATCCTTCATAGTCGAAGATGACCATGACATAGGGGAGCTTGCTGAGTCCATTTGTGTGTCCAGCGGTGGATGATGAGGCCGATCCGGGCATAGAACCGGCGTCCCCAGGTGTTGCACATGTAGATAGGTTGGTGGGTCTGTGAAGAGGCCACTCTGTCCTTTCACTTTTCTTTGGCTGCTCTGTTCCTGTTGCTCTCTGCTGATCTCCGTTGTAGATGAGCCCATGCCAGATGGGACGGTATGAGGCGAGGGACTCCCACTCATCAACGTCAATTGAGAAGTCCTTGAAAGTGTCCTTAAACCTCTTTCTCTGTGCACCAACTGTGCGCTTGCCTTGGCAGAGCTCCCTGTAGAACAGCTGTTTGGGGATGTGGTTGTTTGCCATGTCTGCGACGTGCCTGCGCTGGAGACTTCCGCACCCTGAAGAACTTCGGTGTCAGGGACTTTGTCTTGCCAACAGATGTTAAGGAGGTTTCGATAGCACTGGAGATTGAAATAGTACATTTGTTTTTCATGGCATTTTGTAGGCGGTCCATGTTTCGCAGCTGTACAGTAGGATAGTGAGGATGACAGCTCTGTAGACTTTGAGTTTAGTTTCCAGGCAAATTCCTCTCGTATCCCAGACTGTCGCTCTAAGTCACCCAAATGCGCTGATCGCTTTTGAGATCCTGTCGTTGATCTCTGCATCAGTGTTGGCCACATGTGATAGAGTGCTGCCTAGGCAGATAAAGTTTTTGAGTGACTTCAGGATCTGTCCTTTGACAGTGATGGAAGGCTGTTGATATTGGTTTCCAGGGATAGGCTGAAACATCACCTCAGTCATCTTGATACTGATGGTGAGTCCAAAGCTGTCGCAGTCAGTGGAGAATTTGTCCATCTGCAGCTGCACAGTCAACGGTGAAGAGGAAGTCTCTGATCACTGTCTCCTTCACTTTGGTGACGGCTTGCAGTTGCCTGGAGTTGTACAATTTTCTGTCTGACATGTCTTTCTTCTGAATGCGTCTATCAGCATGGCCGAGAACATCATGCTGAACAGTGACGGGGCCACTATGCAGCCTTGTTTTACTCTGCTGGTGACAGGGATGGCATCATACGAGCACTTATGTCCAGGTTTGACCCTAATTAGATCCAACACAAAGTATCCCTTTAAGTCTAAGCATTTGCTACCTATTTTCAACAATAAGGTAAGGGTAAAGGGTAGCCTTATTTTTAGCTTTGGGTAACTGTAGCAGTTAATGTTTACTTAAAGACCAGCATTTGGGGGACACTTTGTGACGTAAATTGTCTGTATTCTGAGACAGTTGGCCAGAAGAGCATTGCTCTAGCTTGCTCGTGGTTGGTTTTTGAGAAATAAATATCGATCTAGCACACGAAAGCTATTAGATTTTACCAGACGAAAAAGCAAGCACCCTGTGATAATTTCTGCAAGGCGTTCTTTGTGTCACTTGGAAGGCCGCTGGCACGTGGTGATGACTGGATTGTCGCACCTTGATTTTATTTTCTGATCGCTGCAAATTTCTGTTCCAAGCGGGTTTGTGTATGTCTAGCAAAATGAATCGAACTCTATTCGACTGTGGTTTCCAGAAAAAAGTTGAACTGAGATGTGAAGACCTATACGACATCACAGAAACACTGCCTAAGGCTGTCAAGCTAAAGTATGATTCTATTCGATATGGTATTTGCAGTCAATCTTTCTTTGGGAAGCAGTATCTGGATCAGTACATGAAGTTCAAGCATCCTGAATGCAGGGCACGACAGTGTTCAAGAAGGCTCTGATCAAAGATGATGTTCAAGAAATTGAGGGAAGAATTGCCCGAGATGACAGTTCACACACTACTAAAGGCGAAAGCCGACATGGAGGTTGTAACTGCAAATCTGACATGATAGAGTTTAAAAAGCTCTCTTGATCTTCTAGATTCAAGTGGAATAAGGCCAGGGACAAAATGCTTGCAGAAGTAGCACACAACAAACGCAAAGCCAATGCAGGAGGGGTGAGAGAGGCCAGGCTGAGGAGAAAGATGGTTTGTGAAAAGGCCAGAAACAGCGAAAGATACCTGCTTGCAGTAAAACAACTTCTCGCAGAATTCAAGCTCAGGCGAGCGAAAGGGAGCAAAATGTCCAAGACAATCGACAGATGCTATGGAAAGAAACAGGCAGATAAACTCAAAGCCAGCAACAACTGGTTTCAGCGATTCAAGCAAAGAAATAATATTTCTTTGAGACGAAGAACCAACAAAAAATGGCATTCTGCAGATGATGCCAGAGACACCATTCAGGAATTCCATAGGCTTTAAGGGGAGCTGCCAATCAAAAAGAAGGAGGACCACTGTTCTTCCAGTCTCGCACCACCGGGCATTCTTCAAGATGGCGAATATGGGGAAAGAGAAGACATGCACACTGAACTTAGAACAATGCTTTTATTTCATTTCCAGTATCAATAAACTCTAAATTCTAGTCATAATTCCTTATGCTAACAGATACTCAATTTTCTTTTTGTTGCCACATGAATGACTTTTAAACTTTGTATATAATAATTTTCGATCTTCTCAGTCACTTCAATCGATGGCCAAAATTCAGCCGGTGATCACCCCTTTCTCAAGCGGCGATTTTCACCAGCAGCTGGCACTAAGCAACATCCATGCTAACTGATTCCATGGTTGACAAACTGCAAAATTATTATGTAATTGTTACTTGCTCTGATGGTGGAGATTTAAATGGTATGAAGAAGGCTATTCATGCAAGGTTTTTCCACTGTGCCTCGAGTGAAAGGCCTGACTTTCACATCCACTGTCCCACTGGATCCTCCATAGTTGGTGTGGCTTTCAGTATGACAGGAATACCTTCAAGCATGGTCCTGGACTGCCTGTTGCTATCATTGCTAAGGTCGAACCTGTTCATCAAAGATAAAGTAAGGATTCCCTTCCCAACAAATGCACTCATGGAAAAAAAAAATCACAATGAAGCACTCAATTGGATGATCTGGGACCAAATACACAAGAAAGTATTTGTTGGAATGGAAATGCTAAAATTTGGGTTGTTTGACGCCATCAACCACTTCAACACTGGACCTAGAACTGTTTTGCGCTTGCTTAGAGCATTAAAAATCAACCCAGGAATACATACTGAGCAAGCACCTTCATTTACATCGCATTCATGACACAGAATACAAAGGATGCGCTGAAAGGAAAACGAGGAGAAAGGTCCTAAGATGACGAAAAAAGAGAAAGGAAGACAAGAGGAAGCAAGGAGAGGGTGTTACCTATGCTGCTGGTGCATTTTGACAAACTTTCTTTGCTCAGAAGTTGAAGAGAGCCAGTTAACTTAATTTAAAAGGCCTTTTCCTAGCAAAATGAATTTCGATGAAAATGCAAGCAACTCAACATGTCTAGTTCAAAAGTACTTTACATAAATTTCATGAAACTTTCTGTGCACAAGATGATTTTGTGCAATGAACCTAAAAGAAATACAAAGCTAACCTTTGGAATCAACATTTTAGTTAAATAATTTCGATTCTTTCTTTGGCACCTTTTAGATTAATTGCATAATATATTTATGAAGAATATGCCCTGAAAATTCTAGGGTCATATTAGTTTTTATTATAGAGTTATTTCTGTTGGTTTGAAAGCTGAAAAATGAGGTGGTTTAAGGCATGGTCATGTTCCTGTGGCAACAAATGATGCCAAACATATTGCCAAACAACTTCTCTTACTGAGTGTTGTTACTTATGACTGTCATAAAAATGAGTGGGGAAATGCAAATATTTTTTTATTTTTAAGGTATCATACCACTTTGCACTCCCCGAGAGATGCCATAAGAAGAATATTAGCTGCAGTTGAGAAAACAACGGACACCTTTTTTGACAAGAAAGAATGGTTCATCAATGTAGATTACTGGTCAAATTATTTTGAGCTAGACCAGCTGCCTGATACCCAAGTAATAAATAAAGTCACATAGCACACACACTTTACAGTGGCAACAGGCCACAGTTTGGGTCGTGTCGTACCTCATTGAACGGGTTTCAGGATTGGCCAAAAGAACAATAGAACAAACAAAGATAAGAATGGATTTAGCACAGAAAACAATAGGAAGTACGACACTATACAGCCAATGAAATATAGTGTTCAACAAGAGGTACAAACATACCCCACAGTTTGTGCCAAGAGAGTTAAGGAATTTGCAGCTGCCTGGCATTGTCATCACATTAGATAATCACCCTATTATCCCTCAAGTCATATGGGAATACAATTGTGTCAAATCAGGCAAAAGATGATTCACCAATGAAGAGGCAAAATCCATATCTAGTGATGTGTGACTGCTGTGCCACACCATCAGTCAGCATTCGAACATCCCCAACTCAAAGTCAAGGCACTTTTATTGCTCAAGTCACCAAGATTACTATTGTCTATTCACTATTATACTTTATGTAATGAAGGCTTTAATCAAACACCACACATAAATAGTATGGAAAGCATAGACCATCATTAAACAATCATAATATTAACCCATGATATTAACACAACTAGTTCTCTCAAATTTTTAGGTGTCACAATAGATTCTGAGCTGAATTTTTCAGAGCACATTAACAAGATTGGTAAAAAAGCCAGTCAGAAAATTGGCGTCCTTATGAGACTTAGAAACTTGATTCCTACAAATGCTAAACTTGTACTTTTAAAACAGCAATATTGCCACACCTTACATATTGCCACGTAGTGTGGCACTTTTGCAGAGCCAGTGATTCGCGCAAAACTGAGCGGTTGCAAGAAAGGGGCCTGTGTGCTGTTATTAGGAACAATGCTAGCTACCCTGAACTTCTAAAAAGAGCAAAACTGCCTAGTTTACTGAATAGAAGACTACAAGACATTTGTCTTGATGTACAAAGTCAAGAACAATCTATGTCCCCCTATATCAGTGACATTTTTATTAATCATAGATCCAAGTATAATTTAAGGCAGTCTGATTTCTCTGCCGCCAGGCCGCACAACACGGTAAAATATGGCAAGCACTCCCTTCGCCATTGGGGCCCAAGCTTTGGGGAAAATTATCCCCAGAATCATGATTGAGGGAATTAAACACCTTAAAATGTTTCAAAAACAAAATACGTACTATAGATATAGTTACATTAATGGATAACAGATGCAAGTGTTGTCATCTTTGTAATTCGTAATTCATAGTTATATTCTAAATATATTGTAAATATTGTAAATATGTACCATTATGTTATTTTTATTATTTTATTTTTTATATACTTATGCTTATATTAATATTTAATTTTAATTTATATTTATTTATTTATTTTGTGTCCCCTAATTACATGTAGCATAGGTTTTTAACCTAAGCTACAATCAGTGTGCTATCCAACATTGAATGGAGGAAAGGGGGTGGGTGTTCCAACGACTTATGACCGTGATTGTAGGAGGCTCTTTTAGACACTTTAATAAAGTTTCAATCAGTCTGGTAGATTATTTCAGCAGATTGGTGGGGGTTGATGCAATTTCATCCATCAAGTGTTCAGATAAAAATGAGATATGGAGTGCCTGGTACCTTGAAAACAGACGATGGGACCAAACTTAGTGTCTGAAGAAATGGGGGAGTATCTGAGTGAGATGGACATCAAGCATAAAGTGACCACACCACTCTGGCAGAGTGCTAATGGGGAGGTCGAACAGTAAAATTGTTCCGTTTTGAAAGCAATGAGAGTTGCCCATGCTTAGGGGAGAGACTTGAGATGTGGGTTGAAAAGCTTCATCCTTGCCCACTGCACCACCTCTCACACAACAACTGGCAAGAGTTCTGCTGAACCTGCTACTTGGCAGATCAGGGGAATATAAGCAAAGTAGACATGATGTTGTAGGAAAGAAGCAAGTTGGTGCACCAAGCAGCAGAAATGTATGTACATGCGAGAGGGAGACATTGTATTGCTTGAGAAGAGGAAGGATAATAAATTGTCCCCATGCCATGAGAAAAAGCCATACCAGATAAGTTGAAGTCACCCCACAATGCAACGGTGTAAAGCGATTTGTGACTCCAAACATAGAACCTCAGAAGCCACAGACTACAGGTTCTATAGCAAACCACGTTAGCCAGTATTGGCCAAGAATGACATGCTATCTGTCCACTTATGTCCAGAAATGCACGCAATGGCAAAAACAGTGGAGATGCCAAATTTAGGTGAATGGCAAACATGGTGACAATTCGCCAAATTCCGCTAAACAACGCATGCATTTCTGGACATATTTCCCTATCTGGAGACAGAACTAAGGGCTAGTCCAGTAGGGGATCAGAGTCCAATCCAGATGCAATCAGTGCCAAGGTGATAGGGGAAAGCCACCCGACCCCTGAAGATGCTTAGTGACTATGTCACCATCTACACTGTAATGGTCGCACTGAGTTTGCTGTAACATAAGAAACCGTTATGGTGTGTTTCAACCATTTTCTCTGACTTTGAAGAACATTTTACACATTACCCTTAGTTTGTACAGTGGTATTTTGCCACATATGTGAACCTGATTGAAACTGTAAATAGACCCGTCTTTATTTGATCATATAAAAGAAAGCATCATATTCAATAAAAATCAGTTGTTACTCCTACTTGTGCGCGATGCATATGCCCTTATTGTAAAATGCCGACATCAGTAAAGGTAACAGGTTATGGGCCCAGGAGAACACTTGTGTTTGACGGAGATGAAAGCAAGTACAAGCTATGGGAGGTGAAATTTCTTGGTTACGTGTCTCCAGAAGCTGTACAAAGTAGTTATAATAAAGGAAGGTGAAACGTCAGCCCCAGCAGCTGGCGAGGTTATAAGCGAAGGCCTGCTGGTTGCTATGATGCTCAAAGGCTTGTTTTGTGGTCATGCAAAGAGAAATGCAAATTACATTTTACTATTTCAAGGTAGCTCTCTGTAACCACTAGGAGAACAAACGGTGCTGCCATAAAGACAATGATGGAAATACAGATGGCGTTATGGTCGCAACAAACGGTACCCACAATCCAAACAAGTTTGTGGGAAAGTGCTTAAAAATATGGACAAAAAGGGCTATTCAAACAAGGTCGTAGACAAGTGGTGCCAGAGATGCAGAAATAACTCCCACAATACTAAGGATTGCCAAAGAGGGAACTATGACACGGCAAAAGTCACACTGCAACATAAAGAACAAAAATTGAAAAATGACTCTAGTAATCATAGCTTTATCTTTACCATTAAGGATGAGGAGAGTAGAGGTGAGATAACTCCAAATTTACTTTTAGATACTGGCGCTACAAGTCATATAATTAATCATAAGTCTAAGTTTGTAGATTTTGATAGGAAAGTTGACCCTAGGACTCATTTCACTGAGTTAGTGGATGGGAGTAGAGCAATTGTGGTTTTATGAAAGGGAAATGCAAAAGTTAAGCTTTTTGACATAAACAGTATTTTGCAGGATGTGGTCTTAAACAACGCTCTTTACATCCCATCACACAACCAAAATATTTTTTCCTGTCCCCGCAGCTATTGATAAGGGGGCTAGCATAACTCTAGATAAGGATGTCAAAACTTTCAAGGCACCAAATGGTACATCATTCAAAATACAACAACAGGGTCGTTTCTTCTATTTGAATAGTGTTTCTTCCCAAAATAACGCCACCACACTAACAGGGGTATACAGTACCGCTCAAAAGTAACTTACCACCCTCGGGCGCGAAGCGAATCGCGTCGCGCGCTACAGGAATCGCGTCGCGCGCTACGCGAATCGCGTCGCGCGCGATGGTAAGAAATCTGTAAGTGCAGTGGCTTGACGCTCGCGCGCGATTTTAATTGTCCTTTTGTTTCAAATTTTAACCGTGGAAGGTGTTTGTGAAAGGCCAATTTTCGAAGAAAATATGCCTATGATAAATTGCAGTATCTTCGTATGTAAAAATGTGGCAATTTCCGAGCACATTTCATTGTTTACAAAGCTTCGTTCGCCGATCGGCAAACCGTGAATCAAGCGCTTTTGTAAGGAAAGTAAGTTCTCGTATTATTTACGCGTTTCATGATACCGTATTTACCCGTGTATAAGTCGACCTTTTATGGCCTCAAAAGAAGCTCCAAAAATCGCCCTCGACTTATACACGGGTCAAAGATTTTGAGCCAAGTTCCAGCTAAGTAATTTATTCAAAATTAACATAATAATGTTGCCTTGGGCATAACAAACGCAATGGACAAAAGCCGACGTACATTGTAAAAGACTTCAAAATGAATGACAAAAGACTTCAAAACGAATGTAAGCAATTCCAGTTGAAATAAAAAAGGATTTGTCCAACTCTAAATGTTGAAGATACTCACAAGCACAAATATGAAATAGACACTGGAAATTTTCGTTTTCCAAAGGCGGAAAGCTCTATAAGGCATTTCTGTTTCTTCGAATAAAGCACGATCATTCAACGGCTTAGTAACCTGGCGCAATACCTGGTGTTTGCGTGCAAGCATCGTCACTCGTGTTTGCGTGAAAATGCTGGTTGGTAATGATTGTTTTTAATTCTTTATACAAACCTGGCAGATTTAAATGCTTTTGCAAACTTCGTATTGTTTGGTTTATGAGTTTTGTTTTGTTTGTCATTTGAGAAATTGTAAGTCAAGGACCAATTAAACCTTGCACATTTTCGCATCGTTCGCAAGTTATTTTTAAAGATTGACTCCTGCTTCTGTGATGTTGCATTTTGCTTATCCTCTAAAGCCCTTTATCCTTGAACAACAAAACAGGTGAGTTTGAGGTTTACATGTTCGATTTTCAGAGAACTTTTTCGAAACTCAAGGACAAAACGCCCGCATATACAACAGCTGCTGAACAACAAAACTATTTTAATAGCTTAAAAGCGCTTGAGGCCCTGATTTTTTTGTGTATCCACATTTCCAGATATCAAAGAATACAAGATTAGTGTCCCACAAACATTTGACAAAGAAATTAAGAAATTGCGTTTTTTGCCATCAAAAATGGGGGGTCGACTTATACATGGGATCGACGTATACACGGGTAAATACGGTAATAATAATCCTTGGTTTGTGTTTCCTTTTGGAGACTCGTTCTGAAAATTTTAAACACAAATTTTAACCCGATGGTCAAAGAATGAAACGCTTCAGATAATTAATGCCTTATCGAGTGCGAACTTAAGATTGTGGACGCTAACAGCACTGCTGACTGTAGCTATAAATAATCATCATATTGTTGTTATGTAGAAAGGATGTTTTGGAATAAAGTTAATTGTAGTTTTATTCTGTGTAATTATTATTTGTTGCTGTTAATGTTCGTGTGTGAGCGTCGAGAACAAATTCATCCTTTCATTGCGCATGAAGTTTCGTTTTCAATGTTTGCGGATATTTAAAGAATGTATGTTTCAAATTTCCCACTTCAAAAGGTTTGAAGTTGGCAAGAAATTTTAGCAACGCACAATGGACATTGTTTTTGTAAGAATTTTTCCACCAAGTGGACGAGAAATCGTCGCTTATTCGTGTATGAGTTTTAGAAACACCATGTATGAAGAATTTATTTTCCATCGGAATTTTCGTTTGTAAACTAGACGCATGTTTTTGTTGACGTAAGGAGACGACGTTTAACGTCGTCTCCTTACGGCAATTTCGACGTGGGTTTTTTTTTATCGATATTGTGGCAGTCTATCGCTAATTTCCAAACAAATGAAGAAAATCAGACCCACACATGCTCGACGATCGATTTAAGGTGTGGAAAAGAAACTTGCATGGATCGATTTGAAGTCAATTCCACGCATTTACATGTACACAGAAGATCGCCGAATTTTTTGCACCAAATGGTCGATGTTTCAACGAAATCATCGCTTGTTTGCATGCGAAGAATTTATTTTTCATCGGAATTTCCGCTTGTAAACCAGATGCATGTTTACTGTAGCTTAAACGTCGTCTCCAATTCGCAAATTTAGGCAACTCCCATACAATTTAACAAATCAAAAATCGCCTTCGCTTACTCACGCAACTGCAGAGATAAGTTATACGCGAAATTGATTGATTACGCGAAACACATTAGTTCCTAATATATGCCAGAAATTTACGCTTCGATTATTCTCGCGCGACAGGAATCGCGTCGCGCAGGAAACGCGACGCGAGGTGGTAACTTACTTTTGAGCGGTACTGTAGAATTATGGGGCACTGCAATTTCAATGATTGCTGAAACTCCAAAATGTTGTTGAAGGTATGAAAACTGTTGATGAGCAACAGTGCGATAGCGCTATCTGCAAGCAAGGCAAAATATGCCAGTACCGGAACCACAAACGAGACGAGAAAGCAAAAGAACCTTTAGAATTTGTTCATTGTGATTTGGCTGGCCCAATTGATCCAGTTGCTAAGGATGGCTACAAGTATGTGCTGTCATTTATAGACAATTATAAAGATATAAACATAGTGTATTTTCTCAAGCAGAAGAGTGATACCTTGGAAGGAACACATTAGTTTTTGTCTGACATCACACCATTCGGTAAAGTCAAACACCTTTGGCGAAGTCTTTTTGACATGGCGTGCTGTTTAATGCCTGTGGCAAATTTTCCCAAACAACTACAGCCCTTCGCGGTGTTAGCTTTGGCATGCATCAGAAATCCATGTTTTAAGTACAGATTGGGTAAGACACCTTTTGAGGTGCTAACAGGAAAGGGCCCGCAACATGCACGTTTTAGTTTCTACACGTTTCGCCCACGTGCAAAACGTGAAGAAATTAGACATGCAAAGCAAAAAGTGAGTTTTTGTGGGTTATGACAGGGAGAGCCCTGCAAACCTAGTTTATTACCCCGTAGTAAACAAGGTCAAAAGAGCATGATGCGTAAAATTTCTTGAGCAGAGATCTTACACATCTGAAATGGGAGAGCACAAACCATTTATGCCCACCCCAGAACAAAGAGTTGTGATGGAAGAAAATACTGAACAAGGTAATCAAATGGAACAGGACGAAAACCGTACTGAAAATATCGACAGTGACCATGAGCAAGTATGTGACATGCCCAAACATTTGGACAAGTATGTTGTAGAGAAAGACATAGATGACAACATTAACTATACTGTAGACTACTGCTACAGGGTTACAAATAATACCATCTACGTACAGTGATGCTGTGAATTCGCGAGAGGCGAGCAAATGGCAAAAGGCCATAAGAGAAGAGATAGCAGCGCTAATTGACAACAATACATAGGATCAGGCAAAACGGCAAAGAATTGCACAAAGCGTGTTACGTCGCAAAGGGTTATTCACAAATTCCAGAAACTGATTACCAGGAAACCCTTACGCCAACAGCTCTCATGAGTTCAGTTTGGATGCTTATGCAACCTGCAGTCCAAAATAACATGATTGCTCATCAATTGGAGGTGAAAACTGCTTCCCTAAACACGCCAATAGATTGTGAAATTTACATGGAACAACCAGAGGGTTTTCAGAAGGTTGACAAAAATGGTGAGATATTAGTGTGCAAATTAAAGAAGTCACTTTATGGTCTCAAACAAAGCGGGAGAAATTGGAACAACGTGTTGCATACCTATTTGTGCAATAAAGATTTTCCACAGTCACATGCTGATCCGTGTGTTTACATAAGAAATCCCAAAACCGAAGGCTGAGTCATCCTAATTGTTTGGGTCAAAGATATCATCATATCGGTGGCCAGTTTAAAATTGTTACAGAGCAAGCTGTCGCTACTTGTGAAGCGGAATATATTTCGCTAGCTAGTGCTGCAAAGTTTCTTAAGCAACTATGTACTGACATGAATATTGCAACAAATGATGTGTTACTCAATGTAGAAAATTGGGGGACCAGTACCTTGGCTAAGAACCCAGTTAATCATCAGAGGTCAAAGCTTATTGACATCAAGTACCATTTTATAAGATCCCAAATACAAGCAGGAACTATCAAGTTAGATTATATTCCCACAGAAGATAATGTAGCTGACATTTTTACAAAGCCTGCTACTAAAGCTAGACTAGAAAAGTGCAATCATTTTACTATTGGGAAATAGTTTTTGTGTTCATGAGTTTTGGAGCAAGTGGGGGTGTTAGAACACCTGCTCCAATATAATGACGTAACTAGCCAACATAACCACATATATAACTGCAATGCTTTTAGTATTAATTAAATCATGTCTTATCTATATGTTAACAGAAAACCGCTCAGGATATTACCATAGTTTGTACAGTGGTCTTTTGCCAAATATGAGGCAGTGTGGCCCAGTGGTTAGGGCACTTGCCTTGAGATCTGGAGATCCCGGATTCAAGACCCGCTCTGACCACTCGCTGAATTTGCTGCTGGTAGTCCCTGGTTCAATTTCCCAGCTGCACTTGTAAATAGCCAACTGGTTTGCCTCCGGCCAGTTGGGATTCTTAAAAGTTGTTGTTGTTGTTGTGTTCTGCTGTTTCGTTGTGTTTTATTGGCCCTGAAAAGCCCCTACGGGGAGCGGCCAATTAAGTATGTAATGTAATGTATTGCTATTAGAGGCAAAAAACCCTTCCTATTTCATGGCGTGCATAAAAACAAGAAACCCAATCCACATCAAAATTTAATAATCATGCGCAACAAAATAAATTTCTCACCAGAGTTCAAGATCAAACCCTTTTCCGAAGAACCTTTTTCTTTAATAATGAAGCAAATAACAGACAACAAGCTTTCTTTCAAATAATTCTTGATTAAAACAAGAATTGGTCAAATTTCCAAGACTGTGCAGGGATGTGTGCAATTGAATACAAATAGCCAGACAGCAGAGATCAGAGATGCATTCAAGGTGTTTGATTCCTTCAATACCCAACCTGACAAAGTTACCACAGAATTTGCCATAGTAAAATATTTAGAAATACAACTCACTGTGCGACAGTTGATTGTAAGATGCAATTGTTGTTGAAGTCCATTATTCGTCGTTTTGAAGATTCATCAACTAGCGCAAACGTGCAAGCAAGTTTGCCTTCAACTGCAGCATCTATAAGAGCTGTTGCAATTAACTTTTTAGTGACTTCCAATTACAGAAGGACTGGAAGAGAGACTGAAAGACGAGGGAGATCACAGTCCCACAATGGGTGTTTTCAGCCATACCGCCCCATCGGAAACCAAAGATCAACACACAATATCGCTGAACCAAGTGTGTTTTACAAAGACATCTGTCTTCTCGGTTGTCCTGAATGGGAAAGGTTCCACGTGGGGAAGTAAAGGCAGATTTGATGCGGAAAAAGCTGTACATTGATGCATGGCCAGTGGCTAAAGACTGGAATGCGGCAACTTTAAGGCAAGAATCTTTTTGGATGTGTCCATAAAAACTCAATTGGCAATAATGTGAGGTGAGGCAATTCATGAGTAGTGTCAAATAAAAGGTGCATTTGAAGTTCACTGCCTAAAGGAAAGGAAAGATGTCTTACTGATAATTTAAATTTGACGAAGCTCTGAAAAGACAGTGGGGTGTAACAAAAATGGTGCCATGTATTTAGTTTTCTTGTTACTAATGAGTAAACTCACTTAATGCTGATTGGTTAAGATTGGTTTACTGTCTCCAAAATGTTAGAAGTTTGAAAGCAAACTATTATTATACCTCTGCAAATACTACTCTCAACAAGTTGTCTTGTCTTCAGAACATCGTGTATGCCAATGATATTGATGTTATTGCCCTGACAGAGACTTGACTCTCTGATCAAGTTGGGAATAATGAGATTTTGCCTGTTGGCTACAACATTCTTCGTCCCGACCGAGTGCTTCTAGCAATTAAAGATTCAATTTCAACTGAACATTCTGAGTTGTACTCTGATTCTTTGGAGATTGTTTCCGTTATCGTCAAATCACCATTCAGGTACATTTTATTAGCAGTGTGTTATCGTCCACCCGACTCTACCAACGCTGTGTTTCTACCAGAGCTTAATCATTTTCTAAAACACGTCGCTGACTCCAACATCAAAGACGCTGTTTTGGGTGGTGATTTTAACTATCCAAGTATTGAATAGATCAACACATCTGGATTTTCTTACTCAGAAAATGAAATTAGTTTTATTGACTGTTTACAATCATACAGTTATTTACAATTAGTAAACTCTTTTACACGCGGCAATAGTCTTTTAGATTTAATATGTACTACCAACAAGCATATAATTGACAATGTCGACGTTTCTGATGATCCTGCAAAGTGTCTATTTTCTGACCATAAAGCCCTGACCTTCGATTTAAAACAAACTTCATCCTAAGGTCTTTTGTAGACAAGCTGCTTATGATTATTCAAAAGGCGACTTTGACAGTCTCGTTAATTCCCTTGAGAGGATCTCATTAGTTGACATTGTCACTAGTGAATGTGATGTCAGTTTGGCTTGGGACAAGTAGAAAGACACCTTTTTTGCTGCCATTGATTCTCTTGTTCCTAAAGTCAACCTAAAGAAGTCATTTACACCTCCATATATTTCGTGTGACCTTTTGCACGCGATCAAAAAGAGGAACTCTCTCAGGAGGTAAGCTAAGACAAAAAACTCGCCAGAGCTATGGGCGAAATTAAGCAAAGCCCGTCAACACATTAAGTGCTGGATCAATGCTAAAAAGAAGGAGTATCTTTCTAATCTTGCCGAATCTGTATTTTCTAAATCCAAACCCTTTTGTCCAAAATAAGCCTCACTTGCTTATTTCTTTTGTATCTCCACGACAGGCGAAAGATCCTTCAGAAGTGAAACTGTGCACACGTAATTCTCATAATCACACCAATACGGCTGCGAAATCTGTTTCTATTTTCCTCCCTTTAAGCGGCCAATATTTCCACTTCGATCGAACCCCGAACACAAATGCATGATCCACCATTGTGTAACACAAACCAAGCAACAAGAAACCTCCATTCACTCTAACACGAAAATGCCTCCATTTCGATACAACAGCCTTCGGAAACATTCAAGGTTGTTTGGGGGGCCCTTGAAAAGGTTTCAGGGCCTAAAACAATAGAATTCAAACACGTGGAGTTCTAAGAAACGTGACTACTTGCGCGACAAAATTAGAATTGGAACTGGCCGGAAAGGCAGATAAATATTCAATTAGCGCGTGAATAAACAACAAGAAAGAGAAGAAGAATGTAAAGAAAAGAGAATACTACAAAAATAATCAAGAAAAGCTTGCTAAAAAGGCTCGAGAAAGGATGAAGCGGCTACGTGAAAAACGCGCATCACAAGGTGAAACAAACGTCGAGCGGCAACACGTGGTTCTTCGAAGGTAAGAAATTCGTGGGAAAAAAGAGCGGCCCAAGTCCGTGCTAAGAAGATTGAAAAACAGAGACAAGATGACAGAGAAGAACTGAGAAAAGAACGCAAACGACAACAAACTGAAACACGGGAACGAGTGCGAAAATTTCGAGAGAACCGAAAACTTTAATACCGGTGATGCAAGGCAGCAATCGGAAGTGGATTGTGTTACGCCGTCAGCATTTCCTTCCAAGGATGGCTAAAAGAAGGGCCAAGGACAAAGTCTAAATCAGCTAGAAAAAAGGCAGAGGTTGTGCAAACTTTGGCAGAAAGTCCAAATACCAGAGGAATTTTGGAAAAACGAGGTTTTTTGCAGACAATTTCATCTGACAAGCAGGATACAGAGGCAATGAAAAGTGTAGTGGCAGACGTGAATTGGCAAATGGGTTGGCAAGGGTAAAGGCAGCGAAATCAAGTGATGAAACAGGAGCACGTGGTGTAGCATGATCTTTGGCATTTGGGTCAGATATAAAGAAAAACCATCAACCGAGCCGTGTTGCTAAGCTGGTTGGAATAAAACGTCAACAAGTGGCAAATGGAATTGCACAGAGAGAACGTGTTTCAAAGGGAGATGAGGCATGTTGGAACGTGGCAAAAAGGAAAGTGCGGATGGATGCAGTCAAAGAGGAGGTTAAGGCTTATCTATGACTACTGGACCCATCAAGCCAGCCGTCCCACAGGGTCTAAGAAGGATAAGATGCACCAGCGAGTATGAAAGGGTGAAAATGTGGAGCATGCAAAACATGTCCTTGAAAAGACACAGACAGAGTGCTTTAAAGAATTTCAGCAAAATCAACCGGAGGTTAAAATAAAACAGCGGAAATTTGAAGAAATGAAGCCATTTTTTGTGAAAGGAGCCAGTGAATGGGATAGGCAGTCTTTTCTATGCAGGAAATATGTAGAATACAACATTTTATTTGAGAGCTGTATGAAGTTTTGAAAGTCAACAGAATCTAATAACAACGAAATGCCGGTTCCCTTTTTCAATTTTTTAAGTGAAGCTGTTGAGTCAACACTGTGTGAGAAAGAAGGAGCTATTCATCACTGCCTAGAGAGCTTGATGCGGCAGTGTGGAGAATGTGGCCTTAGAAATCTATCAAAAGTTGTCAAGGGAAGAAAAATCAACAGTTGTTCTAGTGAAGTGGAAGAAGTACGAATATGAGACTGTTATAGACAAAAACGGAGAGGAGTGATGAAAAATAGCACTGGTTACGAAAGAGACCGCAGTAAATGAACTGTTTAAGTACTTTCTAGAAGTTCTTAAAGAGTACACATACCATTCCCTCATGGCTAAGTGGCAGATAGACAAGTTTGAGAGCCTTGAGGCCAACCTTCCCTTGAATCATGTTATCTGCGTTCATGACTTTTCAGAAAACTACACATGCTGTTCACAATGTGAAATCCAGTCAAAATACTTCGACCCAAATAAGCTATCCATTCATGTCACCATCCTCTACCACCATGCAGATCTCCAAGCTTCCCTATCAGATGACAACACTTAAGACTACCATTTTGTTCATCATGTACAAAACCTAATTTTAACCCACCTCAGAGAACAACATCATCTAACTGTGGAAAAAATCCGTGAATCCACTGATGGCTCTGCTGGACAATACCAGTCTAAGCACACCTTTGGTGATCTCTCCTGTTGTCTTGCTGATTTTGGATGTCAAATTGACCGTCCCATGCCAAGCGAGATCAAGATGCAGCTGGTGCTAACGGAAAGCAGAGAGCCACTCTTGCTGTACTTCAAAGAAAGGTAACCATTAGTTCTGACAAAGATCTCTATGACTACTTGTCTGAGAACTTTACCCAGCCAACATCAAGCCCTGGACTACATTCCAACAGAAGGTAAAGGTGTTGTGACAAGAAAACGGCCAGGGCGTTCCTTTAAGAAAGTCAAGGGAATAAGGAAAATACACTTGGTCCAAACAACATCAACACAGTGCAAAGTTTTCACAAGGCATCGTAGCTGTGTGTGCGAGGAGTGCTTGTCAAGAAACAGTGGTTCCTGTGTCAACTCTGCTTTTGTTGACGGGTGGCGGGAAGTTGAGATTGCTCAAGATGTCAGGTAGCTGTAACCAGGCAAAATCAAGATGCTGCTGACGAAGAAAGAGTAAATGGCATCACAGATCTGGTTGAGGCTGGAAGCATTTTAGCCATTGCAGCAGCTGATGATGCATGCTTCGACTACTACCTGATAAAGGTTTCCAGTCCTGGTGCAATACATTTACCCTCTGATACTATTGACAACTATATCAGAAGGTGTCATTTATTCTTGAAGGCAACTTTCTCCTAAGGGACAATATCGTTGACATGACATATAAATTAGATAAGAGGAAGCCTATAGTTTATGCAAATACAGTTTGAGCTATATGTGGCAAACTTACAATGATCAGAAGGCAAAGGAAAGAACTCTTTAAACTCTCGCTTGCTCAACACGAGGAAATTATGTCTATATTTTAGTGCTTTTGCTTTTTCATTATTTAGTTGTACCTTGCTATGTGATTCAATGTTGATTTGCCCTGGTTGGGGAATAATTTTTCGCTAAAAAAGTGCATTATTTACCTGAAATTAAAAAGGGACCACGCCCACAATGCATTATGGGTAACGTAAAAATATTGATATTTGTCTATTTTTATGACCAGAAAACTCCAAAATTATATTCTGAACATTCCTTATGAGAATAAGAACTATTTCACATGAAATAAAAGCAAATTTCAAAAATCACTATTTTTAGCCTATGTTATGCTTTTGTACCCCTGGATTGTGCCATTGATCTTAATGATATAAGTGTTGCATCATCTGAAGTGGAAAGCCTTTTGTCTAAGTTAACACCTTCAAAAGCAACTGGTCCAGATGGTATTCCATCTTTTATCATTAAAAAAATGTTCAGCAGTGATTGCACTTCGTGTCCTGTAGATCACGCCCTCAACTTTCCATCATTCGTTGTATAGTTGTAAAGTTGATAAATAAATAAAAATAATAATAAAAGCCTTTAATGAGGGCCTCTCTAGAAGGGTTTTGAAGAGCCTGATGGTATGATTACTCTCTCCTAATTGGCCAAGCAGAAAAAATTAGTTTGAGTTTTTAGACTGGGTTGTTTGGTTAAAGAGACAAAGAAAATGTGTGAAATGTTAAAAATGGATCCTAAAGGGCAAAGGTGGAGGGGATTATTTGGCTTGGCTAAGCACCACTTTTGGTGGTCAAGTTCT
>NC_090896.1:18525893-18528393 GCF_036669925.1 Montipora capricornis
TTAGGACCAAACCTAGCATCTAAATTACCTTCAACCAATCGTGAATTCACTGATTACAAGTCTGGTAACTTTGATAAATCTTTCTTCTTTAATCCCGTTATGGCACCAGAAATTGAGACTGAAATACTTTCGATTTCTCTCAATAAAGCTCACAGATTGTATTCTTGTCCTACCAGAATTCTACGTTCTGTAAGACACATTTATCCAAACCTTTAGCTGACATAATGAACAAGTCAGTCAGTCAGGGTGTGTACCCTTCTAAGTTAACCCTTTCAGCCCCGATAGTGCCAAATGGCACTTATAGATTTTACTCTGTCTAACGCCAGACGATTTTACTCGTCAATGGGGAACCCCTCGGGGCTTAAAGGGTTAAGCTAACAGCGTGCAAAAACTATGTCCCCGTTTAACCCTTTCAGCCCCGATGGTGCCAAATGGCACTTATAGATTTTACTCTGTCTAACGCCAGACGATTTTACTCGTCAATGGGGAACCCCTCGGGGCTTAAAGGGTTAAAGCATGCGAAAGTTATACCAGTCTATGAATCTGACGCTGAGACTGACCCTGGAAACTATCGACCTATTTCTTTGTTATCCAATTTTAATCGTATTTTTAAAAAAAGTAATGTTCGAACGACTTAAAATCTTCCTTGACCAAAGCGAAATTCTTTTCACATCACAATATGGCTTTAGAGATAAATACTCTACACAACATGCAATCCTTAATATAGTTAATACTGTGCATAGTAATATGGACAAGAAATTATACACTTGTGGAATTTTCATTGACTTAAAAAAAGCATTCGATACAGTCAACCACTCAATTTCTCTAAGTAAGTTACGTCATTATGGCATTAGAGGCGTTGTAGACGATTGGTTCTCTTCATATTTAAGTGGACGTGTGCAAAATACAGAGTTGCTTCCCTCGAATATTGTTCCCTCAGAGCCAGAGCCTCAGTTACTGTTCGACGGGTGCCTTGTGTTAGCGTCCCCACCGAAGATGCCTAAGCGGCGCATTGAAGATATTGCCACTTGGTTGGAAGCCTTCTCTATTTACTACCTCATCCTTGCGTTGTACTTTCCTCACCGTTGGAAAGATCTCCTGCAGTATCAACTCCTCATACTGTGAACATATCGCCAGTTTTCCGGTCTGATCTGGTTATCTTATGACCAAGCGTTTAGAGAGAATGCCGCGGCGACTAACCTGACCGATTGGTCCCAACTCAACACCACGCTGTTTAGTTTCCACTCCGCTGGCTGGTCCGCTCGCTCTTCCCGCGACTTTTCGGATGGCCAAAACGAGCCCCACGGTGCTGCTTCGTCTCAGATCATCTGCAAATCCTGGAATCAGCATCCAGTGTCAACCATGGGATTGACCCAGACGAATTCACCCTTCATTACATCACACTCGATCAGGTGATCTGTGTAGTTTCCAAACTTGGTGTGGGGGCCCTCATGGCCAAATTTGATGTGGAGGCAGCTTATCGCAACGTGCCTGTACACCCGTCCCATTGTGCTCTTCTTGGGATGAATGGTCGTGACCAATTCTACGGTGACATGAGTCTCCCGTTGGGCCTTCGATCAGCTCTTTTTATCTTCAACTCCATGGCTGAGATGGTGGGGTGGATCCTGGTCACCTCCAACCAGATAACACACCTCCTCCATTACCTAGAGGACTTCATTACTGCAGGTCACCCTCGGTCCCTTCAGCGCACACAGAACTTAGCTACTGCTATGGAAGTCTGCCAACGGCTTGGTCTGGCTCTGCATCCCGGCAAGTCTGTGGGCCCCTCTACGGTGCTCACTGTCCTGGGTATGGAGCTCGACTCCTACAAGCAAGTGGCACGTCTTCTGCAGGAGAAGCTACTAGCATTGCAAAATTTGATTGGTTATTGGCTCCCTCGGAAGTGGTGCAACAGCCACGAGCTTGAATCCCTTATTGGTCATTTGCATCATCCTGCCAAAGTGGTGTGGCCGGGGATTGACCTGTTATGCTGCTTCCGGAGGAGAGTTCACCCCATTCATCTAAATCGAGAATTTCATCTTGATCTTCTGTGGTGGCACCAGTTTTTGGAGAATTGGCATGGCGTTAGCTTCTGGCTCTTTCCAGGACGTCGAAGTATCTTCTGATGCTGCAGGCTCATTCGGCTATGGCACCTACATGAAGGGTCATTGGTTTGCTGGCTCTTGGGCGCCCTCACAGGAGCTGCACTCTATTGACGACAAGGAGTTCTTCCCGATAGTTCTTGCACCTCATGTCTGGGGACACCTTTGGGTCAAGAAACATATCCTTTTCCGCTCTGACAACGATGCTGTAGTCCACATCTTGAATACCCGCACTTCTAGAGTTCCCTGCTTAATGCGGTTGCTGTGCAGTCTATTATTTTCCGCTGTTCGTCAGAGCTTCTCCTTCTCTTTTCAACATGTACCTGGCGTTTACAATCAATTAGCTGATGCCTTATCTCGTTTTAGGCAGGAATTTCGGCACTTGGCCCCAGACGCCC
>NC_090896.1:18535893-18538393 GCF_036669925.1 Montipora capricornis
AAGTACCTACATGTACCTACATGTACCTACAGCTGTACCTACCCACCCACCTACGTTAAAGTATAGTAATAATTATTTTAATGGTAGAATTCTGGAATTTGCAAAAAATAAAAAGAAGAACCTGACAAAATGGGTGAACCTGGAGTCATTGTCTTGGTGAGTGAACCAACAAACTACAACTGTACAAATGTACATGTATGTAAAGGGCACAGATCTAAGCAAGACTACAAGGTGAACATGGGTGGTCACAAAACTGAGAATCTTAAGGTGGCCAAGCTTAATCAAGGGCACACTTAGAAGACAAAAATACCGTAAATGAAAACAGAGAATTACCGTAAGCCAAATCTGTACACAGATGTACTGTATGAAGAGAATTACTACCCTTAAAAAGGTCGACTAGCAACAGAGTTATTTTCATAGAGTTATGACATGAGAGTTAGAGTTAGGTTTCCAAAATGCTAAATTCAAGATTTTGTAAAGAGGGACTCAGGAAGAAGAAACAAGATGGTGGGAAGTTCATCTGCCCATGTCTCAGGCAGTTGTGAGGTACATTGTACATGTATATCAACAGCATTATTTTGGTTATAACAAAGACTGTTCTCTCATTTATGAACACTAGAGTTTATTGTATTATTATTGGTTTTCTTAAAAAGCAATCAACTCTTGATTTCTCATTGATTTGGGAATTTTTTTTCTTTTGCAAAGTTGATAGTGACCATGCATTGATTACACTTAAGTGCCTTTATATCACGTTTTTATTTTTGCAATACGAAATGAAACAAGGCAAAATCTTTAAACCCGTAGAGGTGAGAGAAGCAAAATAATACTGTATCACAACTCTACTTCTACACAGAATCAGATGATTCCATCTTGTTCTGCAGGAATAAGGCTACTGATGACCCAGTTGCTAAGACTGTGAGCCTACCTACATACATACATACATACATACATACATACATTGTACATACATTGTACATACATACATACATGCATAATTATTTAATTGACCCCTGCCCATAGGAACTTTGCAGGGCCAATGAAACACAACGAACGACAGAACAGAACAACAACTGTTAAGAATTCCAACTGGCTGGAGGCAAACCAGTTGGCTATTTACAAGTGGAGCTGGGAAGTTGCAACAGGGACTACAGGGCCGTGCAAAAGTAAGTTGACAGTCTTTTGAGTCTCGATTCTCGACTCAATCCTTGATCCTCGATTCTTGTGAGGACCGAGAATCGAGGATCAAGGAAAGACAATCAAGAATTGAGTCGAGAATCAAGTTGAAGGAATTGAGAATTTAATGAGCTGGTCGCTTGACTGATTCCTCGATAGACTAATAGCACTAACGCAACTGGGAATATGAATAAAGGAAAGCATGCCAAAGTTTCTCGGAGAATGTTGTTCAGGAGTAACGTAGAAAACCGAGCAAGTTTAGCCCTCTTCCGAATCCGGTTGCTGAATTGGTAAAAATTCACAGCGAACGACTCTGTGCGATTGCAGATGAGATAATTATTCTTCTGCCATATGATGGAAGCATATTATTACTTAACAATCACACGGACTGTAAACAGTCTTCGACACTATCCGACCAGCGTGGTATTTCAAGTTTACTCGTAGGTTTCGACTCTAATGGAGAGCGCGACCTGCCTGACAATTTAGCTGTAACCTACAATGTACGTAGCTTGTTATTGAAAATTACTTCCATTGTATTTCGAGAGAGGAAAGTCTTTGAAACTACATGTACATGTATTCTGTGCGACTACGCAAGAGATATATGTATTAATTCTTCATCCGTATGATCGAAGCATACTTGACAATCACACACAGTGTAAACAGTCTTCAACACTATACATCAGAGTGGCATTTAAAGTTTACTCTGTAGGCAGTTCATAGACCTTACTGTATAGATGTCATCAGTAACACTGCAGTAGCAGACCTTTCTTGAAACAAATGGCCTCTGTATACATGTAATGTTAATTTCAGATTTACAAAGACTGTTCTTTAAACGTAAAACTATTTTGTAAGACCTTGAGTTTCATTGCCTTGTTTATCTTCTTACAAGAAAAATCAACAGTCACTGGGATCAGGTTAATTGGAGAAATATTATTTACAAAAATGGCAGGAGAAGAGAAAAACACAACAAGTTGCTCTGAGTCTCATACGAACTCTCAACTTGAGCTATCAAAAGTTCGCTTGCAACGCTTGTTGTTTTCAAAGAATGAAACCTGATACCGGTGAACAAGTGAGATCCGACCATCAATGTAATTTTCGTTCAGATCATTGCACATAAGAAGAGTTGTAAAAATACATGAATCGTTGCGTTAGTTGGTTGGGCGCGAGGTATGCAAATATTTCTCATGTTTACATTGAAAATTTGCATTCGATTCACCATAATCACACACTCACACTCAGTCTCGCCGGCGCGTGCTTCAGAAAAATAAAACTATTCCTTCCAGAAAAATCAAATAAACGTTAACGGCACATCTTACAAACTTTGAAT
>NC_090896.1:18543393-18548393 GCF_036669925.1 Montipora capricornis
GACACACTATAAGAGGGGTTGCTTCAGGCTCAGCTTTTTTTCGAAGTCATTCAAACATCCAATATGGCAACCAACAAACAGCGGCAAAGAGACAGAACCCCATAAAGATATGTCCTGCACAAGAAAAAGGGACGGAGATTAAAAGAAAACAACAGATAACATCCTGTAACATATTACAAACACATTCCCTCTAGGGGCTCTTTTATTGCACTTTTTTATTCCTCTGTACATGTGCTCAGTTGACTGACAAATCATTCGCATGTGCCTGAGACACCAGGCCTTTTAATTTAGTGCTTCTTCATGTTTTAAAGGATGGTGCCGACTATTGTTCTTGCACATGCAGGGCCCTCATTGAGTTTTGAAGCAGGTTACCCTCAAGATTTCACTCATAACATGTAAAGACATGGCCAAACGCCATGTAAACAGGGTTCGTACTCGTCTTGAAAACCCTTGAATTTTGAGAGTACATTTTCAAGGCCTTGAAAGTGCTTGAAAATCTCTGCTCTTGATTCCTGGTCCTTCAAAGTCCTTGAATTTTTTCAGACCCACCTTTTTAATCTTTCAAAACTTCATAAAAATAATCAGCCACTCAAGTCATGTCA
This sequence comes from Montipora capricornis, assembly GCF_036669925.1. NCBI lineage: Eukaryota > Metazoa > Cnidaria > Anthozoa > Scleractinia > Acroporidae > Montipora > Montipora capricornis. The sequence goes on from NC_090896.1 coordinate 18,543,996, forward strand.
TACAAACGCGACATGCTGTGAGGTCGAGAATGGTTACCCGTTCCTTTGCATTATTTTCATGTGGCATGTACGTTATGGAAAATGAGCTGGAATTGTACTGTCAGACTATTTCCATGGGTAAATTCTTCGACGTAAACAAAAAAGAGGTCCTAATGAAATTTCAAAGTTTGGAGATTGAAAGTCCTTGAAAAGTCCTTCAATGTTTGGTCTGAAAAAGTGTACGAACCCTGTGTAAAGGAAGGCCTGGTGGGGCTGACCCCCAACGGGGGTCTGGGGGCATTCTTCCCCCAAACATTTTTAAAATTAGACCCTTGGACATGTGTCTTCCTGCGCTCTGAGGCACAACATTACTGTGGTAATTCCTCTCTGACATTTAAAGTGCATTGTCAGTTATGTGAACATTCATAATTCTTATTGAATTATCATTACATAGGAATTTATAATAAAGAATTAGTTTTTTTCAGGTCCTATACACTCACCAGAAGGCAAAAAAGGCAAAGACCTGGCAGGTACTGTACAATGTACAATTCAAAAGCACACAGATGTACAACATGTAGGAGCAAACCCAGTAATATATCAGTTCTCAAAACCTGCTATTGTTTAGTATTGTAGGCAGCTTCTATTGTTTTTAAGTCAAAGTCATTCGCTCAATAAATTATGTAGTCTTTTGTTTTTTGGTTTGCGTGTCAAGTCAACCGCATACATCATGAAAGCTGCTACATGATTCAACAAACAGTTGCTAGTAATCAAGGAAAAGACTGCATTCCATGTATAATAATATTATTGTTTAAAAAGAATGATAAGAGACAATTCTGGGTTATTTGAGATGAAACCCATGGTATTTAACCTGATCAAAGGTCAATCCCACTTTGAACAACTTTGCACCCTGTGACAAGAAAGAAAGTGGGATGCCGGTGACCTTTGATTGAGACGATTTTACTTGTCAACTGGGGGCATCCTATGGTGGCTGAGGAGTCAATAGGTTGACCAGTAAAAAATTATGTCCCCTCCGTCAACCCACTGACACCTGGAAGTGAGACTTAACATATTTTACTTTGTCTAATGCCAGACAATTTTACTTGTCAACTGGGGGCATCCTAGGGACCTTAGGAGTCAATGGGTCAATGTGTGATAGTCAGCATTAGAACAAAGTGATAATAGGAAAAAGGACCCAGCCTACAATTGTGGGCGGTCAAATTCTTTGGGTCGACACTGTAGCATTTTACCTTTCAACTCACTCTTTTTGACACATTCTGGATCTTTTGCAACTTTCCCCCCCCCCCCCCCCCTAAATCCCCATTTAATGTTGCTTGGCGGAAATGAAGTGAAAACCGCAGTCAGGACTTAAATTGGACCATTTTATGCCAAACATTATTTAGGGGGAAGGGGGGAAGTGCCCGAAGTCCCAAAAATTTGTACTGGAGTAAGATAAATGCGAGTGTCCCGAAGGGATTTGTCCATGATCGTAACTATATTTTCAGTTCCCTTAGCAAGTAGCTCTAAAATTGGCATTTTTTGCAGGATGGTACTCTAAGGGTCACTGGAACGAAGGTAAATGGTTTCCCTCTTCAGAGTCCAGCGAATGAACTGATATGTGAAATGAATCATGTACATTTGTATTGAACTGCAGAATGAAATCAAGTGAGGCTATGATCCTCGCAGTTATGAAAGTAATTTTTGCCATTTCATAAAGAAGCCTGAATTTGAAGCCGTGACCTTGTGGTGCCGGTGTGACGCTCTCACCAACTGAGCTATGAAGCCACTGATGTTCGGAGAATTCACATGAGTTGCTTGTGTGGTCAAGGGGATAAGAGAGTGGGAAGCAGATCCAGAGTTCAGGCCTGTTTAAAAAGTTTCAACATTTGCTTTTCAACATGCATTCAACACTTTGTTGAACCAAATAATCGGTGCGTTTGAACAGGTTGTCCAACATTGTTGAAAGCGTATAAAATGTTGCTTATTGAAAGTGTGTTGATTCAAGATTAAATCGGTTTAAAATTCATTCACTATCGTTTCAACTTTTCCTTTGTTCTCGAAAATGTTCAATGGTGTTGAAGTGATTTGAACATTCTGTTCAATAATAATAATGTAGAACACATGCATGCAAAACACAGGCCACAAAAGTCAATATGGCGTACTTTATCTGAATGAGAGAGACCAGTTTCTTGTTCTTAGTTCCAATCAAATCAATCAGATTTCGCAAAAGTGTTGGTTCTTTTGTTGGCGCAATGTTGGAAGTGTTTGCGTGGCCTCCACACATATAATTGTTTTTGCGTCCAACATTTGTCCAACATCCATTCAACTTTTGTTGAACGAATGTTCGTCAAATCAGTGTTGAAACTGTTTAAATGGACCTTTAGGGATCTGTGAAGGAAGGGTGGGGTAGGATAGAGGCAGTAGGGTGATCAGGGAGGGGTAAGAGAAGTCAAACGTAGAAAAGGAAGGTCCCATTGTTTATGAGACCGCGAAAAACCAAGCTGCGGTTTTTGTAACTACCGGTTTGCCCCTAAAAGGGAAAATCCCTTTTTAAACAGTTGACAAAAATAAACCAGTTTAAAAACTTTTAAACTGGTTCAAAAATTTTGAACTTTGTGGTTTAAAAAAAATTAAACCAGGAAAAAAAACTGCAACGTATTTAAATTGAATTGTATGTTTAAAATGTATTTAGGAAAAATACTAGTCTAGCATAAGGTAAATGTCTAATTTTTAAGTCTTCAATTATGGTTTTTCAAAAATTCTTAATTCACCAGCTTGAAGGGAATTTACCTTTAAAAAGAAATTGGATTCAGAAAGTCAAAGTTATGCACCTATTTAAACACTTTAGCAACATTTGGGTCCACTAAAAAGTTATGTCCCCTTTAACAATGTCTTGGTCCCCTTTAACCTGTTCCTTCCAGAGAGTGAGACATACAGATTTCAGTCTGTCTAATGGAAGACAATTTTCCTTGTCAATCAAATTTCATATGATTAATTAAAGTTGTTAAAAAATGAAATAGAAGTTAAAGTACATAATAATATATTATAAAGAAAGTAATCGAATCAACAAATGATGTGACTAGCCATCTTATTACTAACTAGTTTTGAACCGCACGAACTGTGTGGCACTCAGTTTGTGCGGTACGAAACTAGTTAGTAATAAGATGGCTAGTCAGATCATTTGTTGATTCAATTACTTTCTTTATATTCTTTATATTCTCGCTCTAGTTTTTTGACTATTGAGCACTCAACAGACGTTCAAGATTGCTGTGAAATATATATATAATTATATGTTACATATTTTACAAGTGGACGATATACATGTAGCTGAATAAGTGGTCTTGAAAATTTATTGCTATTTTAATATTGCAGTGGCTATAAATTTATTGCAATAATTAAGTGTTCAAGACCACTTACCACTTAATCCAGCTACATCTGTCCACTTGTATTCTGCTTTAGTTTAACTATTGAGGACTCTTACAGTCGATGAGGACATCACTCTGGCACTTCGTTAGATTACATATTATATATATTTTAAATAATTACTGTATCAAAGGGTGTTGGTGTATTATTTTTCCCTCTAAGAGTTTTAAACCTGGTTTCTGTTCAGGCAATACTTTGTGATGAGGAAAGTAAGACTCTGGATTCTCTCTTTATACAGAAAGACCAGGTCAGTTTCTGCTGTTATTACTTTCCATTTCATATCAATTCATATTTATTTTCCTTGGATAAACTTTTTGTGAAAGCATATATATGGGTTGTTTTTTTAGTTGTCTTTTGTGTTTTTTTTTCCTTTTATGTGTATAATTGCAGATACTTATATGTACATGTACTTACAAAATCACTAGTAGAACAAGCAATTTTCTAATTGGCTTAGCATCAAAATATTATACTCCCTGACTACATCACTAATGCAGAGCAAACAGCCATTATAGAAACTAGTAGAGTGTGCTTAAACATGCATTTTTGTTTTCTCTTCCTGGTTCTTCAATTTCGTCTAACAGATGAAGTAAACTTAATGAAATGACTGTGCAAATTTGCCACATTTTTAGTTCTCTAGCCATGTTTCTCCATTGACAGGTAGCTCCAGGTGAAGAGATGGAGAGTGATCGTTACTTGATCACTATAGAGGAAAAGCTTCATCATCCCTCATCTGATCACACCCAGGCAGGGCCAGTAAGCGCAGAGCGAACGAAAAAACTACTCAAAGGGTCTACTAGTATTGTTCATCAGCCTTTTAAGAAAAGACAGGTATTTGTGGGTTCATTTTTGGTATATATTCTGCATTACTACTTGTATGTTTTTTTAATTGTTATATTATTATACACATGTACAAGATGTACCTGGGCATACCCATGAAGCTGGTACAATGAAGAAAAAAGTTTTAGAGGAATTGCTTCCTATTTGATTATAAAGAAGTCC
>NC_090896.1:18550893-18553393 GCF_036669925.1 Montipora capricornis
GGTCTGCTTGAAAATCAAACTATATCCAAGGATTCTTGAGATAATTATGCCCAGGTTTATTTGACCCTAATAGATGCATGCGGATTTCAATAAGCGTCACGAAGTGTCCCCTTGCTCTTCTCGCCAACTTCAACATCACTCGTGTCTCAGAATGCAGACAATTTATGTCACAAAGTGTCCCCCAAATGCTGCTCTTTAAGTAAAGATTAACTACTGCATTTACCCAAAGCTAAAAATAACGCTAACCTTTATCCTTACCTTATTGTTGAAAATAGGTAGCAAATGCTTAGACTTTGACACTTTGTGTTGGATGTCAAAATTGGGCTAATTAGGGTCAAACCTGGACGTAAGTGGGATTCTTTGGCAACCAAATTTGTGTTGGTCTCAAAATTTTGTGACTTCTAAAAGTAACCTATATCTGTGGATTACCATTCTTCAGATTTTCATACACTGTGATAATTTACAGTTGTATGCAAACTCCCAGACCTTTTTATATAGCTGGCTCTGCAAGTTTGTGTAATGGATATAATCCTGTGGTGCAGTTACATGTAGCTGCCCCAGCAGGCAACTTGCTCACATGTATGACTACACGTTTTGTGTTACATGTACGTAAAAAATATACCTGTTTAATTTTTACAAAATAAAAAATCCTGGTAAATTATTGACTGACTTTACTTTGGCCAAAATGGCTGGATATTTGCCCTTCTCCTTGCGGACCTCAATTTTACATAAGCTCACAAAAACTTAAAACATTGTGAACAATATCCTGACCTCTGGACTGGTCATCAACCCTACAATCAAAATTATTCATTCAGTAATGTAAGGATTTAATTAAGGTCTGACTTTCTCATTTCACATGTTTCAAAAATATGGCCAATACTCAAGGGTTGACGTAGGGGATTGCCATGGGGATTGTAGAAAATGAATGAGACATGATACGTGACAATAATAAAGCACTCCTGTTTCCTTGTTTTTTGCAGCCAAAACCAGAGAGCAGCATTCTGCAGCCTTCTGCAGCAAACAGAGGCCTACATAAGAATGACTTTTTTGATATGTATACTGCTCTTACAGGAGAAGACAAATGCATTAAAAAAAGTAATCTGAGTCAATCTAAAGAGCCGTTTGGCTTGATAGGACACAAACAGCAGCACCAAAAAGTGCTACATGTATTTAGTTCACCTGTTCCTTCATCAGCAGAAGGAAAGGAGAATCATCTCCCACCAAGACTTGCAATCAAAGATTCTTTCTATGCAACAAGAAGTGAAAGCCTTAAACACAAAGATTTTTCAGAGAGTAAACGCACCACTGGCGAAATCCTTGCTCTCTTCTCCTCTTCAAAAAATAGTCCTCATCTGCCTAAAAGTACTTATGGAGGCAAAAATATAGCATCCCATGCTCCAGAATATGAAAGATCTAACATTCAACACTCTAACTTGGAAAAAGTAATTGATAAGAAGCTTTTAGTAAAGGATGCATGTGAATTCAGAAGCTTTACAGACAACATTTCAGGGCAATCATGTGAATGGTATCCAGATCTTGTGGAAAGTGATTTGGTGGACGTAAATCTAAATTTGATGCCAGATTCACCTGATTTTTACAAAAGTAACACAAGGCACTCTTTATTTGATCACAGTGCAAATCAACAGTGGAACTACGAGTGTGATTTTGTGAGTGGAGTTGAGGAACACCAGGCTGTGGTTAGTAAGGAATGTGACACAAAAACGCTTGAAGCTTCCTTATTTACTCTACCTTCATCAAATTTTTGTTCCACCCAGAAATCTCCATCCATGGTTTCAGACCTTGTACAACAGCGCATTTCATTGTCCTCAAACCTTGCACATGCAAGAGGGAGTTTAAAAGATCTTGTGGCAAATAACCAGAGGATGCCTATAGACCACTCCAGACTTTGTACTCCAAAAAAAGTTTGGTCTGCCTTCTCTGCAAATGAAAGGCAAGAAACAAATGACTTGGAGAGGTCTCCTGATGCAAATGTTTCTGACAACCACTTCCATAATTTTGCACGTTTGAGTACCTCTTGCATTGAGTCAAAGTGTGTCGAGGATGTCAATGAGATCTTACAGGATAGCGGTCTTTCAACTGTATCCCATTCTTTTGGGACTGATGAAAGCTTGACACGAGTGATTCCTTCTGACAGTCAAACAGTAAGTAAAAGGCATGCCATAACTGTTTTGTTTTAAATTTAATTAGTCCTTAATTAGTTCTGCAAATAAAGTCATCCAATTTAAATGATCATAGATTAAGAGGTCTGTTTTGCAGGCAAACCTAAAGAATTTCAGCTTGCACAATCTTTGTTATATACAAAGGCTTGTATTAAAGTGTAATAATGTGTTAATGTATATTTAGTCTATGGACTGTTTGTTCTGGACAGATAGAATACAAAATGTCGTGTGTTTGAACTGCGACTATGAGATGATTGATCATCTTGATGAAGCAGGCAATAATACTGTAAGCAATTAATGCAACCAATCCTGAACAATCA
>NC_090896.1:18558393-18563393 GCF_036669925.1 Montipora capricornis
CCTAGGATGCCCCCAGTTGACATTAGACAGAGGAAATTCTGTTAAGTCTAATACTCCCAAGGGTCAATGGGTTATTGGAGGGGACATAGTTTTTTTACTGGTTAATGCATTGACTGATCAGGTGCCCTAGGATGCCCCCAGTTGTCAAGTGAAATTGTCTAACAGAGTAAAATCTGTTAAATCTGTCTCGCTCCCAGGGATCAATGGGTTAATTAATAAGTATTAATTTCTTCATAGCTGTCATCCTAAATATAGTACATGTATGTTAATCCAAGTATGAAAGTATGACTTGTTAATACGAAACCTGATCCTTCATAAGCCCTACGGTTTCTGTCACCTCTCCTGGCCATTTAATTTTCTTGTATTTGTTAATACCAATTATGTTTTGCAATCCTTGTTTGAATTACATGTATATGATATGGGTAAAAAAAAAAGGTTCCAAGTGCTGGAAAATACATTTACAGTAACATTATAATATTTGTTGGTTTGAAGTATGGCGTGTCAGGGACCCTGAAATAATTTTTATCCTGCCAATAAATCATACCATGTGCAATTTACGTTTAATGTGGTAGGGAGGCAAACACTATTAATTTGAGGACCTGGTGCTATACTTCAAACAGATTGTTAGTCCCTTACAAACTTGCAGATACCCAATGTTCTGAATCATCTAGATCTCCTTTTAAGGTGGCTCAAACCAGTTTCAACACTTGAAAGAATTGGAACACTTGGAAGGATTGACACTACAACACTTTATCACTTAACAGCAATGTTATAGTACCGTAATGATACCATATCAAACACCAGCTGTTGCTGAAAAAGATTCGGTCATTTCTGTGACGTAAACAGGCAACAGGCAAAGCCTTGCAAATTTTGGCTTAAGCTGCTCATATCCCAAAACAAACTCGGTGACCCCCATTTTTTATTTCTGAAATGTAATCAGCATATCAGAATGTAACTTTCTGCAAAGTTTAAAAAAATTCTGTGGAGCAGATTTAGAGCCACCTTAAATAATTGCAAATTTAAGGTAGCTTTGAATCTGCTCAACAGAGTCTTTTTAAACTTTGCAGCGAGTTTCATCTTGGCCTGTGGATTACTTTTGTGCAATAAAAAATTGGGGTCACCCAGTTCGTTTTTCAGATATGAGCAACTAGAGTCGAAATATAGGGTGTTTTTGCAAGCCTTTCCTGTTGTCATGGTAACGTTTTACATCATAAGAAGGACTCCACCTTGTTTAGCAATAATTGATGTTTCACATGGTACCATAACATTGCTGTTACGTGACAAAATGTTGTACAGTAGTGTCAGTCCTTCTAATAACAAGGTCTCTTGAAAGTGTTGAAACTGGTTAGAACACTTGTTGATAGAACCTTTAAAATCAACAACACTTGGGCGGGCTTTCACAATGACGTTAAGAACCTCACTTTTATTTTACTGCTTTTTCCTTCACATCTAATTGAGAAGGTATCTTTAAATCAGTATATTACTAGAGTCCAGACCCCCTCAACTAATGGTCACCCAGTTCGTTTTTCAGATATGAGCAACTAGAGTCAAAATATAGGGTGTTTTTGCAAGCATTTCCTGTTGCCATGGTAACTTGTTACTTCACAAAAATGACTGCATCTTGTTCAGCAATAATTGATGTTTCACATGGTACCATAACATTGGTGCTACGTGATAAAGTGTTGTAGCGTCAGTCTTTCTAATAACAAGGTCTTTTGAAAGTGTTGAAACTGGTTTGAGCCACCTTAATATAGATGCATTTTAGAGATGTGTTTTTTTTTTCTTTTCATAGAACACCTAAATATTGTGTTGTTTGAGCTGGCTCAAGCATATCATGGTTGCCTTCAGAAAGTTGACGTATCAGGCTTTGGCACACATGAACAAGGTATTTTAAAACTGATTGTGATTCAACATTGGTTTCATCTATTCAGGATATTTGCATGGTAGTATTTGTGAGACAGTGCAAACTTGTCCGAAGTGGGTTTGAACAATGCCGGGTATCTAAAGGTCTTGTTCTGGGCCAACATGTCATATTATCCTATGTTGGAGACGTCAAGGACAGCAACGTTTTTTTGTTTTTTACCTATTACACTACTGGCATTACTTACAATACTAGCTTCAGCTACCACGCACCACGCCAGCTGGACCAACACTCTTAAAGTAACTGAGGAGAAAGTGCTGCCTTTGTGATGACATCCACAAATGGTTAGACTTTCAAGTCTTCTCAGATAAAGACGATAAACCTTAGGCCCTGTCTCACAACCCGTCAATGTTCATAATCCTGTGGGACATAAAAGAACCCACACACTTGTTGCAAAGAGTACGGCATGTACATTTGTAGTTCCCGGTGTTGTGGTCTGTCTTCTGTGGTGTATCGTGGTTGTGAGGGTAAATGCTAGGACACACTAGCTACACCAAGCTACTCTAAAATCCAGGGGTAAATAAAAATATGAACTATGAATTAAAATACCAATATAGCTTACAATACAACTACTAACATTATTTGCGGTACTAACATTAATTTCCTTGCAAATACTAACACTTACAATACTACAAACAGCTGTGTTAGATTTTGAAGTTGGCTTTCCAACAATGTTGTTTAGTGTTGAGCCTTGAGCCAACCTTTTTTGCCATATCCTTCTCACAGAGCTCTTCAAGTAGTATGGATTCCAACCGAAGGTTCTCCAATGTTGGAGATACATTTCGCTAACAATGTTGCAATGGTTAGCCAAGGTTTTACAGACACCTCTCTAAGGAAATCTCAGTTTGTCCGTGTGTGTATTAAAATTATTGTTGAGAGAGGTGAAGCTTGGGAACAACTCATGCAGTGATATAACACAACTTAAGATTGTCACCCTTGAAAGTTTACTTGTTTGGTGTGAGTTAATTTTTATTCTCATTTTCCACCGCTAAATTGAATTATATCTTTCTGAAATACATGTAGACAGAATTGGTCTGGATAAAAGCAGACAAACTAGTATTCGTAAAAAGTGTACAACAACTGTGAGTTTCCAAGACATGTTTCGATCGATCATCTTCAGTTGCAAGTGTTTGTTACAGTGCGAATTTGGATGTCTATGTTTATTGTTTATTGCTACAAATCAACCTCTGAAGAATACATGAGAACAGCCAAAGCCGGAGGCTTAAATGGCATATGGTCAGCAAAGATAATTTGAAAAATTTGCATGAATAGAAGAAGGCTTTAGCTAAAATACTTATACAACTAAATCTAACTACTTAATTTACAAACACACAGGATAATATAATTAAATAAATTGCATAAACAAGTACTCCTAGTAGAATTGTTTCAAATAACAGGAAACAAAACAAAACAAAACAGTCCACAAAGTTTACAATTTAGTCCCGGGGGACTTGATCAGACTATAGAATTAAGGGAAATGAGTTCAATTTTCAATTTTCAATATACTAACTCAGCATTCAGAAAATGCAGTCTCAACTTTTTTTTAAAGTTACTTAATGTAAGGCTGTTGCGCACTGTTAACGGAATATCATTCCAAATAACAGGAGCCTGCCAGGTGATAGCAAATTGATACTTGTGGTTGGTTTTATGAAGATTAAAACGTGAACGAGTCAAATAATCGTGATATTCATGGTTAAAATGAAGGATTGAGGAAACAGGAGTAGGCAGAATATTGTTAAAATGTGAGAAAACAAAACAGGCCATATGGAATTTAAAGATAGAATGGAGCAAAAGAAAATTATTTTTAGAGAAAAGGGGTTTAGAAGGTGTGCGTGGGGGTGAAAAAGTAATTATACGGATGGCTTTCTTTCATAACATTCACAAGGTCCTACAACCACGGTTTTTCGCAAGAAAAAATTCACCGTTTTACTGCTCCATCTTACAAAATTAGCCTTGTTAGAACACTTGTTGATAGAACCTTTAAAATCAATAACACTTGGGCGGGCTTTCCCAATGACATTAAGAACCAGGGGCACACAACGAGAATATAGTTCAAAACCACTGAAACATAGTATTGTTAAACGTATTTTAGTATTTAAACGGTAGATATAGGCATAATTTTATCCCCTAAAAAGTTTTCATCTGTTCGGATTTCCTAGCTGAAAGTCTAGTGATCCGAAAATTATAGGGATCAAAACTTACCTTTTCGAAAAGTTTAGCCAGAAAATAAGGCTCCCGAAAATTCTAGGTGACCTTTTTAGGGTAAAAATCCGTTAAAAATAGGCAATTATACCATTTTTCAGATGTTCGAAAATCCTAGGAGAGGCAGGCAAGCAAGAAATTTTGCAACAAATTTTCCGAAAATTCTAAATTTCAAATCGTCTTCCGAACAGATATTTTCCGAAAATTGACGTTGGGTGCCCCTGAAGAACCTCACTTTCATTTTCCGTAAAAACCTTTTCCCTTCACATCTAATTGAGAAGATGCTATCAGCATATTACTAGAGCCCAGACCCCCTCAACTAATGGCGACAAAATTAAATCCTCTGTTTCAGTAAAGTAGTTTAAGATACCTTACGTAGGTTTCTTTTCTACAGAAGCTCTGAGAAGATTACGTAAACTAGTTAAGCGCTTTTGCATCAGTTTAGACATTAAGCTCGCTTTTTCTTCATTTAAGATCCCCAACATGTTCAGTGTTAAGGATATCTCCGTTCGCGTGTCGTGTATAAATTCACTTGTGCAGGATGTAATGCATGTTACGTCGGGGAAATATTCCGACGTGCATTCGTGAGCATCTGAGAAGGAACAGGACTTCTCACATTTTCCAACATTTGCAACACTCTGAGAAATGTCGAAGACTCTGTTCGGAGAGCTGCTTCTCCATTTTAAATACGACACCTAATCGATCGTTTCCAGTTGTGCTAAAAGTGGCTGCTCATATCCACTGGGAAAATCCCAGTATAAATAGGCAGCTAAAACATGCGGAGCTAACTCCATCTTTTTAGGTACATTTATGTTTTAGTGTTAGTTTTCTATAGTTTTTGGTGTTGTTGTTGTTGTTGTTGTTGTAATTTCCTGCC
>NC_090896.1:18573393-18603393 GCF_036669925.1 Montipora capricornis
GCCTAATGAACTTAGTTTAATGGTCTGGCTCCCACGTGACATTTCCTATAGTTCAGTGGTAGGGAATCCGAACTAGTAATTGTAAGTTCGTAAGTTCGACTTCGGCAAAGGAGCGCTCGGCTTTTTCCCCGAATATTCCCGAGTCACCATCCAAATCATGGATAATGGCCTGTCTCCCACGGGTCTCCTATAGGGCAGTGGTAGAGCATCCGAACTAGTAATCGGAAGGAAGGTCGAAGGTTCGACTTTTGCAAAGGAGAACTCGGATTTCATCTGAGTATGCCTGAGTCAACATCGAAAAACAGATCTCTCCGATGTGAAGCCTTTTTTAATATTAGGGTTAACACCTTGCTTATTTTCCTGTTTTGATTTATATGATGTTTGACTATCAGTAGTAAGATATGTGCACCAGCATACAGGTATATGGCCTATGCCATGTTGACATAAATTTGTCTAATTCGCAGGCCGGAGACAGTGGAGAACAACAAGAGAAGTTTACCACGAGCCAAGTCGTCCTTTGTTTCTCCTTTATTGGGGAATCCGCCTGGTGAAAGATTTTATCTCCCTTCAGAAATAACTGTAAGTTATAATTCATGATAGCTGGAAAGCTATTATGTATTGAGAGCCCTCGGTTCTATGAATAATAAGACAAGTCATTATTATTCTAAATCAGTGCTGTCATTCTTTCTGGCAAGAGGGTGTGTTATTTTAAAGCACAGCAAACCCACAGGGTTCTTGCTAAGTTTTTGCACAGGAGGTAAAAAACCAAAAATAGCAGGTAACTTTGTTACCTGCCCCTGCATGGGCTATCGAACTTAAGTCTTAAGTTGACTTTCGTAGTCACTTTCGTATCGATCGCTGCCGCGTGCCAGTGGCTGCTAAATTAATTTAATACTCGGCAAAAGGAAAGTAGGCTATGTTATTTCATTGATTTTCACTCACCACTGCTTTTCTGATGCTTTGGTTGAAAACTAAACTCCGAAAGACCTTTCTGTCGTTTTCCATGCGTGGATGCCATGTTGTAAAACGTTTAAGGTGATTGATTCCCTTGAAATTGTTCTACTATCAAACTTTTTTGGAAACTTGGCATAATTAACATTCATGATATGAACATTAAAAAAATGCAATAAAACAATGGGTTCACCGTGCTTGTTTACGCGTCAGCAGGCTCTTAAAATGGGATCTTTTTACTGCTTTTGCGTTAAAAATTCGAATCACCTTCGTACGGAATAAAGTCTTGGTTACTTCAAAGACACAATATTATTTTGAAAATAAAGCTTCTTTTATTTACATAAGCAGAATTGCTTCATTTACGCCGTCTTTGATTCCCTGGTTGTGGAAATAGTGCACATTTTGGGACACTTCCGTGGTTAGCTTGAAGTCCTCGCCTTGGGTAAAATACACCCAGTACGGAACTGTTTTCAAAAAAAAAATCATGTTCTACTATCAAACTTTTTTCTTCTTCAAATATGTTCTTTATTAGACTGTTCTTAGCAAATACCTGAAAAAAAAAAATCGGGGGTCACTGTGCTCGTTTGAGAGAAAAGGAGAATTTATTTCGCTATCGGGTTAAGTTTGAGTGAAATCTCTTACGTTTTGTATGCGCACGTGCTCTTGTGAGTGCGCTACTGACGCGACAATCGTGCGCAGTAGGGATGCTCAATGAAATACTAAGGAATTACGTTAACCGAGAAGAATTATCATGATTGCACTTAAAAGCTCTTGAACAGCAAAAGGGGACATTGTTGCCTCTCTTTAGATGGCCGGCGTGAAATTCCGTCATCTCCGAAGTCGCAATGTTATGCGCAGTATGAGATGCACGGTGCAAAACAAGGGAATCTCCTTAATAATGGTTATGTGTGGCTTCCCCTGGCCGCGGGAGGAATGGGAAGGAAACATGGCGGGCATCGTTTCGAGGGATGAGTTGGCAAAATCAAGCTGGATTGCTTAATAAATCAAATGGTATAATTTCGAAGCGATAACATGTGCCAGATATCTTCACAGGATTAGTTGGAGGGGGAAAGCAATATTTTCCCATAAACGCAGTGTAATTTCACCTTTGAACTGATGAACATTTGTTGGATAATTTGGTAAATATTTCAGTGAAAAAGCCGGTAACATTTACTTGAACAGCCGGTAAAAATAACCGGTTACCGGCTCTTAACAAGAACCCTGAACCCATTTCTTTTGATGTCAGTTATGCTTGCGGTAATTTAACGACGGTTCGTGCGTGAAATTGAAGGGAGATTTTAATAGATGTTGAGCAGAGAGGGTACAAAACGTGGACCCCCAACTCGACCTACTTCTGGACCCCAGTCGAGAGAAGAAAGAAAATAATAGGTAGTTTTCGCAGCGACGTCATCAAATTCTAAACTCAAATTCGCAAGGTCTTCTGAATTTTTATCTCAAGGAGGTTGAAGATTACCTGAAAATAAAATTTCTTTAGGTTTTCAGTTCCGTAACGTTTTTTGTTTCGAAAATACAGCATTCTGAATTTCCGAATTGTCACCTTGCCTGACACCACGCTATAAAGCTATTTGTTTGAAAAGAAAGGTCTATCCCTATGAATCTCAGCAGTTTGAGCCTTCCAAGTACGTAAGGAGATGTGTTCATACACATGAATTTTATCTCATGAGCGAGAAGTAAGCTCTTTCATCACAAAGTGAACTCCAGATGTCAGTTGTTCAAGCGATTGATAGCACTATCCGCCGGCTAAATCATTATCCAGTGGATAAACACTAGCAAAACCAAATTGCGCTATCCAATGGATAGCATTATCCCACCTTCTGAACTACTGGAGCCAGGTGTTTTCGGACTTTTCGTTGATTACCAGCTGCCTCCATATTGGTGGGCCACATGGCGTTTCCATACAAAACTCTATAAAGTTGCGTGAAACGCTTCGACAAATAACTCAGAAACGATGCACCGTACAATCCTGAGAATTGGAGAGGTGATTAAAAGATTTGTTTCCTACAAAATTCCAAGTTCTTGGCATTTCAAATTTATTGTTTTGTTGCGTGACAGTGTAAACTATCTATAGTTAAGGATTGGGAGATCATACCGCGCATCTTAATTCCTCTATTCGTGCATAACCACAATTCCTAGCGCCTTTGACCACAATCCCTTGAATTTCGAAGAAAATGTGTTCTCCCGATTAGAGAGCTGCCTCGGTCGTTCGCTTCAGGCTCACTCACTGCGGCATCAACAAACAGAAAAAGTCGCGGACCCTAAATCCTCAGAAGGCAATTTTATTGAAGTCCAAGCCGCACTATACAAGCAGTAGTTTCAACACTTTTGGTCTGCTTTTCAAGGAATTCATCTACAGGCAGGACTGGTAATCCAATTGTGGTCCAGCTGTTATTAACCTAATATTAAAAGAGAGCTCAACTGTTTACCTTTATGATAAAAGCATGAAACTCTGCCAGGTAATTGATAACTTCCAGATATGGAGCCAACCCGAATCGAGTGACAGGGCCAAGTAATGCGCATGTCATAAAATGATCAATGTGAAAGTGAGCCTGAAAATATTAACACTTATAAGCTTCCGTTTACGAAGAATATGTGGCAGACAAACTTGAGCAGAAGACTGAGCTACTAACGTTAGAAATTTATTGGAAACCTTCGAGCACATCGATGACCAACTCGAGGAGCCGTTGAGGAGTCGATAAAAACTAGATTAATAATGATCCAATTAGATGGTTCCGACCTCTTATGTTAATACACGATGCAACGCTTGATGAAAACTTGTTTTGCATCGCCGTTGCACTTAAGTTTCAGCTCAAAGTTCCAACATGTAACAGCGGCTTTGTAGTTAAACTTTCACATAGTTTTTTTCACGTGCACTGCCCAGTATTCTTAAGCCGCTGTTTCACGTTGAAACTTTTAGCTGCAAAATAAGTTTAAGCAGGCGTTGCATCGTGTTACAAAAAAAGTCGGAAATCGTTCGGGAACGTTGAAACTGGTCTCGAAGTGTTGTTTCCATGGCCTTAGCGGGTTTCTGATTGGCTTACGCGGTGTAGCGTAACAAGACCAAGCGAGACCAGTTTCACAAAGTGGTGTTTGACGGTGAAACTCTTGTTTTTATCACCACTGCGATTGCTGCGATCGTTGCGGAAGTAGAAAGCGGTTCTACTTTTCGTGAAACTTGTCTCGCAACGGAAGTTCAAAAAAGTTTCACGGAATCGACCATGTTACACGGTGCAATGCCTCCTGAGACTTGTTTCGCAGCGCCGTTGCACACAAGTTTGAACTAAAAGTTTCAACATGTAACAGCGCATTAAGTGAAAATATGCCCCGCCTGCCCGGCATAAATGCGTGGTCGGGCACGGTGAAAAACGCACGTTAGAATCCTACTAAATAAACACTTTAGTTTTATACATACTGTGAGATTTACAATTGAAAAAAAGCCCGCATAAAATTCTCACGAATTACACAAACAACCAATCAGAAAAGCGAACGACTTTGAAAGTACATCGTTCGTCCAATCAGAGACACGAACGATAGTACTTCATAGTGGAGGGCAACAAGCGCGTGGCTTTCAATAAAAACAAAATGAAAGAAGAACTGCCAAGATTTGCTCTCTTTGAAAGAACAATAGATGACTTTATAGATGAGCAAGATTTCAAAAACACGAGAGCAAAGACTGACAAATTTCTAGCAAATTTTTAGTTTCTATTGAAACTGTGGTGCTGCGTCGGTGGGAGAGTGACGTTTCGAGCGTTAGCATTCCCTCTTACGAAGGGCTAACGCTCGAAACGTCAGCTCTCCAAATCGTTCACGGTTGTAATTCGACCTTTATCAACACGTTTGATAAACCAAATTTTCCTGTTTCAATGAATTGCTAAGCGAGTTCGTGAATTGTGAGTTCAATGAATTGTTGAGCGAGAGCAAAGAGCTGTTTGTATTTTATACAAACTACCGGAATTTGATAAGAACTGCCCTCTTTTGATTTACGTTTCATTTTTTAAATTAGATTTTCGTATTTGTAATTTTTGAAACCGAGGTTGTCCATAATTTTGTTTCAATTGAAGGCTATGGCCGTCTTAGTTATCACAGAAAAATTCATGGCTTCAACGGGGTTTGAACCTGTGACCTCGCGATACCGGTGCGATGCTTTGATAACTGCGAGTATCATAGCTTCACTTGATTTCATATCCGCAGTTCAATATATGATTCATTTCATATATATCATTTCGTTCGATGATTTTCTTTGCAAGTTTTCATACTTCATACTTGTAAGCATCTGCAAATTCGCGATGCCATTTATAAATTGAATTTTAAAAGTTATATTAAAGTAAGTCTATTGGCAAATTAGTGTGTAAAAAAATAGCAAAATAAAAAAATGAATAGTTGTCAACAGAGACTGGATATAGCACGGTAATGAGTAGCTGTATCACAGTGAACACTTTTTGCTGATAGTAAGCAATAATGCTTTGAAAATTTGAGAGTTTACAAAGAAAGTACGAGATCGCCTTTGCCACCCAAGAATTTATTAGTTTTTGATGGCTTATGACTGGCTCGTTAAGGCTTAGAATGTGAGATTAAACTAAGTTTAACAAGTTCTTTTGCCTTTTGAAGTCAATTTGTAAATAAGACGATGCCTTCTGTGAGCAAACTAGAATGTTCGTAAAACAAATGGTCAGAGATTCCCTTACACTTCAAGAGTTTACGTACGATTCAAGTCAAATAAAATTTTTTTATGGAGAGCAGAAGGCAAAAAAAAATCTGCTCTTTTCTGGTACCCTTCCTTGCCACTGCTTTGTGACTATTGATTTCATTTGTTCATGTTTCCTCTTTTTCCTTAGGGAGCCTTAGCTGAGGAAATGATTGCCCGGTTTAATTTAAACAAGGTTAGTTTCAGCTGCTACATGTATCTTTTCTTTTTAGCCTTGTTAATGAAAGATTCTGTTACTCGCGTTAGAAACAACAGATGAATTGAACAAGACTGCTTGGGCATAATCAATTTGAACTTCAAACATCTCAGAGTATTTTTATATTTTGAGTGAGATTATGGGCATGAGTCGATTCTCTGTTGCTCAACATCTTGTTTGTTGAAGATGCAGACGGCGTAATTTAAGGCTTGTACGTCAAGAAGAAAATTTCAGGTGCTGACATAACGAGGTTTGCTTTTGCAAATTCCTGGTGGCAGTAAACGCTAAAAACAGGCTAAGGACTCGCTTCTTTTTACTATTCCTTGTTCCGTGTGAGCCTACTTAAAAGAAATCATGAAGTCGTTTTGCACAGTATTCACCAAAAGTGGTATACGTCGTGTTTTTTTTTCTAGATGATTTAACTTGTTTTGTTTGATTGTGTACAGGATCAAGCGGCAGCTCTTCAGTCGTGTGCAAGAATGTTCAGTTCCTGTGAGAAAACTAATGACTCGAATTATCAGCCACCAGTTTCCTTGATTCATGGTCAGTTTTGTTTGAGTAAAGTCACTGCTTACGAGCCAGAAGGCCCATCAGGCCGGCGCTTATCTCCAGTTTCCGTAGCGTGAAGCTACTAGGAGTATTTCTACTCCCCCTGGATGGGATGCTATTCCATCGCAGGGTTACCCCCAGCATTACTCCGGTACCCATTTATACACCTGGGTGGAGAGAGGCACCGTGAGAGTAAAGTGTCTTGCCCAAGAACACAACACGATGTCCCCGGCCAGGCCCCGAACCCGGACTACTCGATCCGGAGTCGAGCACACTAACCATGAGGCCACCGCGCCTCCCTTGGTTGAGTAATCACCCCTATACAAGCTTGGCAGTTGTCTTGCTGAAGCATTACTTAGGAAGCTTGAGTAACGACGATATTGACAACAGATCCTCACAGGACAACAAGTGTACTGATCAACACAAATACCTTTGCTCGTGTGTTTGTGCTTTTGTTTTTTTAGGAAATGTAAGCACATCAGGATAATTTTTTTGTTCTCCTCTTAGATTTTAAGTGCCGGTGCTACCTAATTTCATCTCCACTTGTTCTAAAGAACGAATGCAAAAAATGCGAGTTCTTAGTAAATTACTTATTGCTGCGTGAAACCTTCAAATTTTGGTCCATTACTTGAATTCAGTTAGCCATGGCCGATTAAAATAACGCAAACTTATTGGAGATGACTCGTTCTTAGCCGTTGCCTGCTGTGTTTGCTACAGCTCTATGAAGCAGGACTTAAAAGAAACCTTCAACACCGACAAAGTACCAACCTTTTAAGTATGAGGATCGTTCAGCAAGAGGCACTGATGAAATGCACTTTCTTCGTTTCTCTGTAGGGGTCTTCGGTGCAGGAAAGAGCTACCTTTTGTCTGTGATTGTTTTATATCTGGTTGAATTATTTAACGTCAAAGACTCTCTAAACCAACAAAGGTGCGTTCAATTTTCACTGCAATCAAGGAATGGATTTCTTTGAAGAAACTTCGTTACGAAGGAGAGAAGTGACCCTTACACTTATCTGGACAATTAAAGTGTCTCTACGGCCTCCAGGCATTTTATGGTTTTGGCATCTCTATATATAAAGGGTAGTTAAATGCCCCCAACATAATTTTTCGTTTCCGCCACTTTTTGACCCCGAAATCACGCTTTGAAGTTCGCGCTTTGGCCACACCCAATCATGTTGACCGGGTGTTGAGACAGCACCAGAAAGAGCCAGAAAGAGACTTGGTTCCAGAATCGACTGTGACGTCATGACACGAACCCTCGCGCCCAATTTAATTTTTTTGGAGGATCATTTTGGCGGGCTCTTCGGAAATTTTGCCTGATAGATGTGTTTTTGCGGGTTGTTCAAATATTCCTGATGCAAAGAAGGGCATAGCATTACATAAAATTCCATGTTATGGTGACGATCGAAGTGGCTGTTCACAATAGGGGCTTTAAGCACTCAAAGATAAAATTCGTATCCCCAAGCGGCCATGTAATGTTCTGTTTATTATATTGATATTGATGAAATGTCCAGATTTAAAACAACTTGTTTTACTCATTTTCGGAATGATGAAATAGTGGTCACCAACCGCTAAATCACGCATTTTGTGTAACATGAAACAAGATATGAAAGTTATGTTAATGTAAAATTTTGCAATAAAAATGTTAATGTGGTAGAGGAGAATTACATTGAAGCACAAAAGTATCTTACAATGAAGAGGAACCTCGCGTTTTATTGGCTAATCGTGTTCGTTACCATGACGACACATGTGAAAGATAAAAATGATATGTTCACTGCGCGCGGTGAAGATATGATTTTTTAGTAAAAGATGAAATCCTGTTATTTCATCAGTATCTATATAATAATCTATTTTATTAGCCTGGCCGTATGTGAATACGGTAGGGTGACCGCAACATCGTAAAGCGAATTACTGCGGGCCCGTAGTGAAAGCGTGCGGGACAAAAGTTATTCTCGGAGACCCAGGGGTAGGTAGTCAGGATGGGACGAGAAAATCACGGACAAAATTGCGACTGGCTTAAGTTGAAAACTTGAAATTTGAAAGCTGGTGTTTCGATTGTTAGCTCTTTGTCAGAGCCAATTGACCCAGTCGCATTGATGAAGGGCGAACGCTTAAATCCAAACTGTGGCGTGGTTAGTGGGTCATCAGAACTGGCAATCATCCCCAATGGTCTGAAATGAAGAAGTACTTAGTTGCAGCAATAATTTTGTAGTAGTTAAGTCGTTTCTGTTTAATTCTTTACCAATCTGCCAGCAATGCTTCCTCGCATTCCAAGATCCTGGTGTCCTCTACGACAAACGTTGCCGTTGATCGCATTTTGTTGAGGTAAGGCGTTTCATAAAATGTAGAAATCATGCTGTGCCTCTGGCATATCGGAATTCACATTTATTCCCAAAAATACACCTTATTCCAAAATGGCGGCCATTTGAGTATTCTTTTGTTGGATTGCAAATTGACCTTTTTGGCTTCGTTCTAGGTTAAATATTCTTTTGAATTTTACGTTTGAAAGCGAGGCCAACAGGGCCAATTTACAGGGAAACAAAGAATACTTAAGTTGCGGTCATTTTGGAATAAGGTGTACGAGACTGATTTTCTTAATCAAAGAAACGATAGAGTTCTGCCTCTACGGGCCTCTTTCGCTGACCACAAGCACTCTTCGGAAAGTTCCTACAATGCACCGGTTTAGTAATCGTATGGGTTCCAGTAAAATTAAGGATTAATTTCACTCATAATCAAAAACAAACAGCGGCGAATGGGACCGTTTTCAAGTTTCAACAAATGGTAGCTCTGATTTACATTGTAAAATAAAGGAAACCTTATAATACGTGACCTTAAACCAGCGTTAAACGAAAACGTTGGCGGTGAAAAACTGTGACTTTATTAAAAGGCCAGTTTTCACTGCTATCTATTTATCTTACTATTTTTATCTTTTTATCTTTAGTTACCAGTCTTCTTAATTATATATATATCATATTTGAATTTGTTCAACCGTCACTTCTGAAGATGTATGTGGTCGCCTGTTCCAGGCTACCAGATAGTCGGGAAAACGAAAACAACTGCGTGGGAAAAGCGAGTGAGGGCTCAAGCCCCCACTCACTTTTCGCACGCATCTTTTTCTCTTTCCCTACCATCTGCGGCCTGGAACAGGCTATGTATGTTGTAGCATACGAAACGTCAAGTCCAAAGTAAAATGCGTTTTATCATTATTAAGTACAAGAATATTTATGAAATTTCATTCATGTTTTCCAAGTTTTGAACATGCAGTTGTCGTTACGTGACCCAGGTAATATATCAAGACTTTGAAAAGAGGAGTGAAATTAATCTTTACTTTAACTAGGAACCCGTACGATTACTGTTTGATAATTTAACAAGTTCAAGTTCGCAAGCCTTTTGAGTTCAGTAAAGAGTCGTCAATTACTCTTTTTTCGTAGGATGGAAAGCCAAAAATGCGTCATTTTTCTAGTACTTTTATTTTGCTGCAGTTTTCAATTTACTTATAATTTCTTCATCAACTACAATGAAATGCAGGTAAAATGAGTCAACTGTTTTTTTCGACAAAATTCACCAAGTTTTACAACCTTAACCAAGCGACGATGAGTGAAGTTCATCGCTCTCAAGAGAATACCCCTTGATATCAAATTCATGCCTCAGTCAGTTGCCACCAACGTAGGGTAATTTGATTGGCTAATGCGCTTGTGGTAGAGGTCTAGAGATGGCCGATTCGCGATCTCGCATATTTGTAAACATTGTATCTCACCGAACGACTCACGGAAAGTTTCGTATGAGCTGGCTTTATGAACCATTTCACGGATACGGCGGCTATTTCGAAATCCATTGTTTCAAATAGCTATCATGGGATTGTAAGGGGGCAAATTTTAGAATCCCATAATCATGATAGCTATTTGAAACAATGGATTTCAAATTGGCCGCCGTATCTGTAAAATGGATTGCTCAGAATGGTGAGAAAAAAGTCAAGTTCATTGTCTTTGCAGTTTGCTAGACATGGGTTTTGAGGACTTCGTAAGAGTCGGAAGTATTCGTAAAATCGCCAAGCCAGTGTTACCATACAGTGTTCACAGCACAGGGAGTGACAATCAGGAATTAAAAGAACTGCAGGCGCTACTAAAGGGACAACTCACACCAGCTGAAAGAACGTGAGTACTAAGGCACATACACACGCATTCTCATTGAATCAAAATTCGAATGACGTAATTTGTAATGTGTAAAAGTAACTGTTAAATTAGCAGATAAGCGAAAATTGATTTACTATTATTTTGAAGTAGACATTTCCATTTACTAAAATTGCATTGTATTGTTTTGTATACTTAAAAATGTAAGTATTTTAGTTTAAATTCAGAGTGCATTCATAATTATTAGATATTATAGCATAGTTAGAGATTATAATAATGTAAGAATTAATTATTCGACTAATCAAGTAATTAATTAACATTATTTTAAGGATATGCCACTTCCAGCAATTGCGTGGCTTTTTTTTTTTTATGAAACGTTTTTAGTGTCAAAATTTAAACGTGTCATTCAAACTTTCAATTCGGGAATTCAAAATGTTCAATTCGGCAATTTAAACTTTCAATTCGACAATTCAGATATTCAGTTCGGCAATTCAAATATTCACAAATCACAGGTCATTGTTTTACCACTACACAAAGAATCCTAAACATTTATTACAGCTAATTGAATTGAATTGCCGAATATTACCGAATTGAATGTTTGAATTGTTCAATTGAAGGTTTGAATATTTAAATTGAATGTTTGAATTGCCGAATGCACGTTTGAATTTTGACGCTAGAAATATTTTTGGCCACTCCGTAATTTCTTTCATTATCTGTGATAGGCTTTTTTTTCTTGTAACTGTACATTGTAATTTATTTTTAAATGCAAGGTGAGAAATAGAAATAGAAATAAAACAACTGATAATGCTCTTTAATGAACGGAATGATATATGAAATGAATCATATACTGAATTGTGGATATGAAATCAAGTGAAGCTATGATCCTCGCAGTTATGAACGCAATTTTTGCGATTGCGTAGAGAAGCCTGAAAATTTTAAATAGGACTCCAACGGGGTTTGAACCTGTGATTTTTGCAATTGCGTAGACCAAATGACCAGCTCCCAACGTCAGTGGCTTCATAGCTCAGTTGGTTAGAGCGTCGCACCGGAATCGCGAGGTCACGGGTTCAAACCCGGTTGAAGTCCTGAATTTTTCAGGCTTCTCTACGCAATTGCAAAAATTGCGCTCATAACTGCGAAGATCATAGCTTCACTTGATTTCATATCCGCACTTCATACATGATTCATTTCACATACCATTTCATCATTGACTCATTCCTCACGTGACCATTAGAACCCCCAAATGACCAGCTCCCAACGTCAGTGGCTTCATAGCTCAGTTGGTTAGAGCGTGGCACCGGAATCGCGAGGTCACGGGTTCAAACCCCGTTGAAGTCCTGAATTTTTCAAGCTTCTCTACGCAATTGCAAAAATTGCGCTCATAACTGCGAAGATCGTAGCTTCACTTCAAATGAATTTTGCCGGCGCCAAACGCAAGAAATTCCTTAAGAGCCAATCACAATTGCTGATTGCTTTCATCTCGTATTGGCTGAAAATTTAGTGAGACTTTGTAAGCTTACCATTGCAAAACCGAATCATTGGGCAAATTGTGTTCAACACACGTTAAAAAACCGCTTCGACTATATCCAGTATCATATTTATCACTGCAATTCCCGCATATCGGTGGAGTAAAGAAAATCTTAAATCCAGTTCACATTCCCTGATATTTCTAATCCGTTGTTGAAAGCTACGCGCACAATAACTTCAACTTGTCTTTTTGTTTCTCAGCCATGTTCGAAAAAGCATTGAACGACACAAGCAGGGAGAAAACAAAAAGGTCAGAAAGTCAAACAAAAAAATAGACTTGGATAATTTTTGTTGTCATGCCGACACGTGTCAATGTTGTTGTTCAGTGTGAAGTGCATTTGCTTGTTTGCTTACATTTTTGTTGGAAGTTGCCTTTTTCCCCCAAGCTTACAGACTACTCTTGTTTTGGATGCTTAACGATCAGCGTAGCAAATAGATTCCATGTTGCCGTGCGTCTGTTCAGTAAGATTTCACAGATGACGCCAAATTGTGGTAAGTACAACAAAGAGGCACACTGGGCGATAGCCAAGTGTTCACTAATGTTCTTACCACTTTTTGACGTCTTCTGTGATCTATTACTGAAAAGGCGCACTGCAATATGGAATCTATTTGGTTTATATAATAAAGAATTAAAAGGTTTTGATGATGGCGTCAGCTATGCGTCTGTCCTCTAATAGATCGTACATGCGAACCAATCAAAATGCGTGCATTAGTTATTATATGAATAACTTTTGATGCCAATTAACCATCTAAATCTTACCTGTTGATAGAAACTGTCCCTTGTACGAGTGGTTGGAGTCACTTGTGCTGCAAGCGTGTTCCCTCACCTGGACAAACTAAAGTTTCCAGTAAGTTTAAGAATGCTACAGCAAATAACGTTTTTTAGAGTGTGCGGTGCGGGATTTGCGAGAGTAGACAAATCATGTCAGTCTTTTATTGATAAGGGAGAAAAGACGTGACGTTTTTCTGAGGGTTATCCGTGTAACGCCAATATTTTATCGAAATTAACTATCAGGTTTGGGTTGCTCGAAGCATGGTTAGCGCTAACCAGCATCAAATACAATGCCATGGAAACCATAGCTTTGATACCCCTTAAGCAACGGTTCACGCTAACCTGGCTTGGAGCAACCGGCCATTTGCATGCTTGTGCTTGTGCAGCTGCCATGTGGAATTAATGTAAGGAGGCAAGTTATTCAATCCAATTTCATCGATCCTCTTTGTTTTCGAACAAGAGTTGTTTTATTAACATGCCATCTCTTTAAAGACAGTTATCTCTTTGTCTCTATAGTAATATTTTATTCCAAAAAAATTCAAATATTTTTCAGCTTTATACGTTTTGTGACTGCTGTTAGAGTGGTAACCATTACAAACAAGCTCATGTTTTTGGCAACAACTGTCAACAAAGTGTTACTAATGTAGCCACATGATGCTTGACTCTGCTAAGAGAAAGCAGGAGCCCATCTGGAGCCTACAACTCTACTGTGTTCTTGCAACGGCGTTTTCACAAGTAAGGTAATTTTTAGATTGAATTTCCCGCTAATTAGACTCCCACAGGAGCCCGATGACCAATTACAAGAAATTAAGCTGACGTCATAGGGTCACCGAACCGGAACTGCCTTTGTTTTTTGACCTAATTCGCGGGAAGGGCTAGTCTAAAAATAAACCTACTTGTGAAAACGCCGTTTCACAGACGCTGTATGGAAGTTGCACGCTCCAGATGGGCTCCTGGAGAAAGCGAGATGATGCAATGAAATACTTGGAGAAAATAGGAGATAGGTGAAAAGAGGAATTGTTGACTGAAAAACAGCATAAACTGTTGGACAAATTTAGCCTTGTCGTCAACGACAAGCACTGCCCAAAAAAAATCAGGGCAAAGTTAAGGTTACACAGTCTGCTAAAAGCGCCAAAATAATAATAAGCATTACACTATTTTTGGTTACAGATAGTCTTTGTTGGTTTTTATTGTATGTAAGACATTTGGTAACTGTGAACTTTGATATGTTATTTACCGTTTACAAGAAAAAGATAATCTTGCTGCTTACATGTATCTTTCTCAGTCTCAAACAACTGTGGACTTAAATTAAAAGCATCTTATACAGGGCTCGAAAAATATTTGAAATAAATGGGAAGTGAGAAACATTGGCTTCTGGGCTGACATGTTGATAAACTTCTTTTCACCACAAGTTTAAGCGTGCCCTCTGAGCATCTGACAGCTTTTTAATACTAAAGTTTACTACAGTTCTACCCTGTCCGGCGGGGTTAGTATCTGGATGCGTGACCAAATATATACCCCTTCGTAAAACAGAAGCATTGGACCGAAAATACTATTAACGTTGGCAAATGCGAACTCAGCAAGGTACAGATTTTGTTACCTTGCTGTATGCAAAAGCAAATATTGATGCAAAAGTAAATTGATATACATTTTTTAGAAAGAGCAGAAGGACGTTTCCAGGACGGTCGCTCGAGAATAACATATTAACAACATGAAAACAACATTAATTTTGAACCGTGAATATAGAATATAAAAAGTTACGATCAGCGACAAACATTTGGGAGATTTTTGCTACGTTCACTTTTGGTTGCACAAATAAATCGCAAAATCGAAAGTGACATCGCCGGAATTCAGCGGGCGCCGTGATTAAGTTACCGCGGCATGTTTACTCGCCAAACAGTGAAGCATCTGTGTCAAATGATGGCAAGATACCGGGTTTTCGTAAGTTTCTTTTTCTGTCAAGTGTTATAAAGTTTGACAATAAATGAGCGAAGTCAAAACAAAGATCACAATCACCCAAACTCTTGAGGTTGACCCCGGGATTGACCATTGTTTCTGCTAAGTCAAAAATTTGCTCTCCAAGACAAGGTATCACCAGGTAATTCCATCAGTTTGGAAATAGCAGCTACTTTATTATTCATAGGCGTCACAATTTTTTGCGGATTTTGGGGCTCATTTATTTTCATGAAACCTTTCCTGCTTACAGATATCCTCCCGTATCACGTTTCAACCTTAAGCTCGAAAATTCAATACACAACATGATATTATAATTCACAAAGGCAGAAAATATCACAGAATTCTTTTCCAGCGAAACATTTTATTGAAACAAACAACGTAAGATACACTAAAACGCTGTTCGCGTTGCACTGACTTTCGACGCCATTGCTGGTTAACGAGAATAACAAATTCACGAGGCAGAATGTATATTTATATTTAATTAAGTTACCACAACAGAAAAACGCTAACCCAGCTTATTTTGACACGAAAATGCTTTACTATTGCCATAAAAACTATCCAGTTAAGCTTGCATATTATAAAACATGATGAATTCATAAAGGCCACCTTTTCCAGCTAACAATTTTTTGAAACAACAACATATTTGCTCTTAGAAGCGAAAACCTCTTCCTATTTCATTGCGTGCGTGAAGACAAGAAACTCAATCGTGTAAAATTGCCATGTACTTCAGGTTCAAACCCTTTCCTGAAGAACCTTTTCCTTGAATAACAAGAAAATGCTTTACTATTGCCATAAAAACTATCCAGCACACATATCATAAAACATGATGAATTCATAAAGGCCACCCTTTCAACCGAACACTATTTTGACACAAACAACACATTTGCTATTAGAGGCAAAAACCCTTCCTATTTCATTACGTGCATGAAGAGAAAAAACTCAATCCTGTCAAATATGCGCAATATTACAACAAACTGAAATTTCAGGATCAAACCGTTTCCATGAAGAACCTTTTCCTTGAATAATGAAGAACAAAATAGACGACAAGCTTTCTTTCAACTAATTCTTGGCTGTCACATTTCCAATTTTTTTTAACCTAGAGACTGTGCAGAGTTGATCACAGATCCACTTAAGGTGTTCGATTCGTTCTTTGTCTTTGTTGAACCCATAAGTTACTAGAGAATTTTCCATTTGTTTTCAGTGTTCTACATAACAGCACGCTTGGTAAAATCTTAGAAATGCAGCTCACTTTGATTTCGGCTCGACGAGCGACAGATTGATGTCGAAGTCCATTACTCGTCGCTTTTAAGATTCCACCGCCTGTCTTGTTCAGTATCCAAATGACTAGCCATTATTGAGCTTCATAGGGGTATATTTTGTTCAAAGATCCACTAAAACGCCATTCGCGTTACATGACTTTCGACGCCATTGCCGGTTACGTTTATCATTCTACTGTGTCCACCAGAGAAATCTACCCATTTCCACTACCCTCTCTATCCTAAGAAAATACGAGCGGAAGGCTCTATGCACAAAGATACCACTTAGCAGGGGAGTGACAGGCAAGACTTTTACCGACACGGAAAAAAAAAAGAAAACGAAGAAAACAAACAAATCCCACCCACTTTCCGACTGGGATTGCCATACTGGCAACCCAGTAATAACACGTTTGATCAAACCAAAATGTTCGCGTTTCACTCTCTACCGATGCAGCATTGTTTCTACTAACCCTAGCCTGCGAGCAGACTCTCCGAGGGACTGGGGTTGGGGGTAGAATGAGAGATAGCCTGTTCGCAGGCTATGCTAATCCATAACCCTAATCAATGAACTTGGAAATGGTCATTTTGTAAGATCGTAATGAACCAGTAGAGGAGATGGATATGAAGAGTGCTATGAGGGAGACATACGCTTTTAACTTCGGAGAGAAACGTGTCAAAAACATCAGCGTTTACATATCAGAGATTATGGTTTCAAATCCCGTTAAAGCCTGCATTTTTTCAGGCTTCCTTATTATGTAACATTCATACCTACGACGAACAGTACATCTTAAAATGTCCCTCTGCGCAGTTCAAACGTGTTTTTCATATATTAAGTACTGTCAGAAATGTTAATAAATTTGACACGTGTACCTCTCACTGAATTTAGTAAAGCTCACACATTAAACTGTTTTGTTAGTTTAAGTTCGTTTCCAAACTCTTCAGCGTTTATTTTAAAGCGACAAGTGATCCTCTCTCTTATCTGGACAATTTAAGCAATTGTCTCTTATGGACACCTGAAAAATTCAGATGGCTTCATTGGGATTCAACCCCATGATCTGCAATGCTCTATCAACTGAGTTATAAAGCCACTCAGCTGCGAGCAGGTCAATTTCTTGGGCTCATGTGTTACCGTGAAGGACTCGATGAATGTAATAAATGTATATATTTACGTGGTAGAGCATTGTACAAGTAACGCAGAGGTCGTTGGTTCGAATGCCATTGAAGCCATCTGAGTGTTTCGGGTGTCCATAAGAGACAATTGCTTAAATTGTCCGCACTTCAAATATATTTATTTACTTCATCCATTCTACTATTTAGAAAATAGTTCCAATTTATAACATAGCGTGCGTGCTTGTCCAATCCAAATCCTAATTAAGCGACTGGTCTACGCTCATGGCCACCCTCAAAATGACATTGGACATTTCGTAACAAATATACGACGAAATAACCGATCTTAATATGACAAGCTTACCGCTGTAAAAAGAATGAAAACAGGCAGAATTGGAGCTTTAGTTCGACAAGAAATAGCGTTTTGAGATAAGCCGCGCTGATATACAGTATTTAGGTCTAAAAACCCCTTAAAGTCGATTAGCTTTCAATTGTTTTGCTGGGTATCACTACGTCAATTCTCTAAAAAATTCGACTCTCCGGGAGCTTGTCTCGTTAGTTTAGTGGATATCGGAAACTGCCTGGAGAAGCCATCGATCCGGGTTCAACTCTTTGCTTCGCTTGTTCTAAATCTTCTCTGCATGTTTAAATATTTGTTTCTTTGAAGTAGATTTGAAGTCTAAAGTAGATTTTACATTGTGTAAGTTGAATAAAAAGAAAAATGTCAGTTTGAGGGATGGCCACGAGTGTTGACCTAAGCGACTATGGTGTATTCAACACATTGTGACAATGTCCAAATATGGTCATGGCACGCGCAATATTCGTCGTGCGCACAAATTGGTATTGCTATGTTATAAAAGAATTGGTTCAGGCTTTTAGCTGTGCGTCTATCGAGTTATGGATGTACTTGGGAGATTGCTAAGCACTCGGTCATCCCCTCCTGCGACTCTTTCGCTTTTCTCGTGCTTAGGAACCTCCCGCGTGCATCCATAACTCGATAGACGCACGCTAAGCATGAACCAATTGTTAATTCTAGGATTTCATGCTATCGTATGTAACATATTGGTTTGGGGTCAATCTCAGGCGTGACAATGTGTTTTCCGGTTTCTGATCGTTGCATCCGGAGGTAAAGGTCTCTTTTCTATTGAAGGTGCTGCTTCTCGACGAATGCAGTCAAATGACTGAGCCAGTCTCTCTTCTTCCAATGGCCAGGTAAGCAATCCATAACACTAAGCAGGTAGGTATTCTCGTTCAATGGACTATTGCCATTCTACTTGGTACAAGTGATAAATGATATTTAGTTTTACTGCACATAAGTGCATGTTCCAGACTGTTACTAATCTGTTACTAGAGTGGAACTCGACAACCTGCAACAGGTGAAATCCGCTTGATAATTGGCCTGTTCAACCGGGAACAAAAGCTGGAGATTGTTTCAGTAATTTCAGTCACTCTTCGTTTCGTCCAAGAAACGAGGGCGTTTCTGGTGAACGTCGTTCAGTAACTATTGATGTTTAAGGTGTAATAAACCAATGGGAAGGATGGGAAACTATAGTTGCTTGGCGACGGGCGAAAGGACAACTGAAAAATCAGAGTCTGAGGCAGGATTAGTGAACTGAACGCTTTTGCTGATCTCAAGACCTGAGCCTGACTTTAAGATACCTTCAGAAATCGCTTTTTAAGGGTATACGAAATAAATTTTAGTTTCATCGGTGTTTATGTCAGTATAAAGCTTCAGTCTTTTTTTTTTTTAGGTTTGAATGTCAGAGGCTTGTTCTTGTCGGGGACCCCAAAGTAAGAGCATTGGACTGTTCTGTATGAATTTAAGTCACTACAGTAGAGTTCAAATTCTCAAGCGCGAGGTTTCATCCATTGTGCTCTCACTTCGTTCATTGAACAGCTGCTGTACTATATACTACCTTGCATTCCCAATATCTCAATGTTAATTCTCCTGACTGTAAAATGTAAATGTAAATGCTTTGTTTATAGTGGAAGTGCACTAAGCTATCAAGCTAGTTCACAGGCACCCCACTTTTTAAAAATTTGAAAGAAACATGATTAAGAACCCCAACTGGCAGGAGGCAGCCAGGTGGCTATCTACAAAGCGTGGTAGAGTTGAATCCGGGACAATTGGAAACAAATCCAAGCCAGAAGCTGGAATGGGATTTGAACCCAGGGCAAGCATACATTACTTTTTCTGTCAGTTATGCGAATTTGAAATATTTAGACAAAAAAACCTTGGTGATAATTTTTTTTATTCTCGTCACTAGTCTGCTGTGAAATGTATTGAACCTGCGAGGAGAAAATTTTATGTCCATGATCATCACTCTTGTGAGTCAAATCCGTGGGCGAAGTTTTGGGCCGGGCTGCAACGATATGTCTATTCCAACATTCTGTATGGCATCCCTAAATATCAACAAGCCCCAACAAATTTACAACACCGCCGCGCGTCACGTGATGAGATGAATTCTCTTTACATGACGGTGATACACCGCCCCTATAAAGAACTTACATCGACTTCTAGTTGTGAGGAGGGTTGAATTTAAGGTGCTCATTATACCTTTTACGACCTTACGTGGCCATTCTGCAGACTACGTAAACCCTTTAATTGAAGTGCATTACCCGCCTTAAATTCTACGAACTATGCCAGGTTCACTTCACTGTGCTTTCAAGAAGTTAATCCGACAATAATGATGGCAGACATCGTTTAATGCAAATGCAACTTCCTACCAAACGATATTAAGAAAGCCAACACTGTTAACTGTTTTAAAACCAAACTCAATACTTACCCTTTTCTAGTAAAGCTTTTTATCTGAGTTAGCGAGTACTGTAAAAGGGTTTTTTGTCAGTTTTAATCATATGCATTGCAACCATTGTAAGACGCATTGAGCAAATGATCAACGGTTTTTCCACAAAAGTACTACTTTTCACTCTACATCCATCGGAGATTACACTTCAATTGCGGCGCGTCTTCTTTTAAAGTCGTACCACATATATTTCCTGATGATAATTCTCGTGAGTATATACTAAAACAGTGAATAACGATGAAAGCGCTCTGATTGACTACTCAAACTCCGAATATCCTTGACTATTCACCTCCGGGCAACTCGTGTTGGATTTTGCGCTAGAAAATATTGTAATAGTTGAATAAATGAGATAATATCGTCTTTTTGTGCTATATTATCTCATTGTTTTAGTATATACTAATTTAAAACAACTTCTCACCTCAGTGAATACTTGTTGGCTATTGCTTGGTTGGGATTCATTATTTCTTGGTTACTCCTCGTACCTCTTTTTATAATGCTTTGCACTTGCTGGGTTTCTAAAGCGTTTGGGTCCCAAAACGATTGTTGGACGGTTGGACAAAACGAATATATAGGAGGGTTTGAGAAAAAGGAAACTGGCGAACTCTTTGTAGGACAGCAGCGAACAATGTTGACGAAAGTAGCTCAAATTTGTACGTGAAGCTACGAAACCAGAAGCTGATTGTAAGCGAAAAGTGAAGAGCAGTTTGTTTGCATGTTTATAGCAACTGAGTCCGACCATTCAAGGATCTGAGCCTGAGCATGAAGCTGGCCTGGAACAGACACTGTTTGATCGACTGATCAAGATGGTAAGATTATGCTCGGAAACCGAGAAAGTTGAGAAAATTTTACAAAATTTACAACAGAGAAAATTTGCCGAGCGAACATTGCGTTAGTAGTTAATGTCTTCATGGTAACACGGCTTTGAGAACGATTTCCAGCCAGCTGCCGCCAGTTTTTGAAAGCTTATTACACTAATCAATTCTGTTTTGCCACATCGCGTTTGAGTCACGGTTGGAAAAGAATGCGTAGATATTAAGATCATGAATCGCAAAATAGGTCATTTATTAGCATGCAGGTTGCAGGCATGAATGGAACAAACAGACTTTTTTACGGAAAAGGATTTATGGATGCTTTTGTGGATAATATCTGGTGGCTGATTGCAACACGAATCTAGACTATTTGCCGCGCTGTTAAAATGTTTATCCTTTTTTATTTCAGGGATATGAGGCAACTCTTTTAAGAACGCAGGCAAGCTTTTCTCTTTTTTTTTTCAAATTAAATGTAATTTTAAATGTTGATTACGTGATTTACGAGCTTTCACGAGCCTTTGATAAGGAATCATTAAACGTTTGCGTCGCGAATGGCTGCATGGGTAAGTAGGGACCAGTAATTCCATGAGCATATGGGCAAACCTGGGAATATCTCCCGAAAATGGCCACTGACCGCCTGAACCCACACAAGACCAGCTCAATCCCGAAAGTCGGCGTTGGATGCATATACAAAGTAACTTCACTAAAAGGCATCATATGGCAATATTCGCGCAATACGCAATATGATGCCAACGCCAGCTTGCTCCCAGTCGTAAATCTTAACCCTATAAAAAGAGAGAGATACAGACGTTAATTCTTAATAATATTTGTGGTCTCAGCGGCGCTTTTTCCGGAAAATACGAAAATGACAATGTTTGGTTTGAATATGTTCCTCTTTTTCCAAAGTCAAGTTTTAAGGCATAAAAAAGGTACAATGCCTTGTTTACTTGAACTATTTTCTGATGTACATTTGTTGCACAGTCGGTTTAAGTGGTGGATATTTACCGAACTGGGAAGTGACGAGCTAAATATCCACTTTCGGTGAATAATTCTCAGAGAAAGACCTGTCTCTTATGTCTGATTTAATCTCATCGCCAGTCTCTCTCATTGGAAGAGCACTGTCATCAGCTGTATAATTTTGAAACTTCAATAGTGAAATGATATAATATTATCACAATGTTCGTTCTTTTTCTTTTGTTTTTCCGTTGGCTGCGTGCTAATGGATTAATGGTTTTTTTAGATCAAAACTGATCACTTTTCGCATGGTTTTTGTCTTGCAGTACCGTTGCCATCCAGCCATTAGTGCTGTATCCAACAGGTAGCTAAAACGTATGCATGGCTAATAAATTATCAATAATTTTTGTAAACCATCACGAAAAGAGCGACCAGTTGTGGCGAATTATTTATAAAGGCGTTCTGAGCAAATTAATCTGACCGGCGGGGGTGGGGTGGGGATTTGTTCCCAACCGATAATGGTGAATAAAGCGTCAGGTCACATGACTGACTAAAGTCACTCAAAACGAGTGCCATCAACGAACGATGATGTGTTTACTTTGCTGTCTAACGAAGCGTTGCTCGGGTACAAAGAACACACTCTCCGTTAAAGTGCCCATCACCTTAACACACTTTTCCAATATATTTATTCTCCGAAATCATCCCAAATACATGTTGTTGTTTTTAGAACATTTAGATTGAAATTTCACTCTTTCATTGGCTTTGAAAAACGAGAAAAGTGGTCATACCGTGATTAATAACCGAGCAATGAAAGGGAATGGGTTCGATACCGGGTTGACGTCACAAATTAATTTGCATCGCTGTTTTCAAAGAACTACCTCAATGCAAATTAATTTGTGACGTCAACCCGGTATCGAACCCATTCTCCTTCATTGCTCGGTTATGGATCAAAGTATGATCACTTTTCCCGTTTTTGAAAGCCAATAAAAAAGTGAAATTTCAATCAAAAGGTTCTATAAACAACACCATGTATTTGGGACGATTTCGGAGAATAAATAAAGTGGAAAAGTGTGTTGAGGTGATAGGCACTTTAAAAGGAGCAGATACTTCTGATTTAGGACAAAGCCTGATTTAGGACTGTGGCCCCCCTGGGCCATCGTAAGAGAGAGTAATGGACTGAATCGAAGATCAAAGGACAGGATTCAGCGTGTTCCTGATACTTTTCTTGAGCATAAGCGCTCTTGAATGTCTTTCCTGTATTTTCACAGACTATTTTATGACAACAAGTTATTGGATGGGGTAAAAGCGGAAGATCGTTCCCCTGTGCTGGTAAGTCAAGCAACTGAAACTCTTAAAAACAAATTAAAATAACAAATTGACAATCACACTCATAACTATGTAGTTGCTTTAACCTATCGTGTATAAAAGATTAAAATGAACTCTGACGGTTTTGCTGCTGGGCTACCCTAATAACCAGTTTAGGACTCTTGCATTTGTCCATTAACCGCCTAATACATGCAAAAATTTCAGCGTGTTGATTGGCTGAGAGCACGCCAATTAATCCCAAACAGAGTGCAGAAAAGTGAATTTAGTGCAGTTGCAATATGGAATAAATAAGCACTCGTATTTTTTTCAAAGACTACAAATTGCACAATTCTCCCTTCTGATTGGCTAAGAGAAATGCAGTTTTCAGGTATCATAGTGCAGAAAGGAGGTAATTCAGTGCAAAAAGTAGTAATAAACCAAGAATTCTGATTGAATCAATCAAATGCGCACCCTGGATGGCGCAACATCTCGAAGTGTTTTCATGTTTATCAATAAAGGGCAAAATTACTGAGTGCTGATTTGCTGAGACAGAGGGCATTTTTTCTTAATCAAGGGCATTTTTGGTAATCAAGAGAGGGCTTGATTACCTGTCAATGATTGGTTAATCCGTTGCATAGCAACGTATAAATTTTGCCCTTTATTGATAAACAAGTAATCGCATGAGTCCTCGTACTATTAAGGATTAATTGCACTTGTGTTTTGGAAATTTGTGTTTTGGAAATTTTCCAAAACACTCGTGCAATTAATCCTTAATAGTACTCGGCCTCATGTGATTAACCATACATATTATTAAGTAATCACCGTGATTTCTCTCGTGCTATTTGAAATAAGCACTCGTGAATTTTTTCAAAGATTATAAATTGCATTCGCTCTTTGTTCGTCCTTGAAGAAAGTTACTAGCGGTCATTTATTCCAAATAGCACTCGAAATCATGTGATTACTTTAACAAACATTGTACTTCATAGGATCTCATTCCAACTCTGTGCTTTTACAACGTGGCAAAAGGAAAAGAGGAATGTGGCAGCGATGGAAGCTACTACAACGAAGCTGAGGTGAGCTTTACATCCGGTGGAGGAGGTGTCGGTGGCTTTCCGTTTGTTGAAACCCTGATTCGAAAGCACATCGTATATGTTTTAAATAGTGTTAAAGAAGCATGTCCTTGCAGATAGTGAAACTGATGAGGGATAACTTGCACTATTTAGTAGAATCAACGAATGTCTTGAGTTAAACCGATGGCTCATAATTCTTAACACGAGAAAGTTTAAAGTGATCAAGTAAGTTCGGAGGTATATGCCGAACACAATCTCGTTCCCAGAGTCCGAACACAGCAATCATTTTATTCGCTCAATACTTCCGCTATCTGTACTATTTTCCCTCATAATTGAACAAATTGTTTTGATGGTTTTAGTCTTTTATGAGAAATGTATGTTAGAAAAGGCAACGATGCAAAGAAATCCGCAATTCGCAGATTTTTCCGTTACCGAAAGAACCAAGCTAAATGCTGCGCATGCGTAGTAAGTTAAAAAATTGTGATTGAAAGCAGAATAGCTTTCTCTAAAATACGCCTATTTCTCGAGGCACGAAAATACTTTAAGAAATAAGTAACTGGATTATTGAAAAAATATTGAACTTTAACAGAGGAAATTCTGGATATCCCAGTGAACCTTCAACAAGGGATGGTTAAAGATCTCTCTGTCAAATTATTATTGAAATAGTGTTAACTTGTAAGCATCGTTACGAGCTTTTTACATGCAAATTATAAAGAAGATCTAAGGACCAGATTTTCTGCAAATAAACAAAACCGATTTTAAAGGCCTGTCGTTCTAGCGCTGGAGCACTAATTGGGGACGCTGTAAACTGAAATTAACAATTAACGCAAATCAAGTCAAATGTTGGTTTTTGAGGAGAGGGGAAACCGGAGTATCCGGAGAAAACCTAGCCTCTCGGTGCAGAGTAGAGAACCAACAAATTCAACCCACATATGGCGCCGAGTCTGGGAACAAAACCCAGGCTACATTGATGGGAGGCGAGTGCTGTCACCACTGTGCCATCTCTGCACCCCCAAACCATTTTCATCGTCTCTTCTCTTCTCTTTTCTTATTTTTAGTAGCCGGCCTAATCAACAGATCATTTGTATTTGGCTATGAACCCTCTTTACTACGTTTAAGTGATTGTAAGGAGGCAATGCAGCCCAGTGGTTATGGCGTTTGCCGTGAGATCCGCCGATCGCGGATTCGAGACCCGTTCTGGCCACTCGTTGAATTTGTTCCTGGTAGTCCTTGGTTCAACTTCTCACTGAGCTGCACTTGTAAATAGCCAACGGGTCTGCCTCCACCTAGTTGGGATTCAGGCTTAACAGATGTTGTTGTTGTTAAGCCCCTACAGGGAGCGGTCAATTAAGTTTGTATCTCTGTATTGTTCCATTGTCGCCGAAAAGCCCGTAAAGAGAATTCTGAGTTTAAAAAGTTATGAAAGGTAATACTACTTTATTTTCTTGACCGAGGTACATGTGTAAGCATTTCTTTCCTTTAACGAAAGTATCTATGGTTTGCCGACATTTTCGCTTTTACAGTGGTATAATTGTCTGAGTTAGAGAGAGAAGTATTCTTGCGAAATGCGATTTTCAATTCTTGTTGCTTTTGGTATTGTTTGTCTTTTTCACTTTCAGGCCAGGTTTGTAGTGTTTGTCATCGAATGCCTGCTAAAGTCAGGAGTGGCGCCAGCTCAAATAGGTTAGTAATCATTTTTGACAACAGTACCGTTCTTGTCAATGATTCAAGGCTACAAGGACAAGTTGCAATAAGTATAGGAAATCGAATAAACTCGGATGCATTTCGTGATAGGCACAAGCAAGTTCATGCGATATTATTTATTATGTACTCAACAAAAATTACTCTAAGTGAAGCTATGATCCTCGCAGATATTAACGCTATTTTAGTAGTTGCATAGAGAAGCCTGTACATACATACAGGACATCAACGGGGTTTGCATCCGTGACCTCGTGATGCCGGTGGTTCGCTCTAACCAACTAAGCTGTGAAGGCACTGATTTGGGAGCTGGTCATTTGTGGGTCCAAATGTTCCCGTGATGAATGAATCAACGAACGAAATGATATATGAATTGAATCTACGCAATTGCTAAAAATTGCGCTCAAACTTCAAGGATCATAGCTTTTCGTTTGTTAAAAATTACTCCATTGCTCCATTGCTCCACTCTATAAGCTATTTGTGCATTCGTCATTGACCAATCAGAAAGGCGATATTCTGTTGAGTATTTATGACAGGTCACGAATTTCAGTCATCTTCTTTTCCGATAAGAAGGAACATAATAAAAGGGCGCTTTCAGTAAATTCCATTGCGACTGAAAAGAAAAGCCATATTAGTAGTCCAGCCTTCCCTTCCAACCGATGACGTCAACGGACAACAAACTGAGTCCCCTCCTACCACTTTCTTCTTTGTTGTCGCCTATAATAATCAAGGTTACCTGAAATGACATCTTATTGTCTTTAGGTGTGATCACATTGTACAAGTCACAGCTGCATACAATAGCCAACAATCTGACAGCCTCTAGGTATAAAGACATGTTTATTTTGTTAGAATTCTCAGTTTCGATGGGCACAATGTCAATGTCAATGTAAATTCACTGGTTGTTTTTCACTGTTCTTCTTCTTCCTCGCCACTTTTTATCCACTTCTTTTTAATGCCTTTTCTACGTTTCCAAAAAAAAGTTAGAAATGACGACGTTTCTACGCTATGCAAGTCAAAATAGCAACTATTACAACAGCTACTTTCAACGCCCTTGGCCAGTCTACAATTGTTGCTGAGTGATCTGGCCTTTAAATGGCAGTGAGGCTGGAGCCCGTGACCACCTCAATGTTCCTATCCTGAAAATAATGTTGCTGTATGGGTTAGAAGTTTGTAAAAAAAACAGCTTCATCGCCAGCCTTGCTTCTGTACTCTGTACTCATTCTGTACTCTGCAGAATGGTCTGGAAAATGGACTTTCAACGATCTTTCAAAGGGGTTAGAGTTTGTTTGTACAGAGACATGTGATACGTCCAAAAATACCTTAAAATACCATACACTACGTATCACTGAGTGCTGGTCTATAAATATGTGTATGTCACTGATGTGAGTGACTAAGCGACAAATAAACGCACGCCGGCTGATAGAGAATGAACAAGAAACTCAAACAATGCTCTCAGCTAAGCCTCGTGCACTATGAAGAATTTGTAGTTCATTTTTACAT
Organism: Montipora capricornis; assembly: GCF_036669925.1. Taxonomy (NCBI): domain Eukaryota; kingdom Metazoa; phylum Cnidaria; class Anthozoa; order Scleractinia; family Acroporidae; genus Montipora; species Montipora capricornis. Next base: position 18,600,701 of record NC_090896.1, read on the forward strand.
ACAGAAAGGATATTTATTTGTCGATAAATCACGGACTAGAAGTCTAACCCTTTTAACATTCATGTGTAATTCATTAAAAACGACATCACTTTACAAGACTTTGTCAATCTAGTTTGTGCAGCGCTCGTAAGAAGAAAGGATGGAGAAAGTCATTAACACACACCCAAAAAGTGCATTATAGCCAATGCGATTTGAGATTTCACACAGCACATGAATTTTGTGAATCAAATACTGATAACGTCTTCAAAAGTTACGTCTGTACTCACTTCTCGCCAATTTCTAGTATGTTATGGTCAAAGATATTACCTCCAGCAAGTTGATGTATTTCTTTGTCAAAGTCCACGCAACGCTCGCCCCACCAACGGCCGTTCACGTTGCGTGACGCCCCAGTTACGGCTGCAAAGGAGGCTATTTCTTTCCAAATCGTGCACGGTGGTAATTCGACCTTTATCAACACGTTTAATAAACCAAAATTTTCCTGTTTCTTTCCAAGATGTACTAATGACATTCAAACGATTTTATGTCGATTCGGTTGACGGTAACAATTTAAACTTCTCATTATTTTTGTTTCCTTGTGAACGCAGGGCATCATCTCATGCCGAGCTCAAAGCTATACAGGTAATTCACTTTAACTCTTTAATTCAATATTTTCCTTCGTATTACTATGATGCTCCGCACTGCAGTGTTCATGCATACTGCGGACGCATGTGTAGCGTGCGGATGCAATTTTGAGAGCTCCAGGATAGTGTGAATATGTTTTTATAGCTACAAAGTTTTATAAGTTTAAAATGGTTAAGGATACTGTGCAGTCACTAAAAGCTGAGAATGACAAGCTAAAGGAAAAAGTGGAAGAAGTTTTTGCCGAACTTAAGAAAGTTCAAGAGAACCTGAAGGGGAATCATGCAGGCGGCCATGGTGAAAGCGCATCTGATCCAGACGCACTGAAGTCCTTGGACTTCCTAAGCAAAGAATATGATGATCTTAATAAGTTTAGAGACCAAGCCTTTAACTAAATATCTACTCTTGAAAAATCACTGAAGCAGTTGTCGACTGAAGTATCAAAAGTTTCGATGGCCATTGATCAGGTCCAAGAGTGTAGGTATTCCTACAATCTCAAACTTGTCGGCGTCCCCCAGCTGGAACCACTCGACAATGCCTTCCAGACTTCGCAGCTTTGCTCAAAAATCTTCAATGCAATTGGAGTAGATGTCAATTCGTATGACATCGTCATAGCCCACAGGATCACGCCACGCCATGCTACCGAACGACCACTCAAACCTATAATCTGCAAATTTACACGAAGGCTTATTTGCGAGCAAGTTATGGCACGTCGTATGCAAATTACAAATGTCAACCCAACGAGTATAGACCTACTCGGCTAACTCAATGTTGTACCCAATTCAAATCTCCCGGGACTAAGATTCTTTGTGTATTGTATTTGCATGATAATGTAGCATTCATATTTAAATGACATGGAAATACCTCGAACAAAACGTTTTATTCCCAAAGGGTTTGAATTGGGTACAACATTGAGTTAGCCGATTAGGTCTATTGGTCTACAGGAGGATGTCTCTCTGGATCACGTTGTATCTTCCACCATTTGAAAACCTATTGGTTCACTTATCTCCCCAGCTCGTAACTTACTAGCTAACTAAAAGAAAAAGAAAAAACTAAAATGCTACCGAATCCTCATTAAGAATTTCAAATCAAATGTAAACAACAATATGAGCTGAATAAAACATTATCATCATTATCATTATCATTGACGCCGCGTCTTCAAAGCTTGCTTCCAGATTCATAGAAATTCAAAGAGAGGTGTAATTACATTTTCTGGGCCAAAAATTCGATTGTATGGCTGAGGGAAAGCGAGGGATCTCGACCCATTGCAATCGAGAGTTCAATGGATTTAGATAATCTTATGTCCCATGAGCAGTCATCAAGTTAAGGAAACATAAGTCAAATAGCAATTCAACCAACTAAGATAAACAAAGCTCCCTTACGAGAGCTTCCGTAATGATTCCTGTGACATTATTTTTTCTCACGGTCAGTTTAATAATAGTTTAAACACAAGTCTCCCTACCAAGAAATATCTTGAGAGTTTACCAAGTTTTAACGAATTGGATATATTTACTCTAAACAGTTCTCCCGATAGAAGGGATTTTGATCCCTATACCACAGCTATCAGCTGTAGATAGTTTTCTCCCCATAGTTTCTGTCATTCAAAAAGACAATTTCAGTTCTCGTTTAATTCAACCGATGGACTTTATTGTTTCATGCCAATATTAGAAGCCTGGAAAGTAATTTAGAAAGTTTTGATACTCACACGAATAAGCGAAAAAATGTATTTTCACAAATGTTTTGACCAACGGCCAACGTTTGTATAAACGTAACCATTCCTTATCAAATAGTTGGTTTGCCTCTTATCTGCTTGGTCGGCAACAAACAACTTAAATTGGTGTCAAAAAGATATCAAAAAAGGAAGTAATATTATCAGGAGTCCCACAGGGATCGGTGCTAGGACCGTTCCTTTTCCTCGTCTACATGAATGATATATCTGACAGTGCTGATCAGCTTAAAGATCATTTGTTTGCAGACGATACTAACCACTTGTATGCTGATAACAACCTTCGGGCGCTGTAGAATAAAGTTAATGCAGAACTCAGCAAGATCTATGACTGGTTAATTGCTAACAA
>NC_090896.1:18608393-18615893 GCF_036669925.1 Montipora capricornis
GGTTCTTAAATAGGTTATCATTTTCTGTCGAAAAGGTTGCGTTGTAGATAGCAGAATTTAGTCGGATTTGGCCTTCGTCCCCTTTCCAGCAGCCAGTTTGTAACTCTTTAAATACAGAATTAAAAAGTGCGCATAAAAATGACTATAAGAAGTAAAATCGAAAGATAAAATGAATCTTCAGAATATTAATCAATATTAATCTTATTTGCTAAAGTGCTCACATTTTGTACGTTTTAGAAAATAAGAACCTGTTTCAAATTTTAAGATAAACAGGTTCTTGTTTTTGGGGGGTCTAACCGACAAATTTTAGATTAACAGGTTCTCATAAAAATTTGTTCTTACTCGCGGGGTTTTACTGTATTCTTCATCGCCGGCAAAATTCTAGCCTGCGTGGCAAGCGTTTTTAGCGGGCGAGAAGTGAATTCATTTTTCTGGCCGCGCAAGAATTGGGTGAACGCAAAAAAAATTGGAATTGGAGGGGGCCTTCATGCCCCCCCATAAAGTTAAATTCTCTTGTGCTCAACTGAAGCATTTACTCATGGTTTAACTCTGATGTGTGATCAAAAAGAATAAATGTTGACTGTGTTTATTCCAGGCATCTTGTCATCATTGGTAATCTTAAGATGCTCTCGTGCAACACATTGTGGGGAAAAGTCATAGATCATTGTCGCGGTGAGCTTTCAGTATTCTTTTGTTATACAACTTAGCTACTGTAGCTATGAAGCCTTCACTTGGACATGTCATTATTGCAACGAAGCCCAGTGGTGTGGGCGCTGGATTTGCATGCGCATGCTCTGGGTTCCAATCCCTCTTTCACCATCCAACGGATTTGTCTTAAGTGATTCTGGGTTCAACTCCGCCATGCTTAATTAATAGCCCACTGGTTGCTTCCGCTCGGGCTGTTTAATCACACAATGCCTCTCAAGCTGTTGGCTCGAAATACAACCTTGTATGAAGTAGGGTTACTTTTTTACTGTTAAACTGTTATCAGAGTGAGATTGGTGAGGTCAGTGTGCATTTCGTTTGTCGGGCAGTTTGACCAGTAACGATGATAGCTAGACCCAGGGTCAAAACATGACACAAGCCGAGCTCAGCTACGGGTCAGAACACTAAATTAACTCAGTTCAAGTTAATTCACGCAAAACGAGATCGTTCATAAAAAAATCCACACTGAACGCAGGATGAACTGATGCTCTTGATGTAGACAAATGCTAATACGTTTCTCTGGAAGAAAGAGCCCCAATCATGTTTCAGTACTTGCAGTGCCTAATCGGGAAAGTGGTTTATCAGCACAGTTCCCCAAATCGTTTATCATGTTTTTGCATTCAAACAGAGGCTCCCGGTGGACTTTGTCACTCGCAGGACTTTGTGAAAAAATGGACACAAGACTCCAAAGCGCCACCAAAAGAAGGTTGGAAGACTTTCACTGTATTATAAAAGTGTCCGCTACTTCTCTCCTTCTCCGTCTTTCTAGAAACACTTTAAAAGCGACCTTTTTTCGAACGTGTCTATATCTATATTGAATATTGCGCAAGGCATTCTACTTTACAAGTAGCAGTGGCAGTTTTTGAAATTATGTGAGCAGGAGAAACTCGGTCGTACACATAAACAGTTAAAGGAGCAAAGATTCCCGTTCAATATAAGTGGTCGACTTTGAATATACAGGGTAAGATTTGCAGGAATAACGAGTCAATTGTACTCATTGCTTCAGGTGCGCAGAAAGCTGGCAATAGTGGCGATGTTGAAGATCGACAAGGGGTTTCATCCTTTTCCTCAGGGATCTCTTTAAGCGCATCATCGCCACGCAAGATGACAGAGCAACAAGTGATAGATTGTCCTGTTGACCACGCCCTGCCTCAAGACTGCGATGGCATGGACACAACAGACTCTTTTCCTTGTGATTCGGAGCTTCCTACTTTCGACCTCGTGTCCTCGTTGGGAATTTTACTGTAATCACTGGCATTTTACTCTTCACCTTTGAATTGATATGTCATTTTCGTGGTCACTTCAGACTATTATTTAAAGAGTGCAATTGTAAAGAATTTCTTCTGAAAATTAGTATCCATATGGAAAGTAAACTAAATTCTCATTACATTTTCACTTGGGATACCATTGACCCAGATTAAAAAACTTTTCAAAAAAGCGAAACAAAACGTTTGATTTTAGATAATCTCTCTTGAGTCCCTGGTAAAAATGGTGGCCTTCTAACCATCATCATTTTCACGGGCGGCGTTTTCCGTGTTTACAACCGCGAAATATAGTTTCTCCTTTCTTTGCCTCAACAAGGTCAGTTGTTTCGTTAAGTCTCCAATAAACCAGTTTTCTTGTGGTGCTAAAGTGGCTGAAGTCGTCTTTGTGTCCCTTCTGTCGTCCTTCAGCTCCGTCATCGTCGTTTGGACGTAGGGATTTGAGGAAAGACGACGCCGACGTCGACAAAAACGTCACTTCAAAATATAACTTTGCGATATCGCCGGTGTTTCGCGATTTTTCCACCTCATTTACTTCGTGCAATGTTAGCGAGGTCGATTGACATGACCCGAGCTCGGTTGCCCAGGACTAACACTAATCCAAAATAATAGCCCATTTCCGAGTTACTGCATGCCTCAGTGCACAACCATTCAAATGGAAATGACGTTCGTATTCATATGCAAATCAAACTCATTCCCATTTGAATAGTTGTTAAAATGAGCACCAAGACTCACTTCGAAACCGAGACAAACAGCAACTCGGAAATGGCCCATTAGTATGAGCGATTTCAGAATGGAAATAGAGAATGAAAGATCTCTGCTGCGTACTCACATTGTCTCAAGACCTCAAATTTGGTGATTTCACGTCGTTGTCATGCAGAGTATCACAGAAAGATATGCTAAAGTGCGTGCTGCATGTGCAGCAAGATTATTTTTCCTCTTTAATTAACCAATGATATCACTGTTTTGTGGCGTTGCTGCAGTCGTCGTTTTTTAAACTCCCTTTTTTCTCCATCCGTTCTCTGGCTCGGCTTCTAAGCGCTGTGGTGCCATGCGCGCGTTTCTTTGGTGAATTGCATGTTCGAGAGCAACGAAACAAACTGAGGAGGAAAGACAGGTAAAATTGGATAGCTGGCAAAATTGTGTTAAGATGTAGCTCAAGTGTTCTCCCTTACAGTTGATATTTGAAACTGTTTCAAATCGGGGAATGTGCTCTTTGAGTTTGTCTGGTTTTCGTGTATTATTTTTATTTAATATAAACACCAATGAAACACCAGGTGAGCCTGATTGTGTGATACGCGTGCGTTTCTACTGCCTAACTAAGCTTAACTACCTCGAATTTTTTCACGTACATTATTAATGAGTAATCACATGATTTTCCTCGTGAAAGTTGGAAGAAATAAGCACTTGTAATTTTTTTTAACGACTTCAAATTGCACTTGCCCTACGGACTCGTACAATTTTGGTGGTCTTTGAAAAAATTTACTCGTGCTTATTTATTCGAAATTGCACTCGAAATCATGTCCTGCGGTTAGGACCACAGCAATACTAAAGTGAAATGGTTTGGTATTTCATTGGTGTTTGTATAATATAAAAAACATTGCATGACTGTTTGGAGATACAAAATGTTTTTCCTCTTTTTTTTTCACTTATTTACTTGTGTATTTTTTACTGTCCGTATTTGCTTTTGGTTACTTTATTGTAATTCGATCAGTTTTACCTCTCCGACTTGATACTATTTTGTAAAACACATATCTTCCCCTACCCTTCCCCCGCCCCCCTCTGTGATTCGTTGATTGTTGGCTACGTACCCCTAATCAAATTCAAGTTCATCCCGACTGAGACCAAAATCCACGGTTATTACCAGGCGCGAAGACAGCTCGTGAGCATTGCACGACGGAAAACTTCGACGCAGGCGAACCTGAGAACACTGCCGGTTTTCAGTTTAGGAGATTCGAAATAGTTTCTCTGTTTTTTTACATATAGTTAGGGTCATCATATCAAGACGAAATTTGGTAAGGTTATTAAGTACCAAACCTACATTCCTCACATGACATTCTCTCTCAAAATACTGCTACCATGTTTTTATTAAGGTAATTCCTTAGTATTGCATTGCGCATCCCTACTGCGCACGATTTTCGTGTCATTGGCGCGCGCACATGATCACGTGCGCGTACAAAACGTAAGGGATTTCCCTCAAACTAAGCCAGATGGCGAAATAAATGCTCCTTTTCTATCAAACGAGCACGGTGACCCCCGATTTTTTTTTCAGGTATTTGCTAAGGGCAGTCTAATAAAGAACATATTTGAAGAAGAAAAAAAGTTCGATAGTAGAGCATTAATTTTTTTTGGGAAACAGTTCCGTACTGGGTGTATTTTGGCCAAGGTAAGGACTTCAAGCTAATCACGGAACTGTTCCAAAAATTGCACTATTCCTACAACCAGGCAATCAAAAACGGCGTAAATGAAGCAATACTGCTTATGTGAATAAAGGAAGCCTTATTTTCAAAATGAAATTTTGTGTCTTTCAAGTAACCAAGACTTCATTCCATATGAAGGTGATTCGAATGTTTAACGCGCAACCAGTAAAAATACCCCATTTTAAGAGCCTGCTGATGTGAATATCATGAATGTTAATTATGCCAAGTTTCCAAAAAAGTTTGATAGTAGAACAGTTTCAAGGGATTAAGTCATTTCTTCGACTTGTCTTAACGAAATGATATATGAAATGAATCGTATGTTAAACTGCGGGTATGAAATCAAGTGAAGCCAAGATCCTCGCAGTTATCAACACAATTTTAGCAATTGCGTGGAGAAACCTGAAAAAGTTAGCACTTAAACGGGGTTTGAACTCGTGACCTCGCGATGCTGGTGAGAAGCTCTAACCAACTGAGCTATGAAGCCACCAACGTTGGGAGCTGGTCATTTGTGGGGTCATATGTTCCCGTGATGAATGAATCAAGTCATCAAATGATGTATGAAATGAATCATATGTTGAACTGCGGATATGAAATCAGGTGAAGCTATGGTTCTCGCAGTTATGAACGCAATTTTAGCAATTGCCTAGAGAAGCCTGAAAAGTTCAAGACTTCAAATGACCAGCTCCAATCATCAGTGGCTTCATAGGTCAGTCGGTTAGAGCATCGTACCGGCATCGCGAGGGCACGAGTTTAAACCCCGTTGAATTCCTGAATTTTTCAGGCTTCTCTATGCAATTGCTAAAACTGTGTTCATAACTACGAGGATCATAGCTTCACTTGATATATTGTCTTCTTTCAAAAAAAGGGAAAGTGAAATCTTCCTATACAGCACTACGGCAGTAGTTTTAGAAAAAATCTCTAACATAGCTAAAATTCAACGAAATCTGTGGCAAGGTTTAGAGAAAAATCGGTTTTTCTCACCTACAGAACTTTTTCCAATTTCTAAAACAATTTAAATTTATTTGAGTTACCGTCTAAAACCAAAACAAATTCCGTGCAGAGATATAGAGTCGCTAAATCATGAAAAATGAGGGAGTTACGAGATCAGCAGTTACGCATGCGCAAAGTTTGTCACTCGCTCGTTCGAGCCCAGGAACAATCTCGACCCCAGAGCTCTTCTCTTGACTGAGGGAGAGAGGAGCTCTGGGGAACCGTGAAACAAAGTTTCTTGTTGTTGGTTTTCGTGAAGAACAATAAAAAAAGCCTCTAATTGGTGCATTCATGTTACTGTAGCACGAGGAGTGAGCAGGCACCGTAAGGTTCAAATAGCCAATTTTTTGGCTATAAGAACCCTACGGCGCACGTTCCCCTACATAGAGTTTCCCAGAGCATTGGGTCGATCCGAGGCTCTGGTGACGAGAATGGTCTGGGAACACGTAGAACTACAGGCCAAGGCAACGTTCCCAGAGTCATCGTTTCCTTGACCAGCGGTCGGGAAAGAGGTCTTTACTCTGGTCAAATCCAAAAAAGGCCACATATGATTGGCTGTTGAAAACGGTTTCACTTCCTGCCATTAACAACTTGTTGCAATTAACAACTTCCCAAAATCAGTCGGAAGGATACCGATTGTATCCTTCGAATTGTACACTATATTCTTTAAAGCCACATACTGGGCCTCCTCTGGGGAGAGTTCAGATTTTCTTAACCTCTCGAAAGCGTAGTCCATTGCGTTGCGGAAGTGCTCTAATTAAGAGGAAGAAGCCATATTTCTAAAAGTTCTCTTGACTTTCCACACACAGTCACTGAGACCCGTCACGCACGCGCAGTTATTCAACCAAAAGCAGAGTTAACTGGTTTGGGTTTTGGTTTATTCCAAAGCCTCCAGCGCCGTTATGCTCAACAAGGGTAACAGTGGCTCTGTGAATGAATTACGAAATCAGAAGTTACGCATGCGCAAAATTTGTCACCCGCTCGATCCAGTCCGCGCGCAGGTGGAACTGCAAGGATGCAGGGGGCACGGATTCATAAATGACCATCCAACTGTTTGTGGAACAAATTGCGTTGGCAATTCAGAATCTAATAGGGAAAAGAGAGGAAAAGCAACTATTAAAGAACGCAGTTTTTAGATTGAATACAGGTGTTTATTATATACATAATGAGTGAGATTTACCCACTGAAAAGGCGCGAAATAAATTCGGTCCACAAGCTGGTCTAAAAACCCAACAGCCAATCAAATGGCGCGTATCACGATCATGTTTTTTGACGTGTGAGCCGTAAACAAGGTGAATTTCATTCAGCTGGTAGTGTTTCGCTTGTTTGAGAAATTTTAAGCCTTCGTTGATTTCACCCCGGGATGAAAGGAAAACAGTTTCATCCCGAGATGAAATCAATGTCGAAAGCTACCTCGATGTGCTAAACAAAAATATGGTTAAGAACATTTAAAGTTCTCAACTTACCTTCCACTACAACTCGCGGCACTCGTGGGGGTAAATCTGTTCATTTCAAAATGGCCGTCCTTGCCGTAAACTGATATGCACAGTATGATCATCCACCGCTGGTCATACGTAGGGAGGCACAGAAAAATGTCATTTCGGCTCGGGACAGAAAAGAATCAAGTGTTTACATGGATTTTTGATCCCGGGATGAAATTTCTTCCCGGTGCTGAAGACCGGGATGAAACTGTCCCGCGATGAGCAAATTTCACCCCGGGATCATGTAAACACCAAACGCCAAATGACCAAACACCGAGGTGTTACTCATTCCGGGATGAAACTCGTCCCGGGATGAGTTCTCTCATGTAAACAGCGCCTTATACATAATACGTAGGGCGTATCGACTCTGGGGCGGAATGACCAGTTACCGTCACATTCCTAATCCGCTGTCACATCGGATTTGCTCCTCCCCGCGAATTTGGACCCCCTTTCGTGGATTTGGACCCTCGAGAAATTAATTTTTTTTTACAGCACGGTACGAAGGAGAGGATGAGTAAGAGAATAAAATTATGCCAAAAAAAAGATAGGTCACCAACTTCGTTTAGGAGAAAACAGAAAGCAAACCAAGCTCGACCCCTCGACAACACGTCTCCCCGATAGCGTGGTTGCACTTTCACTGTC
>NC_090896.1:18625893-18640893 GCF_036669925.1 Montipora capricornis
GGAACAGCTAGGCTATCACTGTTCAGCTGCAATGTTATTTTGCAGTTAGTGTTGATAAGAATGCATTGACTTTAACTTTCATCTCCTGATGGCCTGCATTTGGTTTCTCATCATTAAACCAGGAATTACACATACCAAGTGCTCAAGGGTAGAGCTATATTTAACCCATTGACCCCTGAACCACACTGGACTGCCCCCATTGATGAGTAAAATTGTCTGGGGTTATAGACAGAATATTAAGTCCCCCTCCTAAGAATCAATGGGTTAATAACACAGCCTACTGTATATACTCAGTCACGGCCATTCCCAAAAATTCAAATTGTGGGATGAGTCCATTCTAATGTAATAATGTATATACATGTATGTGTAAATGACGTGAAATGCCAACTGTTTCACATTTTCAGCCAACAAGGTTGATCAAGCACAGAAGGCCTGCATTGAGTCAAGGCCTTGAGCCACAAGCTAAGAAGGTAACAGTAATTTTCTGGTCTCCTGCAAGTTAACGTTGACGATAGGGATATAACAGAATGCAAAATGCTTAATATTTATAAAGAAGATTGACATGCAGTTTTTTGGCCAATGCTTTTCTTTAGACCCTGAAATAATTTTTTTCATTCAAGGTCTGCTTGAAAATCAAACTATATCCAAGGATTCTTGGGATAATTATGCCCAGGTTTGACCCTAATAGATGCATGCGGATTTCAATGAGCGTCACGAAGTGTCCCCTTGCTCCTCTTCCCAACTTCAACATCACTCGTGTCTCGGAATACAGACAATTTACGTCACAAAGCGTCTTTCAAATGCTGCTCTTCAAGTAAGGATAAACAGCTGCATTTACCCAAAGCTAAAAATAACGCCAACCTTTACCCTTACCTTATTGTCGGAAATAGATTGCAAATGCGTATACTTCAAGGGACACTTCTTGTTGGATGTCAAAATTGGGCTAATTAGGGTCAAACCTGGACGTAAGTGGGATTCTTTGGCAACCAAATTTGTGTTGGTCTCAAAATTTTGTGACTTCTAAAAGTAACCTATATCTGTGGATTGCCATTCTTCAGATTTTCACACACTGTGATAATTTACAGTTGTATGCAAACTCCCAGACTTTTTTATATAGCTGGTTCTGCAAGTTTGTGTAATGGATATAATCCTGTGGTGCAGTTACATGTAGCTGCCCCAACAGGCAACTTGCTCACATGTATGACTATACGTTTTGTGTTACAAAAAATATATATCTGTTTAATTTTTACAAAATAAAAAATCCTGGTAAATTATTGACTGACTTTACTTTGGCTATAATGGCTGGATATTTGCCCAACTCCTTGTGGACCTCAATTTACATAAGCTCATAAAAACACTTAAAACAATGTGAACAATATCTTGACCTCTGGCCTGGTCAGCAACCCTACAATCGAAATTATTCATAATGTAAGGAAGCTCTGACTTTCTCATTTCACATGTTTCAGAAATATGGCCAATACTCAAGGGTTGAGGTATGGGATTGCCATGGGGATTGTAGAAAATGAATGAGACATGATACGTAACAATAATAAAGCACTCCTGTTTCCTTGTTTTTTGCAGCCAAAACAAGAGAGCAGCATTCTGCAGCCTTCTGCAGCAAACAGAGGCCTACATAAGAATGACTTTTTTGATATGTATACTGCTCTTACTGGAGAAGACAAATGCATTAAAAAAAGTAATCTGAGTCAATCTAAAGAGCCGTTTGGCTTGATAGGACACAGACAGCAGCACCAAAAAGTGCTATTTAGTTCACCTGTTCCATCATCAGCAGAAGGAAAGGAGAATCATCTCCCACCAAGACTTGCAATCAAAGATTCTTTCTATGCAACAAGAAGTGAAAGCCTTAAACACAAAGATTTTGCAGAGAGTAAACGCACCACTGGCGAAATCCTTGCTCTCTTCTCCTCTTCAAAAAATAGTCCTCATCTGCCTAAAAGTACTTATGGAGGCAAAAATATAGCATCCCATGCTCCAGAATATGAAAGATCTAACATTCAACACTCTAACTTGGAAAAAGTAATTGATAAGAAGCTTTTAGTAAAGGATGCATGTGAATTCAGAAGCTTTACAGACAACATTTTAGGGCAATCGTGTGAATGGTATCCAGATCTTGTGGAAAGTGATTTGGTGGACCTAAATCTAAATTTGATGCCAGATTCACCTGATTTTTTCAAAAGTAACACAAGGCACTCTTTATTTGATCACGGTGCAAATCAACAGTGGAACTACGAGTGTGATTTTGTGAGTGGAGTTGAGGAACACTACGCTGTGTTTAGTAAGGAATGTGACTCAAAAACACTGGAAGCCTCCTTAGTTACTCGACCTTTATCAAATTTTTGTTCCTCCCAGAAATCTCCATCCACGGTTTCAGACCTTGTACAACAGCGCATTTCATTGTCCTCAAACCTTGCACATGCAAGAGGGAGTTTAAAAGATCTTGTGGCAAATAACCAGAGAATGCCTATAGACCACTCCAGACTTTGTACTCCAAAAAAAGTTTGGTCTGCCTTCTCTGCAAATGAAAGGCAAGAAACAAATGACTTGGAGAGGTCTCCTGATGCAAATGTTTCTGACAACCACTTCCATAATTTTGCGCGTTTGAGTACCTCATGCATTGAGTCAAAGTGTGTCGAGGATGTCAATGAGATCTTACAGGATAGCGGTCTTTCAACTGTATCCCATTCTTTTGGGACTGATGAAAGCTTGACACGAGTGATTCCTTCTGACAGTCAAACAGTAAGTAAAAGGCATGCCATAACTGTTTTGTTTTAAATTTAATTAGTCCTTAATTAGTTCTGCAAATAAAGTCATCCAATTTAAATGATCATAGATTAAGAGGTCTGTTTTGCAGGCAAACCTAAAGAATTTCAGCTTGCACAATCTTTGTTATATACAAAGGTTTGTATTAAAGTGTAATAATGTGTTAATGTATATTTAGTATATGGACTGTTTGTTCTGGACAGATAGAATACAAAATGTCATGTGTTTGAACTGCGACTATGAGATGATTGATCATCTTGATGAAGCAGGCAATAATACTGTAAGCAATTAATGCAACCAATCCTGAACAATCAAATAGAATATGCAGTGGTCCAAGTATCTAGTGTACAGTAGGTTGGGTAGAAATATGGTTTGCTTGCTTTTTGCTTTATTTTTTTATAAACTGTCAAATTGCTGTTAATGCTTACAAATACAGTAGTTGTTGATCTGTGGGAGTACTCAGCTCTCCATTGATTGCATGTAGCATTTGGTTCCTCAGTTGGAACTCTGTTGATAATGGTTGCTAGACTATCTCAGCAGGTACAGTGTTCATAATCTAATTGTTAATTAAATGACAAGACCCTTGATTTCTCAGGTGAAAACAGGACAAGGACACTCATGGAAAGGTTCAGTTGTCAGTGATACAGTTAAAAGGGCACCTGGCAATTTGTCATCTTTGCAAATGGTCCCCATGCAATGGAAATTGCATAATCAATCCAGTCTAGGTAAAGAAAAGAACTAAAGCACAGTGCTACATGACGAAGTAACATATAAAGTTCTCAAGTTGACTACATGTATATGTGCTTACTCACAGTTGACCATGGCTAGCATGTGAGCTGATATTTAGAGAGCTTCCATTTCATAGTCAAGGAACCAACCAACTAAAGCACTGATGAAAAAGCTTTGGGCTCAGGCTTCTTTTTTCTTATTGCAAACACTATCATTACTTACATGTATCATTAATACAGCTGTAGCATGACTTATTACTAAATTAATATTACTTCCAAAAATGTAAACATTTTTTACAACACTAATATAACTTACCAGCTACAAGCAATTGATAACTGCTGGCAAAGGCTGGTACAAAAATAAGAGAAGACCCCTACTATAAGCCTTTCTCATCAAGTTTCTTCTCACTTTCATACTTCAAAGCAGTGTTGTGTGTAAGACCCAATATAATTATGCATCTTTTAGGGATATGTCTCTTCAATACACGTAAGAACTTGAGCAAGCAATTCAATTCATTTGCAACTTATTTTGGTTTGGGTAATACTACACGCATGTGGACAAAAATAAAAGTGCATGTATTTAATTATTTTCATACATGTATAACCTTTCCAATTTGCAAGTTTTTTCCACACTGTCCAGTCTCCCAATGAAGATTTTTTCCTTTTCCCAGTTATTTCTGCTCTGCTAGTTCTTGGTGATCTGTGACAATTTTGTGTTGAAAATCATAAATTTCTTTTGGAGTTATTTAGAAAATTTACATCCTCTATAAACAATAATTTTAAATGCTGGAGCTCTGACAATTTGTTGCCCTTTTAGTGCTATCAAAAGTAAAATCATCCTCATTTCCCTTCCTTACCATATAATATTATGTTTTGTGTTATTTTTTTCTGATTTAGCATCATCAAGTGCTCAGAAAGCTCCGTTGTTTGGCCTAAATGAGTGGCAAGACTCAAATCAAGTTTCTCCTTGCTCACTCATGGTAGAGGGATTTCCTACCAGTTACAGCATAGCTTTGTCATCAACAGAAGGAAATATAAATAGTAGCCAAGTGCCAGAGCAGATGTGCCCCCAGACGCAGACTGGTTTTGTTCAAAGAGTTCCACAGCTGGTGAGCTCTTGATGTTTGTGATTATTTGATTATGCTAACAATACTGTATTAATTGAATGCTAATTTGCCGGTACTTTGGTGAGCTTCAATGCTTTTGTGATATACCGGTAGTGAAAAATAAGGAGGCTTTCATTTTTTCAAGTGAGTGTCTATTACAAGTGGGATATTCATGGTGTACCATATTGGTGTAAGCATTGCATCATGTTCTTGCAGTAAATTTTAAAATTTTGTGATGCCTCTAGTCTTAACTGAGGGTAAAATAATTTAATCTAAGTGCTCAAAAACAACATGTCAGATCTTGGATCATTTGTGCATTTTATTTAAAGTAATAGCGGACTTTTTCTGTGTTTACATGTACATAGCCTCATCTAAATATGAGGGGGGAGTTGAAAGAATTTGACACAGTTATGCAAACCTGAGTTGAGGGTTTGCATAACTGTCTTGAATTCTCACAACTTCCTGAGTGTTAAGATGGGGTTATGTAAACACAGAAAAAAGTCCTCTATCGCTTTTATAAAATATTCCTCAAAAATAATTTCGGCAAGTGAAGGAAATCCTGGTTTTTTTTACTTCTTGATTGAAACGGATTTTCTTGATACACGCTCATATTTCCGACCAGCGAATCAAAATGAGCATGTCTGACAACACATAACCAATCAAAAGTCATGTGATGTCACAGCCGTGTTTACATACTCTCATCTAAACACAGCTATTGACCAATGAGAGTGTGCATACTACCCTCTTATTAGGCTGTGACTAAAAGTGGGACGGGGACGTGGGACTGGGACGTGGGACGTGGGACGTGGGACTTGGGACGTGGGGACTCGGGGACGTGGGGACGTGGGGACGTGGGGACTCGGGGACGTGGGGACGTGGGGACTCGGGGACGTGGGGACGTGGGGACTCGGGGACGTGGGGACGTGGGGACGTGGGGACGCATTTTTACCATTTGTTTAACTTTTCATCATATTTCACAAAATCTTCGTCTGTTGATCGTAACTGCGTTGTACCCCGGTTTAAGTTCCTCGTTTGTATGATGTGAAACAGAGGTCTAGTAAATATATATAGTATAGTTTATTACTCGTCTTCATAAAAAGGTGACTTTCATTATACTACTATCAAGTTACATAGTGGAGTAATTTAGGTAAAACGAAGGGACAATTTTTTTTTGCATTAAGTCCTTATTTGACATAGGCAACATGAACGAAACGTTGGTATGACCATTTCTCAGATCATTTTACAATTCCCTAAGTATATCGAGGCTTGAACATTTAAAAGTACTTCCACTTTCTGCATCCTAAATTATGCATTTCACTCGTAGTTGTCTGTCACGTCACATTTCTTGACTGAAGACGTCATAACGCTTGTTTTTGAGATTGGGGGAACGTTTACCCTAAAAAATTCCGACAAAGTTTTGCTTGAAACTGCTTAAAACTACCATTAACGTATAATTATACCTATCAATGTGATATCGTTCATTTTTATTGTGACCTCTATGTGATTTGACCTTTTTTTTTCTTTTAATTTTGATTTACCGTTGCCATTAAGATGGGCATATGACACATTTCAGATGAAAGAGGGAGTAGAAAGCAAAGTATGCAGATTTCAAGTTAACGTCGATTGGATAAATGTTTCCTCGTAAAACAAAAATATGCCAACTTATTCGCTTGGTCAAGCCTTAACACACAGAAGCGTTATTTAGCTTCTGGCCCGGGGACGGTACTTTAGGAATTTCTGGGTGGGGGATGTGCCGCTAGGACCTTGGAACCCTTAGCCTAAACCAGAGCTGGTTCAGGTGAATTTTGCTACCTAGTACCAGAGTAAACTCCCCAAACCCTCCCTATCCTAGAGTAACTGTTTTTCAGAAACTACTGAGGTCACTAGCACAGTCTAACCAAGGCAAAACCTATACCACAATCGTTTCTCTATCAAAAAATGATTTATTTATACTTGAAGGCGGTAGTTTCTAAAGAAACTGTGGTGCTGTTTCGGTGGAGAAGTAGTATACAAAAATTTGGTTTTATCAACTTTCCTTAGTCTAGATAAAATCTTCAACCAACTGGTCAGTTCCGTGAAAAATTATATTCTAGAAACAAACGCTCTGATTTATGTATCCTATCCTAGAGCAAACTGCTTGAAAACCATACCCTTCACAGCGGCACATACCTATATAGCTCATATATGGCAGTACCCCCCTCCCCCTCCTGGGGGGCTTCTGGCCCTCTGATGACGAACATTTTCGACAACATCAACGGTGACAACCCGAATCAAAGGTAACAAATTGAACAAGCGCCAGGAAAGATGCAGTCACAATGCCGCCAACAAGGACATTGGCACGGTATTTAAACTTCAGTTACAGAGGAGTCATAAGGCTCAAGTTTGTGAGCAACAACAACAAAAAACGCTGAAATTTCAGCTGCAGTGTCAGCAATGGGCCATTAGGTCTTCTGCTTTGTTTCACATTCGAGCTCTGTGACAAGTGGCAAGAATGACTTTTCGAGAATCCAATTTTTGAATTTCGCTGTGTATTTAGCTGGCCATTTCTGAAATTCTATACTTCGAAAATGTGTCGCCGCGTCCCCACATCCCCAGGCTCACACGTCCCCGAGTACCCGAGTCTCCACGTCCCCACGTCCCCACGTCCCAACGTCCCCACGTCCCCACGTCCCCGAGTCCCCCAGTCCCCACGTCCCCACGTTCCCGCGTCCCCGAGTCTCCGAGTCCCCGAGTCCCCGAGTCCCCACGTCCCCGAGTCCCCGAGTCCCCGAGTCCCCAAGTCCCCACGTCCCCACGTCCCCACCTCCCCGAGTCCCCACGTCCCCGAGTCCCCACGACCCAAGTCCCACGTCCCCATCCCACTTTTAGTCACAGCCTTCTTATTATTTTACAAAATAATACAGCACACATCTTTTGTGGCTAAGTGTGAAAGTGTTAGAAAGTGCACATGTTCTGTGTCAATCTCATCCCCAGAGTCCACTTTTCTTTTGGTCAGCACCAAGAACACGGACTCTGACCACTTCCAATTTATACGCAGTGGTAGTGAAGGTCCATTTTTGTATTTGTTGACAACCAAGACAACCAAGTGCCAGAAATCTGCACTCTGGAGACGAGATTGGTTCTGTGTCAGTGCGTGTGTGTCAATCTGATACGTCAGATACAGTATTAATTGTTTTGTGTTTAAGGACGGTGCCTACTAATTGAAGATATTTTTGCCCCTGTGTGTGATTATGCAGGAAAATTAATGTAGATCTTAACAAGTGTTATTGAAATCCAAAAAGAAAATTGGGGGTAACCACGCATTTTTCATTTTTCTTTCTCGAATTGAAGCTTACATGTAATTATCTCTCAAAAATGCATGGTTACCCCTAATTTTCTTTTTGGATACCAAGAGTACTTAGTACTAAGATCTACTTTCTCCGGATAGTTTTAAACCACGCAAGAAATACGCAATGCGCAATAACAATGGTATAGGCACCGTCCTTAAGGTGCACGTAGTGATAGTACAGGGTAACGGATCATTGTGGTGATGCCAAAAGGAAAACTGCCACAAGGTCTATGAAAGATGCATTTGAAGCTGGCATTAGTTTTGTTTGTGAAGTTTATTTACCTTCGATTGTAATAAAAATTATTGTTGTTTACAGTGCAGAAGAGCTCCCTTACTCTCTAATCCAACTGAAGGTCAGGATGACCCTGAGAACGAAGCACGGTCAACTGCCTTCCATGAAGCAACTGCCAAAAGTGGGAATGGAAGACCTACTGTTGATAAAAACGGTGGTGACAAACACAAGGATTATTCTTTGGAAATCGATTCATGTCAGCGCATTGATTTCAGGGGAGTGGGGTTAACGCGTAACTTGTCCAAGAATCATCATGTATGGTCTCATGTGGGACAGGAGTCTCGTGTTCACAAGCCACTCAAAGCACTGAGTTCTATGGCTGAGGCCATCTCTGGAGAGGTGAGTGCATGGACTGGTCTTTTCTATGTACAGTTTATGTGATTGATAACCCTCTTATGGCCCTAAGCTATTGATGTTTATACCACCAGGTCAACCAAGTGGATAAGACAACTGTAATTTTGTGCAGCTACCTTTAGTGCCATCGCAGTTTAGTTCTGCAGGGATGCAGGATAGTTGCTACCTGTCTTTCAATAGGTGGGGGTTTGTACTTAGGGTTCGTGCTACTCCTTGAAGTCCTTGAAAAGCCCTGGGATTTAATTTTGGACTTAAAGGGTGCATGAAAAGCCCTTGAAAATAAGGATTTGGTGGAAACCTGCTGGGAAACTCCTTGAACGTTTGCTTGGGTGAAAATTGTTGAGATTGCATCATACTAAGTTTAAGAGACATTTCAAAAATTGAGCCCAAATTTATTTGACAAAATGCAAAGATTAAAATGGCCATGCGTACAGTTAACTTGCAGGACGTGGGAAAGAATGTTAAGGTAGTCTTTTTCAGCAAAGAAAACACTGAAACACAATTTACATTGTATGGCATGGAAATCGTCTTACAAACACTCCTTGAAAACATCTTGAATACT
Source organism: Montipora capricornis (assembly GCF_036669925.1). Classification (NCBI taxonomy): domain Eukaryota; kingdom Metazoa; phylum Cnidaria; class Anthozoa; order Scleractinia; family Acroporidae; genus Montipora; species Montipora capricornis. The sequence goes on from NC_090896.1 coordinate 18,635,045, forward strand.
CCTGAAATTTTATTTACAAAATCCAGCATAAACCCTATGTACCATACTTTTTTCAGAAAGGACATTCAATTATTTGAAGTGAAGGTGTTTTACACTCTAACTTACATTGTTCTTTGCATTCGTGTCAACTGTATTTTCCTTTTAACAGCGTAGCATGGCTGGTGAGTTGTCCTTTTCATCAGCAGGGGAATGTGATGGTGCTATCACACCAACTCGTCATGTCACTGTGCCTGTGACATTTGAGAATGTTATGCAATATAGGCAGGTGTTCAAGGCTGCTTTAAGAGGTTTGTATACCATGTAGCCCTACGTAAGCACGCCATTGATGATAAGGGGGGCCCTTGAATAGGCTCTCTAACAATCAATACAGCTCTGCCACTCTTAACTAGTCCAAGTCTGTTCATGTTCAGGAACTCTACACTCCCTCCCAAATTTAATAAGGTTTTTAAGGACAATCAAATCGATAGCCATATTATGCTCATTCCTTCTATTTGCCACTGTGTAGAAGCTGTATATCAGACAACTTTCCCTATTGTTCTAAGGCCTAAAATTTTGGTTCTTGTTCTGTTACTTAACCCATTCGCTCCTCAGGTGCCCCAGGATGACCCCAGTTTACAAATAAAATTGTACTTTATCCTCACTGTCTAACAATATTAACACATTGTGAAACTAAGATATGGGAAGGAGATCTGCGGATTGCAACTTGATAAGAGGTAGACAGCGAAGATAGCTGTAGGGGTAAGCGGAGTTGTTAACCAACACCAGGGCAGGTGGGTGGGGTGGACCTTGATAAGTCTCGACCAAAACCACATGGTCTCATCTATTTATCGAGGGAGCTTGCATTGCATTTATGCATCCCTTGGGACCGCAGAACATTTTACAGACCTTGTTTCCTGATCAGCTATTTAATTTTCAGTGAGAATAGTCTGGGGTTAGAAAGAGTAAATCTGTTAGGTCTCACTCCCATGGGTCAATGGGTTAGTGAAGGGGACAAAGTGTTTGACTGTTTAACCCATTGACTCCTCCCTCAGGTGCCCTAGGATGCCCCCAGTTGACAATTAAAATCATCTGACATTAGACAGAGGAAATTCTGTTAAGTCTAATACTCCCAAGGGTCAATGGGTTATTGGAGGGGACATAGTTATTTTACTGGTTAATGCATTGACTGATCAGGTGCCCTAGGATGCCCCCAGTTGTCAAGTGAAATTGTCTGGCATTAGACAGAGTAAAATCTGTTAAATCTGTCTTGCTCCCAGGGATCAATGGGTTAATTAATAAGTATTAATTTCTTCATAGCTGTCATCCTAAAATATAGTACATACATGTTAATCTAAGTATGACTTGTTAATACGAAACCTGATCCTTCATAAGCCCTACGGTTTCTATCACCTCTCCTGGCCATTTAATTTTTCTTGTATTAGTACCAATTACGGTATGTTTTGCAATCCTTGTTCGAATTATATGATAATTGGGTAAAAAAAAAGGTTCCAAGTGCTGGAAAATACATTTAACATTATATTTCTTTGTTTGAAGTATGGCGTGTCAGGGACCCTGAAATAATTTTTATCCTGCCAATAAATCATACCATGTGCAATTTACGTTTAATGTGGTAGGGAGGCAAACACTATTAATTTGAGGACCTGGTGCTATACTTCAAACAGATTGTTAGTCCCTTACAAACTTGCAGATACCCAGTGTTCTGAATCATCTAGATCTCCTTTTAAAGTGGCTCAAACCAGTTTCAACACTTGAAAGAAACATTCTTATCAGAAGGATTGACACTACAACACTTTATCACTTAACAGCAATGTTATGATACCATATCAAACACCAGCTGTTGCTGAAAAAGATTCGGTCATTTCTGTGACGTAAACAGGCAACAGGCAAAGCCTTGCAAATTTTGGCTTAAGCTGCTCATATCCCAAAAACAAACTACACATGCATTTTAGAGATGGGTTTTTCAAATCATTTCTTTTCTTTTCATAGAACACCTGAATATTGTGTTGTTTGAGCTGGCTCAAGCTTATCATGGTTGCCTTCAGAAAGTTGACGTATCAGGCTTTGGCACTCATGAACAAGGTATTTTAAAACTGATTGTGATTCAACATTGGTTTCATCTATTCAGGATATTTGCATCGTATTATTTGTGAGACAGTGCAAACTGGTCCGAAGTGGGTTTCACCAATGCCGGGTATCTAAAGGTCTTTTTCTGGGCCAACATGTCATAGTATCCTATGTTGGAGACATCAAGGAAAGCAACGTTTTTTTGTTTTTTACCTATTACACTACTGGCATTACTTACAATACTAGCTTCAGCTACCACGCACCACCCCAGCTGGACCAACACTCTTAAAGTAACTGAGGAGAAAGTGCTGCCTTTGTGATGACTTCCACAAATGGTTAGACACCACATACTAATAAGGAGGAGGTGTTATCGATATTAACTCACCACATGTGATGCATTGTCCAGTGATTGTCGATGATTTGACAGGTCAATGGGCTATTTAATTGTTAATGAGTTTTCGGAACTGTTCTACAATCATGAGTGCCGTGGTATGATTGTAATCCATTCGTGTTGTTTTGGTTACAGTATGTGAACCTTAGTTGAGTTTTTGTCCCTGCAGGCGATAACCAGAGATCAGATGGTCCCAGTTGCTCTCATGGTAATAACCTTTCCTTGTCTAAATCATATTTAAGTTTGTCTAAAGTGAGCCACTAAACATATTTTGTTTTTTCTCTCAGTATAATTATATGTGGTTGTCAAAATCGTCGCAAAAGTTGCCCTCCACGTCCTGGACCAATCAAGTCAATTTTGGGGTTGTTTAGTTTCCATGTTTCCACATGTTTTCTTAAAGTTTTCAACAAGTTTCCAAAATTGCTTCACTTATAGTAAGAATCAAAAGACTCGACCGTATATACAATGTACATGTAGGTAAGCACAGTGATACAATCCCGTTTATACAGTACTGTGGCCACATTGTGGCCATTGAGTTCTGTCATCACTGCTGTAACCCTGCTCCTTAATATCCCAAGTGTTTGTGTCGATAAAATGAATTGTTTGTTGCTTACGATGATTTTAATGCACTAGTATTGTATGAATTAGGTCAGGCGCGTTTGAGGGCAGTAAGGAAGGAGGGTCCCAACAAGGCAAGTGTTGTACTGTAAGCCTGTGTCTGGTTAATCATCTGGCCCCAGTTGTTCACCGGATAAATCACTATCCATTGGATAGCATAATCAGTTATCATGCACATTGTGCCTGACTCCAACCTTTATGCTAACCAATAAAAATCAGTGCTTAGACTTGACAACCATTGGCTTTTTATAACTACATGTAACTCGTGAAAATTTGAAGCTAAATTCATCCACTTATTTCCAGGACCAATTTACTTACAAATAGAGCAATTTTCAATTGAGTGTCGTAAAACCAAAACCAAAGTAATTACTTTGGCCAATCAAAAACGATGGAGACAATCCAGTAAACCAATCAAAACTCGAAGTAATTACAAGTAGCCGACACAAAGGGCGGGAAAATGTGCACGCACGAGCCATGATTGGTTTTGGTTTACTTCTGATTGGTTGTGTTGTGTGGCACGAGAACCTTGAACCAATCACCGAGTGAAGTAATCATAAACCAAAGCAATTCACTAATTACTTTCGACACTCAATTGAAAACCACTCTATACACATACTTTTTAATAACTGTTGGATTTTCGTTGATCTTTACTTCTTTCAATTTCAAGCTAGGTTAAAACCATTTAACCCAGGTTGAAACAAGCTGACCTAGTTTAAAATAAATTGACCGAGGTTGAAGCAAATTGACTTGAAATAAAATTTAACCTGCAACTTATATTTGGCTGCGGCCGCACTTAGTTAGTCAACCAGGTTAAACTTTAAATTACTCGGTAAAAAAATCCCTGAACTTAACCCGGTTAAAAGGAGAAGAAGCAGCGTTAATTTTTGATAGTGGCCGGACTTGCAGGACTTGAAAGGTTTAACGCAAGTGATACGACGTAATAACATGAGCAATTCCGGACATGAGAGATCATGTTATCAGTTGCTCTACTTTTCTTCTTTATACGCTAATTACAACGCATTCTATGCTCGGGCGGTCCTTGTTTCATCTGATGCAGTCTACGCAGGTTTCTATTGCTTCTTTGTGTAACATGCTGCTAATTTTGCGTAGACGAGAGAACCTTATTCATCGCCGTCGAAATTGTCCTCAAGTTTAGGTTTACCCTCGAGACCAGCACTGGTTTGAAGAAATTGGCAGATTGTCGACGTTATCAGCGGTTTTGCCACATGGACGAGGCTAAAGGGGATTATTTTGTATAGAATCGACCCTTAAGCCTCTTTTGCATGTAGTTTTAAACTAAAGAAAATGTGCCTGCAGGCTCAACTCCAATAAGGACCATTCGCGAAATTGTAATCACTTCGCAACTACTCCATTGCCGTCGCCGTTGCCGCTGCTAAAGCTCCCTAACACCAAAGAGACGCGGCCGCATTCATAATTTGTTTAAACGAGTTTATATCAATTAACTAATTTGATATAACCCAGTGAAGTACCCAAGTGCGGCCGCAGCCATTATCCCATGTATTTTCTCATACGCTTTACATGTTGCTGAAAGAATCTCAATTGACATACTCTGAGATGGTTTGATAGCTTGAGCACTCAGTAATAGGTTTGAGTCCCATTCAAGCCTGTTCGCCTGTTGCCAAACTGAGTATTGAGTATTGAGGGCTTAACTAATTTTATGATTGGCTTCTCTGAAAGATACTAAGGTGTATCAACAAGCAGATGAAGTCTTGCATTCAATTAAGCTCTGCAAACTAGAAATGCCTTTGTTGGTGGCACTTGCAGTGCGTGCATTAGCATCATACTCTCTTATCCATTTTTTCAACTTTGGGGAGGAGACTGGTATGACTGCGGCATCACTTGGTTAAAGGAAAAGCACAAGTTAACTCTCATCTTCCACAGACGCAAATCGAAAGAAAATACATGTAGCTGATGTTTGATATAAGTTATACACTAATTATAAATCACAAAATCCTATATCTTCCTTGCCCTCTTTTCTTGTATTTATTAAAGATTAGAAACGGCTTAGGATCTGGGATCATACATAAACATAGCTGTTGTGCTTGTTTCATTTGTTTTTTTGTTACAGGGACGATTATTCTACAGCTGCCCAGAAACAGGACAAGCACAGTGCAAGGTTAGACAGTCAACGCAATTTCTGTTACCATTGTGACTGCAGTTTAGAGAAAGTTTTGGAGATGAATTACAGATAGTAGTCTGCTACATAAATGTTTTTTCGGCCATGCATTTAAAAGTGCCGCATTTTTTCACAACGTCAACCTCTTCAAAGGTATACTGCAAAAACGTTACCTGGATCAAGACTTTTTCCAAACTCGTGCTATTAAATGTGTGGTAACCAACCTTTCCCTCCCTCTTAGCAACTTTGCTACACCCTTGAAGCATTCTTGACGCTTAAGAGGGGCCAGGTACAAACGTCGGATGGCATCAACTCTGATCCCTCACCTCGGATCGACCGAAAAACGGTTTTTTAAGCCAAAACTACTCTACGTTTGCCCCGATTTCAACAAGGTTAGCTTAACGATTAGGTCCAGGGTAATTTTTTCGACACCTTATCTTTTTTTTTTACGTCAATCCGAGGTGAACGATCCGAGTTGAGAGTGTCACAGCGGATTTGGACCCCCTGAAAATAAGCGTTCTTTTGATTAACTTAATAAAATTCCTTTGTAAATTGTTTTTAGTTGTAAAAACTTTTACCGAAACTTTTACAAAGTCTAACTTTGCTTTTTCTCCTTATTGAAAATTAATACGAGAATTA
>NC_090896.1:18645893-18675893 GCF_036669925.1 Montipora capricornis
TCCCAAGGAATTTTGTCCAGGATTGTAGTTATAATTTCTTGAGCACCTAAGAAGCTAGGCACTTTTGAGGGATAGACGTCGATTGGGAGTGAGGTGTTCTTCTTTCAAACTGCCTTGATGCTAGCAGTACCGTTTCCTTATACATAATATACTTATTTGACCGCTCCCCATAGGGGGCTTTTCGCGGCCAATAGGCGCCTCTGGCTGCCGCGATATGGGCTGGCCATGTTTAATGTTGGAGTAAAACACCACAGCCATATGTGATGGGTCCACTGGTTGAGATCGACTGGAACTCATCCCTCAGAGGTTGGAGACAGTGCGACCTAGTGATTATGGCGCTTGCCTTGAGAACCGAAGATACCGCATTCAAGACCCGTCCTGGCCACTAATTCAATTTGATCCTTGTAGTCCCTGGTTCAACTTATAGGCTGCATTTGTAAATAGCCAACTGGTTTGCCTCCAGCCAGTTGGGATTTTGAACAGTTGTTGTTGCTCTGGCCCTAGTTGATCAAACGATTGATAGCACTATCCACCGGATAAATCACTATCCAGTGGATAAGTAATAGAGAAACCGATTGCTCTATTATAATAATAATAATAATAATAATAATAATAATAATAATAATAATAATAACAATGTTGATAAAATACAGGGCTAGAATCCTTTGAGTTCAAAAGCGCGTAAGAAGAGCAATACAATATATAAGACTAAAATAAAAATGGCGGACATTATAAAAATGCTTTTTTAAAGAGGAAAATGATAGTGATTTATCCGGTGGATAGCGTTATCCACCCTTTAAACAACTGTGGCCTGTCCTATAGTTTCGTTGGTTGGGTTTCACCGCCCTGAAAACCCCCTATGGGAAGTGGTCAGTTAAGAATGTATTGTATTGTATTGTATTGTATTGTATTGTATTGTATTGTATTGTATTGTATTGTATTGTATTGTATTGTTTGTGACCAATGCGCCAGTTTGACTCGTACTCTTCCAGAGACAAGCTTGCAAAATTTCGGCTCGAGAAGACAATAAGTACACATCTGGTTGCTGTCTGTCATTGCTTATAAGATCAAAAAGTCGGTGAACTCAGCGTTTTCTCTTCAGTGCAATTTAGAGGGTCACTTTACAGCTGATCTGCAATATCACCATCCAACCCCTGACGATGAAAAATAAACATTTGGCAGCGTCGTCATTACACAATATTCTTAAACTAGGTTAACCCCAGCTGGTTACATCTTATGCAAAACTGACGGAATAAAGTAACAGTCTGAGAGAATAGAACTGGTGACATCAGTGCAAAAATTGTTTTTCCATACTGTCGGCAAAAACCATCTTAGCGAGAGAAATGACTTGTGGTCATGGGGCGCGTCTGCTAATTGCTATGGAATGCTTCAGTTCGTAAAAGAAAATTGGATGACTTCAAGTTCTTAAAGACGCAAAGGCGACATATGGTGGTCTCTCTTGAACTGGTATCACTCCTTTGTTTCACTACAGACCACTCTTCCCGTGGACTTGAAAACAAATTCATGGTGAATCGATGACTTGACTTATGTCTTCTTACGAAGAAGGACTCAAGGAAAACTTTAAATGAATTTGGTGTACTTTTGGTCTTTTTAATTTTCTATAATGTGAAGCCTAATGAACCTAGTTCAATGGTCTGGCTCCCACGTGACATTTCCTATAGTTCAGTGGTAGAGAATCCGAACTAGTAATTGTAAGTTCGTAAGTTCGACTTCTGCAAAGGAGCGCTCGGCTTTTTCCCCGAATATTCCCGAGTCACCATCCAAATCATGGATAATGGCCTGTCTCCCACGGGTCTCCTATAGGGCAGTGGTAGAGCATCCGAACTAGTAATCGGAAGGAAGGTCGCAGGTTCGACTTTTGCAAAGGAGATCGGATTTCATCCGAGTATGCCTGAGTCAACATCGAAAAACAGATCTCTCCGATGTGAAGCCTTTTTTAATATTAGGGTTAACACCTTGCTTATTTTCCTGTTTTGATTTATATGATGTTTGACTATCAGTAGTAAGATATGTGCACCAGCATACAGGTATATGGCCTATGCAATGTTGACATAAATTTGTCTAATTCGCAGGCCGGAGACAGTGGAGAAAAACAAGAGAAGTTTACCACGAGCCAAGTCGTCCTTTGTTTCTCCTTTATTGGGGAATCCGCCTGGTGAAAGATTTTATCTCCCTTCAGAAATAACTGTAAGTTATAATTCATGATAGCTGGAAAGCTATTATGTATTGAGAGCCCTCGGTTCTAAGAATAATAAGACAAGTCATTATTATTCTAAATCAGTGCTGTCATTTTTTCTGGCAAGAGGTTGTGTTATTTTAAAGCACAGCAAACCCATTTCTTTTGATGTCAGTTATGCTTGCGGTAATTTAACGACGGTTCGTGCGTGAAATTGAAGGGAGATTTTAATAGATCTTGAGCAGAGAGGGTACAAAACGTGGACCCCCAACTCGACCTACTTCTGGACCGCAGTCGAGAGAAGAAAGAAAATAATAGGTAGTTTTCGCAGTGACGTCATCAAATTCTGAACTCAAATTCGCAAGGTCTTCTGAATTTTTATCTAAAGGAGGTTGAAGATTACCTGAAAATAAATTTCTTTAGGTTTTCAGTTCCGTGACGTTTTTCGTTTCGAAAATACAGCATTCTGAATTTCCGAATTGTCACCTTGCCTGACACCACGATATAAAGCTATTTGGTTGAAAAGAAAGGTCTATCCCGATGAATCTCAGCAGTTTGAGCCTTCCAAGTACGTAAGGAGATTTGTTCATACACATGAATTTTATCTCATGAGCGAGAAGTAAGCTCTTTCATCACGAAGTGAACTCCAGGTGTCAGTTGTTCAAACGATTGATAGCACTATCCGCCGGATAAAACCAAATTGCGCTATTCAATGAATAGCATTATCCCACCTTCTGAACTACTGGGGCCAGGTGTTTTCGGACTTTTCGTTGATTACCAGCCTCCATATTGGTGGGCCACATGGCGTCTCCATACAAAACTCTATAAAGTTGCGTGAAACGCTTCGACAAATAACTCAGAAACGATGCACCGTACAATCCTGAGAATTGGAGAGGTGATGAAAAGATTTGTTTCCTACAAAATTCCAAGTTCTTGGCATTTCAAATTTATTGTTTTGTTGCGTGACAGTGTAAACTATCTATAGTTAAGGATTGGAAGATCATACCGCGCATCTTTATTCCTCTATTCGTGCATAACCACACTTCCTAGCGCCTTTGACCACAATCCCTTGAATTTCGAAGAAAATGTGTTCTCCCGATTAGAGAGCTGCCTCGGTCGTTCGCTTCAGGCTCACTCACTGCGGCATCAACAAACAGAAAAAGTCGCGGGCCCTAAATCCTCAGAAGGCAATTTTATTGAAGTCCAAGCCGCACTATACAAGCAGTAGTTTCACCACTTTTGGTCTGCTTTTCATGGAATTCATCTACAGGCAGGACTGGTAATCCAATTGTGGTCCAGCTGTTATTAACCTAATATTAAAAGAGAGCTCAACTGTTTACCTTTATGATAAAAGCATGAAACTTTGCCAGGTAATTGATAACTTCCAGATATTGGGCCAACCCGAATTTAGTTAAAGTGCCAAGTAATGCGCATGTCATAAAATGATCAATGTGAAAGTGAGCCTGAAAATATTAACACTTATAAGCTTCCGTTTACGAAGAATATGTGGCTGACAAACTTGAGCAGAAGACTGAGCTACTAACGTTAGAAATTTATTGGAAACCTTTGAGCACATCGATGACCAACTCGAGGAGCCGTTGAGGAGTCGATAAAAACTAGATTAATAATGATCCGATTAGATGGTTCCGACCTTATGTTACACGATGCAACGCCTGATGAAAACTTGTTTTGCATCGCCGTTGCACTTAAGTTTCAGCTTAAAGTTCCAACATGTAACAGCGGCTTTGTAGTTAAGCTTTCACATAGTTTTTCTGACGTGCACTGCCCAGTATTCTTAAGCCGCTGTTACACGTTGAAACTTTTAGCTGCAAAATAAGTTTCAGCAGGCGTTGCATCGTGTTACAAAAAAAGTCGGAAATCGTTCGGAAACGTTAAAACTGGTCTCGAAGTGTTGTTTCCATGGCCTTAGCCAGCGTAGCGTAACAAGACCAAGCGAAACCAGTTTCACGTAGTGGTGTTACACAGTGAAACTCTTGATTTTATCACCACTGCGATTGCTGCGATCGTTGCGGAAGTAGAAAGCGGTTCTACTTTTCGTGAAACTTGTCACGCAACGGAAGTTCAAAAAAGTTTCTCGAAGTCGACCATGTTACACGGTGCAATGCCTCCTGAGACTTGTTTCGCAGCGCCGTTGCACACAAGTTTGAACTAAAAGTTTCAACATGTAACAGCGCATTAAGTGAAAATATGCCCCGCCTGCCCGGCATAAATGCGTGGTCGGGCACGGTGAAAAACGCACGTTAGAATCCTACTGAATAAACACTTTAGTTTTGTACATACTGTGAGATTTACAATTGAAAAAAAGCCCGCATAAAATTCTCACGAATTACACAACCAACCAATCAGAAAAGCGAACGACTTTGAAAGTACATCGTCCAATCAGAGACACGAACGATAGTACTTCATAGTGGAGGGCAACAAGCGCGTGGCTTTCAATAAAAACAAAATGAAAGAAGAACTGCCAAGATTTGCTCTCTTTGAAAGAACAATAGATGACTTTATAGATGAGCAAGATTTCAAAAACACGAGAGCAAAGACTGACAAATTTCTAGCAAATTTCTAGTTTCTATTGAAACTGTGGTGCTGCGTCGGTGGGAGAGTGACGTTTCGAGCGTTAGCATTCGCTCTTACGAAGGGCTAATGCTCGAAACCTGAGCTTTCCAAATCATTCACGTAATTCGACCTTTATTAACACGTTTGATAAACCAAATTTTCCTGTTTCAATGAATTGCTAAGCGAGTTCGTGAATTGTGAGTTCAATGAATTGCTGAGCGAGAGCAAAGAGCTGTTTGTATTTTATACAAACTACCGGAATTTGATAAGAACTGCCCTCTTTTGATTTACGTTTCATTTTTTAAATTAGATTTTCGTATTTGTAATTTTTGAAACCGAGATTGTCCATGATTTTGTTTCAATTGAAGCTATGGCTCTCTTAGTTATCAGAGAAAAATTCATGGCTTCAACGGGGTTTGAACCTGTGACCTCGCGATACCGGTGCGATGCTTCACTTGATTTCATATCCGCAGTTCAATATATGATTCATTTCATATATATCATTTCGGTCGATGATTTTCTTTGCAAGTTTTCATACTTCATACTTGTAAGCATCTGCAAATTCGCGATGCCATTTATAAATTGAATTTTAAAAGTTATATTAAAGTAAAGTCTATTGGCAAATTAGTGTGTAAAAAAATAGCAAAATAAAAAAATGAATAGTTGTCAACAGAGACTGGATATAGCGCGGTAATGAGTAGCTGTATCACAGTGAACACTTTTTGCTGATAATAAGCAATAATGCTTTGAAAATTTGAGAGTTTACAAAGAAAGTACGAGATCGCCTTTGCCACCCAAGAATTTATTAGTTTTTGATGACTTATGACTGGCTCGTTAAGGCTTAGAATGTGAGATTAAACTAAGTTTAACAAGTTCTTTTGCCTTTTGAAGTCAATTTGTAAATAAGACGATGCCTTCTGTGAGCAAACTAGAATGTTCATAAAACAAATGGTCAGAGATTCCCTTACACTTCAAGAGTTTACGTACGATTCAAGTCAAATAAACTGTTTTTATGGAGAGCAGAAGGCAAAAAAAATCTTCTCTTTTCTGGTACCCTTCCTTGCCACTGCTTTGTGACTATTGATTTCATTTGTTGATGTTTCCTCTTTTTCCTTAGGGAGCCTTAGCTGAGGAAATGATTGCCCGGTTTAATTTAAACAAGGTTAGTTTCAGCTGCTACATGTATCTTTTCTTTTTAGCCTTGTTAATGAAAGATTCTGTTACTCGCGTTAGAAACAACAGATGAATTGAACAAGACTGCTTGGGCATAATCAATTTGAACTTCAAACATCTCAGAGTATTTTTATATTTTGAGTGAGATTATGGGCATGAGTCGATTCTCTGTTTCTCAACATCTTGTTTGTTGAAGATGCAGACGGCGTAATTTAAGGCTTGTACGTCAAGAAGAAAATTTCAGGTGCTGACATCACGAGGTTTGCTTTTGCAAATTCCTGGTGGCAGTAAACGCTAAAAACAGGCTAAGGACTCGCTTCTTTTTACTATTCCTTGTTACGTTTGAGCGTACTTAAAAGAAATCACGAAGTCGTTTTGCACAGTATTCACCAAAAGTGGTATATGTCGTGTTTTTTTTTTCTACATGATTTAACTTGTTTTGTTTGATTGTGTACAGGATCAAGCGGCAGCTCTTCAGTCGTGTGCAAGAATGTTCAGTTCCTGTGAGAAAACTAATGACTCGAATTATCAGCCACCAGTTTCCTTGATTCATGGTCAGTTTTGTTTGAGTAAAGTCACTGCTTACGAGCCAGAAGGCCCATCAGGCCGGCGCTTATCTCCAGTTTCCGTAGCGTGAAGCTACTAGGAGTTTTTATACTCCCCCCTGGATGGGATGGTAGTCCATCGCAGGGTTACCCCCAGGATTACGCCGGTACCCATTTATACACGTGGGTGGAGAGAGGCACCGTGAGAGTAAAGTGTCTTGCCCAAGAACACAATACGATGTCCCCGGCCAGGCCCCGAACCCGGACTGCTCGATCCGGAGTCGAGCGCACTAACAATGAGGCCACCGCGCCTCCCTTGTTTGAGTAATCACCCCTATACAAGCTTGGCAGTTGTCTTGCTGAAGCATTACTTAGGAAGCGTGAGTAACGACGATATTGACAACAGATCCTCACAGGACAACAAGTGTACTGATCAAAACAAATACCTTTGCTCGTGTGTTTGTGCTTTTGATTTTTTAGGAAATGTAAGCACATCAGGATAATTTTTTTGTTCTCCTCTTAGATTTTAAGTGCCGATGCCAGCTAATTTCATCTCCACTTGATCTAAAGAACGAATGCAAAAAATGCGAGTTCTTAGTAAATTACTTATTGCTGCGTAAAACCTTCAAATTTTGGTTCATTACTTGAATTCAGTTAGCCATGGCCGATTAAAATAACGCAAACTTATTGGAGATGACTTGTTCTTAGCCGTTGCCTGCTGTGTTTGCTACAGCTCTATGAAGCAGGACTTAAAAGAAACCTTCAACACCGACAAAGTACCAACCTTTTAAGTATGAGGATCGTTCAGCAAGAGGCACTGATGAAATGCACTTTCTTCGTTTCTCTGTAGGGGTCTTCGGTGCAGGAAAGAGCTACCTTTTGTCTGTGATTGTTTTATATCTGGTTGAACTATTTAACATCAAAGACTCTCTAAACCAACAAAGGTGCGTTCAATTTTCACTGCAATCAAGGAATGGATTTCTTTGAAGAAACTTCGTCACGAAGTAGAGAAGTGACCCTTGCACTAATCTGGACAATTGAAGTGTCTCTACGGCCTCCAGGGATTTTATGGTTTTGGCATCTCTATATATAAAGGGTAGTTAAATGCCCCCAACATAATTTTTCGATTCCGCCACTTTTTGACCCCGAAATCAAGCTTCAAAGTTTGCGCTTTGACAACGCCCAATCAAGTTCACCGGGGGACAGCACCAGAAAGAGACTTGGTTCCAGATTCGAAAGTGACGTCATGTCAGGAACCCTCGCGCCCAATTTAATTTTTTTGGAGGATCATTTTGGCGGGCTCTTCGGAAATTATGCCTGATAGATGTGTTTTTGCGGGTTGTTCAAATATTCCTCATGCAAAGAAGGGCATAGCATTACATAAAATTCCATGTTATGGTGAGGATCGGAGTGGCTGTTGACAATAGGGGCCTTCTGAATCGGAAGGAGCATCACCGTCAAACCAGTCTAGATCTTCGAACTCCATCTTTTCGTTCGAATCCGATAAAAGACCGTTGCCATCATCTTCAGAAGAAAAGTCGCTTTGATGTTCCATCACTCACTAAACTGTGTCCTAAAGTGTCGCTTAATTAATGAAACTAGACGACGATCGGTCTATGAAGGTAGTCAAATTTCGAGTCGTTCCTGAAGTGACGTCACTAGTTACATCTTCGATTACGCGGTCAACTTGATTGGGCGGGGCCAAAGCGCAAACTTCAAAGCTTGATTGCTGGCAAAATCGGAAAATTATTTTTGGGACATTAATCTACGCTTTATAGAAATGCAAAAACCATGAAAACCCTGTAGGCCGGATAGAGACTTTATAGTAATTCTCTCTTTAAAGTTATAGACACCTCAAAAATTCACTTGGCTTCAATGGGAGCAAATGGATTAAATTGTCCAGATAAGTGCTACGATCACTTCTCTCCTTCGTTTATAGTCTGCTTGTTGTGAAAATGATCAGTTGCGCCAAATTTTGTGTGAGCACATGCATTTGTGGTACTTACTCGCACAGTGGCTGGCTGTAAAAATAGAGGATATTGCGTGGCCGCTTGGGGATACGAATTTTATCTTCTCGTGCTGAAAGTATCTATCACGAGTGAGCGAATCGAACGCGTGACAGATACTTTCAGCACTCAAAAATAAAATTCGTAGCCCCAAGCGGCCATGTAATGTTCTGTTTATTATAATATTGATATTGATGAAATGTCCAGATTTAAAACAACTTGTTTTACTCATTTTCGGAATGATGAAAAAGTGGTCACCAACCGCTAAAACACGCATTTTGTGTAGAAACAAGATGTGTTCTTATGATAATGTGAGATTTTGCAATAAAAATGTTAATGTGGTGGAGGAGAATTATATTGAAGCACAAAAGTATCTTACAGTGAAGAGGAAGCTCGCGTTTTATTGGCTAATCGTCTTCGTTACCATGACGACACATGTGAAAGATGAAAGTTATATGTTCACTGCGCGCGGTGAAGATATGATTTTTTAGTAAAAGAAGAAATCCTGGTATTTCATCAGTATCTGTGTAATAATCTATTTTATTAGCCTGGCCGTAGGTGAATACGGTAGGGTGACCGCAACATCGTAAAGCGAATTACTGCGGGCCCGTAGTGAAAGTGTGCGGGACAAAAGTTATCCTCGGAGACCCAGGGGTAGGTAGTCAGGATGGGACGAGAAAATCACGGACAAAATCGCGACTGCCTTAAGTTGAAAACTTGAAATTTGAAAGCTGGTGTTTCGATTGTTAGCTGTTCGTAAGAGGGAACTGACTCATGAGCGAAATGACCCAGTCGCATTGATGAAGGTAAAGGTAAAGTCTCTGCTTACGAGCCAGAAGGCTCATCAGGCCGGCGCTTATCTCCGGTTTCTGTAGCATGAAGCGACTAGGAGTATTTCTACTCCCCCCTGGATGGGATGCTAGTCCATCGCAGGGTTACCCCCAGCATTACGCCGGTACCCATTTATACACCTGGGTGGAGAGAGGCACCGTGAGAGTAAAGTGTCTTGCCCAAGAGCAAACACAACACAATGTCCCCGGCGAGGCCCCGAACCCAGACCACTCGATCCGGTGTCGAGCACACTAACCATGAGGCCACCGCGCCTCCCTTGATGAAGGGCGAACGCTTAAATCCAAACTGTGATGTGGTTAGTGGGTCATCAGAACTGCCAATCATCCCTAATGGGTCTGAAATGACGAAGTACTTACTTGCAGCAATAATTTTGAAGTAGTTGATTCGTTTCTGTTTAATTCTTTACCAATCTGTCAGCAATGCTTCCTCGCATTCCAAGATCCTTGTGTCCTCTACGACAAACGTTGCCGTTGATCGCATTTTGTTGAGGTAAGGCGTGTCATAAAATTTAGAAATCATGCTGTGTCTCTGGCATATCGGAATTCACATTTATTCCCAAAAATACACCTTATTCCAAAATGGCGGCCATTTTAGTATACTTTTGTTGGATTGCAAATTGGCCTTTTTGGCTTCGTTCTAGGTTAAATATTCTTTTGAATTTTACGTTTGAAAGCGACGCCAACAGGGCCAATTTACAGGGAAACAAAGAACACTTAAGTTGCGGTCATTTTGGAATAAGGTGTACGAGACTGATTTTCTTCATCAAAGAAACGGTAGAGTTCTGCCTCCACGGGCCTCTTTCGCTGACCACAAGCACTCTTCGGAAAGTTCCTACAATGCACCGGTTTAGTAATCGTATGGGTTCCAGTAAAATTAAGGATTAATTTCATTCATAATCATAAACAAACATCGGCTAATGGGACCGTTTTCAAGTTTTAACAAATGGTAGCTCTGATTTACATTGTAAAATAAGGGAAACCTTATAATACGTGACCTTAAACCAGCGTTAAACGAAAACGTTGGCAGTGAAAAACTATGACTTTATTAAACGGCTAGTTTTCACTGCTAACTATTTATCTTACTATTTTTATCTTATTCTCTTTAGTTACCAGTCTTCTTAATTTATATATATCATATTTGAATTTGTTCAACCGTCACTTCTGAAGATGTATGTTGTAGCCTGTTCCAGGCTACCAGATACTGCAGATAGTCGGGAAAACGAAAACAACTGCGTGGGAAAAGCGAGTGGGGGGCCCAAGCGCCCACTCATTTTTCGCACGCATTTTTTTCTCTTTCCCTACCATCTGGGAGCCTGCAACAGGCTTGTTGCTATGTATGTTGTAGCATACGAAACGTCAAGTCCAAAGTAAAATGCGTTTTATCATTTTGTTTGTAGCTGCTGTTTGTTTTATGTTTTTCATTAAGTTGAAATGGCCAAAGTACAAGAATATTTATGAAATTTCATTCATGTTTTCCAAGTTTTGAACATGCAGTTGTCGTTACGTGACCCAGTTAATATATCAAGACTTTGAAAACAGGAGTGAAATTAATCTCTACTTTAACTAGGAACCCATACGATTACTTTTTGATAATTTAACAAGTTCAAGTTCGCAAGCCTTTTGAGTTCAGTAAAGAGTCGTCAATTACTCTTTCTTCTTAGGATGGAAAGCCAAAAATGCGTCATTTTTCTAGTACTTTTATTTTGCTGCAGTTTTCAATTTACTTATAATTTCTTCATCAACTACAATGAAATGCAGGTAAAATGAGTCAACTGTTTTTTTCGACAAAATTCACCAAGTTTTACAACCTTAACCAAGCGACGATGAGTGAAGTTCATCGCTCTCAAGAGAATACCCCTTGATATCAAATTCATGCCTCAGTCAGTTGCCACCAACGTAGGGTAATTTGATTGGCTAATGCGCTTGTGGTAGAGGTCTAGAGATGGCCGATTCGCGATCTCGCATATTTGTAAACATTGTATCTCACCAAACGACTCACGGAAAGTTTCGTATGAGCTGGCTTTATGAACCATTTCACGGATACGGCGTCTATTTCGATATCCATTGTGTCAAATAGCTATCATGGGATTGTAAGGGGGCAAATTTTAGAATCCCATAATCATGATAGCTATTTGAAACAATGGATTTCAAATTGGCCGCCGTATCTGTAAAATGGATTGCTCAGAATGGTGAGAAAAAAGTCAAGCTCATTGTCTTTCAGTTTGCTAGACATGGGTTTTGAGGACTTCGTAAGAGTCGGAAGTATTCGTAAAATCGCCAAGCCAGTGTTACCATACAGTGTTCACAGCACAGGGAGTGACAATCAGGAATTAAAAGAACTGCAGGCGCTACTAAAGGGACAACTCACACCAGCTGAAAGAACGTGAGTACTAAGGCACATACACACGCATTCCCATTGAATCAAAATTCGAATGACGTAATTTGTAATGTGTAAAAGTAACTGTTAAATTAGCAGATAAGCTAAAATTGATTTACTATTATTTTGAAGTAGACATTTCCATTTACTAAAATTGCATTGTATTATTTGCATACTTAAAAATGTAAGTATTTTAGTTTAAATTCAGAGTGCATTCATAATTATTAGATATTATAGTATAGTTAGTGATTATAATAATGTAAGAATTAATTATTCGACTAATCAATTTAAGGATATACCACTTCCAGCAATAGGCCTTATTCACGATAGCCGCTATGTTGGTTTTCATATTGTCATGCAAATTAGCCATGTGTTATGCTGGGGGGCAAACATTGAAAAAAAAAAAGCAAATTGCGGAAAATCGGCTCAACGAAATATTGAAATAACATCGCAAAAAGTCCATTCTAGTATTTAGAATTAAGTATCTTTTATTAAAATTTTATATCTTTTGATTGCCTTTGACATTTTGACTTTCTACTTCGTTATCTGCTCATTTTTCACTAAAAAACGTCGAAGTAACTTGTGTAATGATTGTATTTTACTGCTTAGGTGATAAACATTCAATGAACGTGAAACAAATCATCTGTGTAGAAGTGTGCAGCTAATTTGCATGATAATAGCAAATCCAACATGGCGGCCATCGTGAATAAGGTTTATTGCGCGGCTGTTTTTTTTATGAAACGCTTTTAGAGTCAAAATTTAAACGTGCCATTCAAACTTTTAATTCGGGAATTCAAAATGTTCAACTCACACCGGCGTCGCACCGGTATCGCGAGGTCACGAGTTCAAACCCCGTTGCAGTCCTATTTAAAATTTTCAGGCTTCTCTGCGCAATTGCAAAAACGGCGTTCATAACTGCGAGGATCATAGCTTCACTTGAATGCTCTTTTAGAAAAGTTATTTAGCCGCTTCTTAGAATATGTGATTTCCTATGGGAGATCGTATCTGCCACTCCCGAAGCTGTCATGCCTTTACAAGAATACACCATTTCTCTCTGTCCTGGGCCAGCGTCTCCGCCTTCAGTGGATTTCTCGTGGATATCCCTGGCCACTCAGACAACATCATCCAATCATGGAGCAAAGCAAATTAAGTTTGCCTGCGCCCAACGCGAGAAATTCCTTAAGAGCCAATCACAATTGCTGATTGCTTTCATCTCGTATTGGCTGAGAATTTAGTGAGACTTTGTAAGCTTACCATTGCAAAACCGAATCTTTGGGCAAATTGTGTTCAACACACGTTAAAAAACCGCTTCGGCTATATCCAGTATCATATTTATCACTGCAATTCCCGCATATCGGTGGAGTAAAGAAAATCTTAAATCCAGTTCACATTCCCTGATATTTCTAATCCGTTGTTGAAAGCTACGCGCACAATAACTTCAACATGTCTTTTTGTTTCTCAGCCATGTTCGAAAAAGCATTGAACGACACAAGCAGGGAGAAAACAAAAAGGTCAGAAAGTGATACAAAAAAAATAGACTTGGATAATTTTTGTTGTCATGCCGACACGTGTCAATGTTGTTGTTCAGTGTGAAGTGCATTTGCTTGTTTGCTTACATTTTTGTTGGAAGTTGCCTTTTTCCCCCAAGCTTACAGACTACTCTTGTTTTGGATGCTTAACGATCAGCGTAGCAAATAGATTCCATGTTGCCGTGCGTCTGTTCAGTAAGATTTCACAGATGACGCCAAATTGTGGTAAGTACAACAAAGAGGCACACTGGGCGATAGCCAAGTGTTCACTAATGTTCTTACCACTTTTTGACGTCTTCTGTGATCTATTACTGAAAAGGCGCACTGCAATATGGAATCTATTTGGTTTATATAATAAAGAATTAAAAGGTTTTGATGATGGCGTCAGCTATGCGTCTGTCCTCTAATAGATCGTACATGCGAACCAATCAAAATGCGTGCATTAGTTATTATATGAATAACTTTTGATGTCAATTAACCATCTAAATCTTACCTGTTGATAGAAACTGTCCCTTGTACGAGTGGTTGGAGTCACTTGTGCTGCAAGCGTGTTCCCTCACCTGGACAAACTAAAGTTTCCAGTAAGTTTAAGAATGCTACAGCAAATAACGTTTTTTAGAGTGTGCGATGCGGGATTTGCGAGAGTAGACAAATCATGTCAGTCTTTCATTGATAAGGGAGAAAAGACGTGACGTTTTTCTGAGGGTTATACGTGACGGTAACGCCAATATTTTATCGAAATTAACTATCAGGTTTGGGTTGCTCGAAGCATGGTTAGCGCTAGCCAGCATCAAATACAATGCCATGGAAACCATAGCTTTGATACCCTTTAACCAACGGTTCACGATAACCTGGCTTGGAGCAACCGGCCATTTGCATGCTTGTGCTTGTGCAGCTGCCATGTGGGATTAATAAAAGGAGGCAAGTTATTCAATCCAATTTCATCGATCCTCTTTGTTTTCGAACAAGAGTTGTTTTATTAACATGCCATCTCTTTAAAGACAGTTATCTCTTTGTCTCTATAGTAATATTTTATTCCAAAAAAAATTCAAATATTTCTCAGCTTTATACGTTTTGTGACTGCTGTTAGAGTGGTAACCATTACAAACAAGCTCATGTTTTTGGCAACAACTGTCAACGAAGTGTTACTTAAGTAGCCACAATGATGCTTGACTCTGCTAAGAGAAAGCGAGATGATGCAATGAAATACTTAGAGAAAATAGGGGATAGCTGAAAAGAGGAATTGTTGACTGAAAAACAGCATAAACTGTTAGACAAATTTTAGCCTTGTCGTCAACGACAAGCACTGCCCACAAAAACTTGGCAAAGGTAAGGTTACCCAGTCTGCTAAAAGCGCCAAAAAAATAATGAGCGTTAGACTTTTTTTGGTTAAAGATAGTCTTTCTTGGTATTTATTGTATGTAAAACATTTGGTAACTGTGAACTTTGATATGTTATTTACCGTTTACAAGAAAAAGATAATCTTGCTGCTTACATGTATCTTTCTCAGTCTCAAACAACTGTGGACTTAAATCTTATACAGGGCTCGAAAAATATTTAAATTCCACCTTGCCCGTTGGGCAAGTAGTTCTCAAATTTTGCTTGCCCAGGGCACTTCCCCTTTGCCCAAATTTTCAAGCCCATTAATAATTCATGAACCCAAAAATGGAAGCCGTACTTGTCTACAGGTGTGTGTTAATGTAATAAACCCATCTTGACTGTAGTCATGTTAGTGCTGATCACTTTCATGTTTAGGCCATTATATTCATTTTTTTGTAACACCTCCACAACTTTTATCTTCTTCATTCCGTCTTTATGAAGCTGTACGGTTTGTAATAATTAACATGGATGAACGCAGTTATAATCACATTGAAGTACATGTTGTGTGTACCCTACATTGTCAGATACTCTATCACGACTATCTGCTTTCCCAATACAATCTCAATGAGCTTTTTTAACTGACTGTTTTCAGACGCCTTTATATGACACCCTAATGTTTTTGTTCAATAATTCCAGAAACCCAAACGTGTAACGCGCGTTCACAGCTTCCGAATATTCAGTGCTAAGTACCATATTTGGAAACCCCTCGCTCCAATTAAGTTCGCGCGAGAACATTGGTGGTATTGCGTCACGGTGTTCTTGCGAAATGATTGGTTGAATGTTTCTCTCTTGTTGTTTCAAATATGGTACTTAGCAAATTGAATATTCAGAAGCTGTTTTCCCAGCACCCAAGGGGCCGTTACACGTTTCAGCCCTTATGGGTTCCTGATAATTCTCAAAGACATGTTACTGTAGTAATAATAAGAATTCCATAGTGATAGTCTGCACTTTGCATGCTAGCGATGGTTAACAGAGTTTAAAGGTCCACGTGTCTCTCGCGTACAGTTTCTACAGCTTTGATATACCGTTGCTGGAAAATGCTCGCAGAAAATTGCTAGAATTCTAAGAAATAGACAAAGCTTTGTCGTGCGAAACGCGGCTATTTGTAATTCTGGAAAGCAATTTGATCAGGGCAGATTTTCATCGTGTGCTAAGCAACCACTTCTGAGCTGTGAGCGTGCGTCACGCAATCAACAAAACAACGCTATAAATTGTAATTTTCGTCAAGCTTCTTCTAAACACTTGATTACCCTTGTGCCCTTTCTTCTCAAAATCATTATCAAAAATATAGCCGCGAACGGCTTGCCTGGGCTCTTGCCCGTGGGGCAAGTAAGGGAAGAAAGTTACTTGCCCGAGGGGGAAATCTACATCTCGGACGACCGAACGGGGGTTTTTTGGAGTCCTGCTTATGAAGTACTGAATATGATTTAATTTGGCAGGTGAAGGACAAGGTTTTCTTAGTAACAAGTTTTAACACTTGTTTCTATGAGGAATGCATGCCATCTTGGCATGATATCTTGGTTATATATCTTGGTTAGATATTAGATATCTTGGTTAGATATTAAATAAGGCAAGGGGGTTGTGGAACAGAGCTGTTGGCTTTGTTAAGAGGAAAGTTTCCTATATTGTTCCTATTTTGGGATGAGAATTCCTATTTTTTTTCCTATTTTTTGGCCACTGTCTTTCCTATTTTCCTATTTTCTGGGTGTCATTTGTCACTTGACGCCCTGGAATTGGACCGACAAAAGAATTGACGCCTTGACAAAGGGCTAACGCTCGAAATGTCAGTTCATAGATCTTTCTTACGGTAATTTACCTTTAACTAGGCCCTCCGTGAGGGTACACTGGGTTGCCTGTGGTACGTGCACCGTTCCAAGCAATTTTTTTCAAGTTGGGGGGTCATTAAGAACATTTAAGGTGTCACCCAGAAGTCATACCAGCAGTGGCGCTTTGGCTCACAGGTCCTCACACGTTCGAACGACGAAACAGATCTGTCCTTGCGTAATATGTAGCTCTAACAGTGCACGATATTGTTTTGGTATTGTCTATCATTGTAGTGCCATGGTAGAAGTCTTGGGTAAATAGCCTGAGAAGACATGTGGTTACTAGCAAAGTACTGAACCCATAAAGATTGAAGAAAATAAATGTTAAGTGAGAAACACTGGCTTCTGGGCTGACATGTTGATAAACTTCTTGTCACCACAAGTTTAAGCGTGCCCTCTGAGCATCTGACAGCTTTGTAATACTAAAGTTTACTAAAGTTTACTAAAGTTTACTAAAGTTCCCCCTGTCCGGCGGGGTTAGTATCTGGATGGGTGACCTCAAACATATACCCCTTCGTAAAACAGAAGCATTGGACCGAAAATACTATTAACGCTAACAAATGCGAACTCAGCAAGGTACAGATTTTGTTAGCTTGCTTTATGCAAAAACAAATATTGATGCAAAAGTAAATTGATACACAGTTTTTAGAAAGAGCAGAAGGAAGTTTCCAGGACGGTCGCTCGAGAATAACATATTTACGACATGAAAACAACATTAATTTTGAACCGTGAATATAGAATATAAAAAGTTACGATCAGCGACAAACATTTGGGAGATTTTTGCTACGTTCACTTTTGGTTGCACAAATAAATCGCAAAATCGAAAGTGACATCGCCGGAATTCAGCGGACGCCGTGATTAAGTTACCGCGGCATGTTTACTCGCCAAACAGTGAAGCATCTGTGTCAAATGATGGCAAGATACCGGGTTTTCGTAAGTTTCTTTTTCTGTCAAGTGTTATATAGTTTCACAATAAATGAGCAAAGTCAAAACAAAGATCATAATCGCCCAAACTCTTGAGGTTGACCCCGGGGTTAACCATTGTTTCTTATAAGTCAAAAATTTACTCTCCAAGACAAGGTTATTTATCACCAGGTAATTCCATCATTTTGGAAATAGCAGATTATTTCTTTTTCATCGGCGTCACATTTTTTTTGCTGATATTGGGGCTCATTTTAAATTTTTGTTGAAACTCAAGCACGCTTCCAACAGACCTGTTTATTTTCATGAAACCTTTCCTGCTTACAGATATCCTCCCGTATCACGTTTCAACCTTAAGCTCGAAAATTCAATACACAAGATATTATAATTTCGCAAAGGCAGAAAATATCACAGAATCTTTTTCCAGCGAAAAATTTTATTGAAACAAACAACATAAGATGCACTAAAACGTCATTTGCGACAGGTACTTTGCGGGGTGGATGGACCACTGGTGATACTTCAGGATCCAGTGTGATGTGGTATGTGTAGTCATCAAAACAGCCAACTGTGCCATTAAAACATTCTGGGTACATATCCATCAGCTCTTGTTTACTTGTGATTGATGGCCGCTCTTCCAGTGGTACATGACTTCCAATGTAACTCGAGCTTTTCTTGCAAGTACCCGGATTTTGAGCTGGGGAATTGAAGCTGCTCGTTGGATCAGCCTGGTTTAATTGATTTGTTCCTAGCGTACAGTGGAGGGAGACTAATTTTAGTGCAATGCACTCTTTTAGACCGAGGATAGCTGGCCCTGAAGTATCCGTGACGTAGAAAATGCAGTTAATCTTCTTCTCGATCTTTGTACTTGCACGAGATGTTTATGGTGCCAAGCTGCTTGATTACAGAGCCACCGTATGCTGAGAGGACGGCTTCATTCTTTTCCAGTACTTCTGGTTTGAGGTTTCCTTCGTCATCAAACTTCTCTGGGGCGATTATGCGAAGTAGCCTGATAGGCAAAACATTGCTCTGTGCACCTGTGTCCACCTTGCACTGGAGATTAATTTTCCGCTTCTTTTCAGGCTGGGTTATTTCCAGTGTTGCAAAGACTTCATCGCGTGTGTCGTGTGTCGTCGAATGTTGCGTGTCTTCTGTGGTGTTAACCTCGATTGTACTAATTGTGAGAATTTCATCATTGTCTTCATCGCCCCTGTCTTCAATCGTGTGAATAGATTTTTTGAAAACCGGCTTTCTTCATTGGATAAACTGTTTCCGTTTACTGGATCGGCAGACAGATTGCCAATGATTAGCTTTGCCACATTCTCAACATAGTGTACCGTAGGCTGGACAATTGTTCCTCAGGTGTGGTTTTCCGCAGTTGTTACAGGATTCCCTTTCTTGTTCCTTATGAATGGCATCTACACTTCTATCCTCTTGATGGCTTTCGCTACTTCCTGCCAGTGTCTTCATATGTTTACTTGTCGCCTCGTGGCTTCTTGCAATCTCGATAGCGCCTGCAAGGGTCAATGATTTGTCTCGGCCTATGAGGGACTTCTGGACATCGGGGTTTTTTGACCCCCAAATAAGCTGATCTAGAACTCTGTCTTCGACTTCGGTGCTGTCGCGAAATTGACATTTTGCTGCTAGGTTTTTTAATCTTGAGATAAAATCGTCCACTGGCTCGCTTTGTTCTTGTCGCATTCCTTGTAGTGTGTATCTGTGAATTCGATGACTCGTCTTCGGCTCCAATTGATTCTCGAACCGTTCGAAAATAATGGCAGGCTTTTTCCTCTCTTCCTCCTTTGTGAATGTCCAACTGTTGTAAATGTCCAGACCTTTTTCACCCGACCAGAGTAAAATATAGCTCACTTTTTCTTCGTCATCGGCGTCTTTGAGAACGCTTGCGTACATAAGCTGACATTTTTGTTTGAATCTTGCTAATGCAGTTATCGGATCAGGATCGTCCTAGTTTATCTGTTGCGACGCAAAAGACGTTGCTGTTTCCAAATTCGCTTCTGCTGGCCTCTTTCGATTTGACTCTAGCGATTATTCTTGTAAAATGCTTCCACCATGTAGTCGGATGTCGATGGAGTTTTATTCTGGTTGTTCACACACACCGCCTGGTTGTGTGTGCTCTCTGCTTTTGCATAATGTGCTAACCTACTTATATATGCGTATGCGAAATGTAATATACAATAGGTGCTAATTTGGTGCCGCTATGTTACAGCCACCTTTTCCAACGAACAATTTTTTGAAACAAACAACATATTTGCTATTAGAGGCAAAAACCCCTTCCTATTTCATTGCGTGCGTGAAGAGCAAAAACTCAATCGTGTCAAATATGCGCAATATTACAACAAACTAAAATTTCAGGATCAAACTGTTTCCATGAAGAACCTTTTCCTTGAATAATGAAGCACAAAATAGACGACAAGCTTTCTTTCAAATAATTCTTGGCTGTCACATTTCCATTTTTTTTCCCTGGAGACTGTGCAGAGTTGATCACAGATCCACTTAAGGTGTTCGATTCGTTCTCTGTCTTTGTTGAACCCATAAGTTACCAGAGAATTTTCCATTTGGTTTCAGTGTTCTACATAACAGCACACTTGGTAAAATCTTAGAAATGCAGCTCACTTTGATTTCGGCTCGACGGGCGACAGATTGTTGTCGAAGTCCATTACTCGTCGCTTTTAAGATTCCACCGCCTGTCTTGTTCAGAATCCAAATGACTTGCCATTATTAAGCTTTATAAGGGTATATTTTGTTCAAAGATCCACTAAAACGCCATTCGCGTTACATGACTTTCGACGCCATTGCCGGTTAAGTTTATCATTCTACTGTGTCCACCAGAGAAATCTACGCATTTCCACTACCCTCTCTATCCTAAGAAAATACGAGCGGAAGGCCCTATGCACAAAGATACCACTTAGCAGGGGAGTGACAGGCAAGACTTTTACCGACACGGAAAAAAAAAAAAGAAAAAAAAGAAAACAAACAAATCCCACCCACTTTCCGACTGGGATTGCCATACTGGCAACCCAGTAATAACTCGTTTGATCAAACCAAAATGTTCGCGTTTCACTCTCTACCGATGCAACATTGTTTCTACTAACCCTAGCCTGCGAGCAGACTCTCCGAGAGACTGGGGTTGGAGGGTAGAATGAGAGATAGCCTGTTCGCAGGCTATGCTAATCCATAACCCTAATCAATGAACTTGGAAATGGTCATTTTAATTTGTAACGTCGTAATGAACCAGTAGAGGAGATGGATATGAAAAGTGCTATGAGGGAGACATACGCTTTTAACTTCGGAGAGAAACGTGTCAAGAACATCAGCGTTTACATATCAGAGATTATGGTTTCAAATCCCGTTAAAGCCTGCATTTTTTCAGGCTTCCTTATTATGTAACATTCATACCTACGACGAACAGTACATCTTAAAATGCCTGTCTGCGCAGTTCAAACGTGTTTTTCATATATTAGTATCTTCAGAAATGTTAATAAATTTGACACGTGTACCTCTCACTGAATTTCGTAAAGCTCACACATTAAACTGCTTTGTTAGTTTAAGTTCGTTTCCAAACTCTTCCAGCGTTTATTTTAAAGCGACAAGTGATCCTCTCTCTTATCTGGAAAATTTAAGCAATTGTCTCTTATGGACACCTGAAAAATTCAGATGGCTGCAATGGGATTCAAACCCATGATCTGCCACTCAGGTGCGAGCAGGTCAATTTCTTGGGCTCATGTGTTACCGTGAAGGACTCGATGAATGTAATAAATGTATATATTATATATTTATGTGGTAGAGCATTGTACAAGTAACGCAGAGGTCGTTAGTTCGAATGCCATTGAAGCCATCTGAGTGTTTCGGGTGTCCATAAGAGACAATTACTTAAATTGTCCGCATTTCAAATATATTTATTTATTTCATCCATTCTACTATTTAGGAAATAGTTCCAATTTATAACATAGCGTGCGTGCTTGTCCAATCTAAATCCTAATTAAGCGACTGGTCTACGCTCATGGCCACCCTCAAAATGACATTGGACATTTCGTAACAAATATACGACGAAATAACCGATCTTAATATGACAAGCTTACCGCTGTAAAAAGAATGAAAACAGGCAGAATTGGAGCTTTAGTTCGACAAGAAATAGCCTTTCTGAGATGAGCCGCGCTGATATACAGTATTTAGGTCTAAAAACCCCTTTGAAGTCGGTTAGCTTTCAATTGTTTTGCTGGGTATCACTATGTCAATACTAAAAAAGTTCGACTTTCCGGGAGGTCGTCTCGTTAGTCTAGTGGATATCGGGGACTGCACGGAGAATCCATCGATCCGGGTTCATCTCTTTTCTTCGCTTGTTCTAAATCTTCTCTGCATGTTGAAATGTTTAACTGATTAGAGTGTAATGTTCATTGCCGTGACTTTAACATCGACAGCTCCCACGGCCTGCTTCCGTCTGACCTTGTAGCTTAGTCGGTAGAGCGGCGGTGATCTAACCCGAAGGTCGTGGGTTCAATTCCCACCCTGGTCAGAGTTTTTCTCTGTCCTTGTGTGGGCCCATTTCCATCAGAAGGGCTAACGTTCATATGGGGTAGATACTTAGCACTTCACATTACACTCTAATCAGTTAAGTCTGCTCAAATATAAGTGCTACACGCCCAACGTTTGCAAAAACGTAATCCCTCCTTGTACTCGTACATGTTCATTGCCGTGACTTTAATATCGTCAGCTCCCACGGCCTGCTCCCGTCTGACCTTGTAGCTCAGTCAGTAGAGCAGCGGTGATCTAACCCGAAGGATGTGGGTTCAATTCCCACCCTGGTAGGAGTTTTCTCTGTTCTTGTGTGGGCCCATTTCCATCAGTAGCGCTGACGTTCACATGGTTCATATGGGGTAGATAGTTAGTACTTCACATTACAATCTGATCAGTTAAGTCTGCTCAAATATAAGTGCTACACGGCCAACGTTAAGTAGATTGTACGTTGTGTGAAAAGGGAAATATCAGTTTGAGGGATGGCCACGAGTGTTGACCTAAGCGACTATGTTGTATTTCTCTTTATTATTCAACACGTTGTGACAGTGTCCAAATATGGTCATAGCACGCGCAATATTCGTCGTGCATACTCAACAGATATCCTGCGATATACGTAATTTTGTGTCGCGGAGAAAAATGGTAGTTTTTCCAGCTTTTTTTTTTTTCAATAAACGCAGAAAATTGTGCTTTTTTATCAATGTGTTGAACAATAACATCATTTTCCTGCTCAATCTTGCGGAATATCGCCTGATTTTAGCCGAGTTGCCAGCCAGCGAAAGCAACGAAGAACAGAAGCGTTTTGCAAAATTATCGGAAGGGGAGTTGGAGAATATTTTGGTTCAAAGGCATTCAGCAGCGACTAAAAAGAGTACAAATTGGTCTGTGACAACTTTCAAAGGTAATATACTAGATCTTTTCTCGCATTTTCTTTCTTTTTCATAAGAATCTGCATGCTTATCTCGACGAAAAACGTTATTTACAAATGACCTATCATCAATACAATCAGACTCGAAAGATTAAGGTGCAAATTTCGTTACAAAAACATAAAAGGTACTGAAACGTGGTTAGGAATATCAGTCACACATTTTTTAAAAAATGATGGTCTTTACTATTTTCTTTGCGAATTTAGTTTGGTGCAATGACAACAAGATACAGACACCGCTGGAAAAAATGTCACTTAGACAACTCGATACAAACCTTCGTAGATTTTACGCAGAAGCCAGAAATAAATCCGGGCAAGTCTACAGTAAATCCACACTCCTTGGTTTTCGGCTCAGGATTGAAAGATTAATGCTCCACCACTCAACAAAGGCCTGAAGATATCTTCCGACTCAAGGTCTAAAAGGTGAAACGAAATGCTCAACGCGACAGTGGTTAGCTTAAGGCGTAGGGGAAAGAAAACGTCAAACACAAACTGGCGATTGAAAACGAAGATCTGGTGCGGCTGAAATCCTCGCAGTTTCTTGCATTAACCAACCCACTTGCTCTACTTCGTAATTTATGGTTCCATGTGGTCCTCTGTTTTTTTGTCGACGAGGTCGAGAGGGACAGAGAACCCTGGAAACAAGCACCTTCAAATTTGAAGTACATCCAAATGGCAACTGGCCGGAACTACGCAACAATGGCCCATGATGAGGTAACCAAAAACCATCCTGGCGGAATTGCCGATGTTTCCAGCATGGAAAAGTACTCCGGAAGGTACGAGACCGATGGCGTTAATTACGGCTACAAGGCATTGAAATTGTATATATCTAAGTTAAACCCGAGGTGCCAATCATTCTTCCAGTATCCAAAAACGAATTGGAGTTTTGACGACAGCGTGTGGTACGAGGCGCGTGCAGTCGGAGTTAACTCGCTAGACTCCTTGATGAAGAATATAAGCACAGCAGCATCCCTTTCCCAGCTTTATACCAACCATTGCGTCAGGGCGACAGCCATAACTCTGTGGTCGAATGCTGGGACCCCGAACAGACACATAATGGGAGTTAAACTTATGAATAGTGCACGCTCCAAGTATTATAACAACTTTATCCGCGACAATAGCACTGACCAACGGAAATTATTTAGAGCACCTAAGTCCTTACTTTCTGAGTCTAAGACTCTATCGTTAGCGGATGGGACTGACACTTCGGCACTTGCTAATGATATTGGAGAGTTCTTCCTTCGGAAGGTTAAAGATATCCACTCGAAGTTGGAAACCAGCAGTTCATCGTTTTCCATGGTTGATTCTACTGTTTCACGTAGTGCTGATGTTTCATTAATGGCGTTTAATACTCTCTCTGTGGATGATGTCAGGAAATTAATAACCCGCTCGACCAAGAAGTCCTCTTGCTTGGACCCCATGCCAACTTTAATGGTTGTGCAGTGCTTAGATGAGCTGCTACCTGTTATTACGACAATTATCAATATGTCTTTAAAGCGCGGTCACTTTGCCGACAAATGGAAGGAAGCAATAGTCACCCCCCTACTAAAGAAACCCGGGACCGAAATGTTGTTTAAGAATCTCCGCCCTGTCAGCAATTTGGAATTTATCTCCAAGCTGACAGATACTGCAGTTGAGGACCAACTGCAGTCTCACATGTCTCGCCATGGCTTGTACCCAGTTCTCCAATCTGCATATAGATGCCATCACAGTTCTGAGACAGCCTTACTAAACTTACTTCTTAACATGAATAAGCAACATGTTACTCTTCTCGTGCTGTTAGATCTCAGTGCTGCGTTCGACACAGTGAATCATGAAATTCTACTTGAGAGCTTGACGTCGAAGCTTGGTATCGGAGGTACAGTACTATCATGGTTTTGCTCCTACTTATCTGGTCGATCGCAGCGGGTAGCTGTTGATCATAAACTATCGAAGTCATTCCATCTTGACTGTGGCGTTCCACAAGGGTCCTGTCTTGGCCCGCTGTTATTTAACATCTATTGTAGCAGTTTAATTGATATCGTTGAGGTTCACCTACCTGAATTTCATTCCTACGCAGACGATTCTCAGCTATACCTTTCATTCAGCCCGAGCAACTCTTTGTGTCAAGATGCTGCTGTGAGTGCCATGGGGGCCTGCATTGCTGACATCAAGAAATGGACTCAGCACAATAGTCTTATGTTGAACAGCGACAAAACTGACTTTATTATGATCGGAACTCGTCAGCAATTAGCTAAAGTCAATGTAACTAGCATACGAGTGGGAAATCATCTGATAACCAAGTCCAGATCTGTTCGGAATCTGGGTACTTGGTTTAATGATACATTTGATATGTCCCAACATGTGACCAATCTTTGCAGTGCATCATTCTTTCAGTTACACAATATAAGACGCATAAGAAAATATTTAACGCAAGAAGCGGCCGCAACACTGGTGCAGACTTTTGTCACAGGCAGAATCGATTACTGCAATAGCTTATTGTATGGTCTACCTGACTATCAGTTATCCAAGCTTCAAAGGGTCCAAAACTCGGCCGCCAGATTAGTTTATGAGGAAAGTAAATTCTGTCACATTACCCCACTACTGATGAAACTTCATTGGCTTCCCATAATCTACAGAATCAGGTTCAAAATAGCACTTCAATCAGTGGCTTAGCGCCATCCTACATAAGTGATCTTATTTCCATTAAGACTGGTGCAAATTACTCTTTGCGATCTGGCAACGAATTACTTTTAAATTTTCCTTTATGTAAGTCTTATTCTACACTTGGTGACCGTTCTTTTAGTATGGCTGCCCCTCACGTTTGGAATTCACTTCCTTCCTTCATTAGGAAAGCCACCACAATTAACAATTTTAAGAGTCAACTTAAAACTTATTATTTTAAATTAGCATATTTTTAGTTTACAGGAATTAACAATTTTATTGGCACTTTGAATTTATGTAATTAATCTTAAGTTAACTTACAAATCTATTTAATGAACATATTCTTAGCTTATATGAACTGATAAATTTTATTGGTATTTTAATCCATGTTAAGCGCATGCGATCATTCTGTCATGAAGCATGCGCTATATAAGTTTTTAAGTTATTATTATTATTATTATTATTATTATTATTATTATTATTATTATTATTATTATTATTATTATTATTATTAATGTTAATCTCTGGTCACCGTAATGAGCAAAGTCTTGCACATTACAACACGCGCCCATCCACCTCCCATCGTCGCACTTGTAGTGAAGTCCTGTCAAAGAGCCTCGTTACAAGCACAGCAGAGTCTTCTACTGGTGTTACTGATGCTCAAAATAGCCTGGTGGTTTCTCAAGAGAAAAGTTTCCTGGAGTCCATCTTCAGCAACTGCACCGTGCCCGGCAATATAAACATCGTCATAAACAATCCCAACGCTACCTAAAAGGTCTCTGGCTTTTACCAATTAGCACTTGGAGATGCTCCCTATTGCTCGACTGTTTTGATTTTGCTTGTCGATTTTGACACAATGATTGTCTTTTGAAAACCCAGATGAAGAGTTCTCATTAAACTGTCCATAACAACTGAGAGTGGCGTGTTTTTAACCTATCAATGGTATACCCTGTTTTCCTTAACGCTCGTTGGGAGAACTTTGAGGTCAATCTCAAGCAAAAGACGTTTTCGCGCACAAATTGGTATTGCTATGTTATAGGAGAATTGGTTCATGCTTTTAGCTGTGCGTCTATCGAGTTATGGATGTACTTGGGAGATTGCTAAGCACTCAAGAAGCTACAGTCGCACTCGGCTATAGCTATCCCCTCGTGCGACTCTTTCGCTTTTCTTGTGCTTAGGAACCTCCCGCGTGCATCCATAACTCGATATAGACGCACGCTAAGCACGAACCAATTCTTAATTCTAGGATTTCATGCTATCATATGTAACATATTGGTTTGGGGTCAATCTCAGGCGTGACAATGTGTTTTCCGGTTTCTGATCGTTGCATCCAGACGTAAAGGTCTCTTTTCTATTGAAGGTGCTGCTTCTCGACGAATGCAGTCAAATGACTGAGCCAGTCTCTCTTCTTCCAATGGCCAGGTAAGCAATCCATAATACTAAGCAGGTAGATATTCTCGTTCAATGGACTATTGCTATTCTACTTGGTACAAGTGATAAATGATATTTAGTTTTACTGCACGTAAGTGCATGTTCCAGACTGTTACTAATCTGTTACTAGAGTGGAACTCGACAACCTGAAACAGGTGAAATCCGCTTGATGATTGGCCTGTTCAACCGGAAACAAAAACTGGAGGTTGTTTCAGTAATTTCAGTCACTCTTCGTTTCGTCCAAGAAACGAGGGCGTTTCTGTTGAACGTCGTTCAGTAACTATTGATGTTTAAGATGTAATAAACCAATGGGAAGGATGGGAAACTAGTTGCTTGGAGACAGGCGAAAGGACAACTGAAAAATCAGAGTCTGAGGCAGGATTAGTGAACTGAACGCTTTTGCTGATCTCAAGACCTGAGCCTGAATTTAAGATACCTTCAGAAATCGCTTCTTAAGGGTATACGAAATAAATTTTAGTTTCATCGGTGTTTATGTCAGTATAAAGCTTCAGTCTGTTTTTTTTTAGGTTTGAATGTCAGAGGCTTGTTCTTGTCGGGGACCCCAAAGTAAGAGCATTGGACTGTTTTGTATGAATTTAAGTCACTACAGTAGAGTTCAAATCCTCAAGCACGAGGTTTCATCTATTGTGCTCTCACTTCGTTCATTGAACAGCTCCTGTACTATATACTACATTGCATTCCCAATATCTCAATGTTAATTCTCCTTCTTGACTGTACAATGTAAATGTAAGTGCTTTGTTTATAGTGGAAGTGCACTTAGCTATGAATCTAGTTCACAGGCACCCCACTTTTAATAATCTGAAAGAAACATGATTAAGAACCCCAACTGACAGGGGCAACCAGTTGGCTATTTACAAAGCTTGATATAGTTGAATCCGGGACAACCGGAAACAAATCCAAACAAGAGGCTAGAACGAGATTTGAACCCGGGGCAAGCCGGCATACATTACTTTTTCTGTAAGTTATGCGAATTTGAAATATTTAGACAAAAAAACCTTGGTGATAATTTTTTTTATTCTCGTCACTAGTCTGCTGTGAAATGTATTGAACCTGCGAGGAGAAAATTTTATGTCCATGATCATCACTCTTGTGAGTCAAATCCGTGGGCGAAGTTTTGGGCCGGGCTGCAACGATATGTCTATTCCAACATTCTGTATGGCATCCCTAAATATCAACAGAAGCCCCAACAAATTTACAACACCGCCACCCGTCACGTGATGAGATGAATTCTCTTTACATGAAGGTCATGCACCGCCCCTATAAAGAACTTACATCGACTTCTAGTTGTGAGGAGGGTTGAATTTAAGGTGCTCATTATACCTTTTACGCCCTTACGTGGCCATTCTGCAGACTACGTAAACCCTTTAATTGAAGTGCATTACCCGCCTTAAATTCTACGAACTATGCCAGGTTCACTTCACTGTGCTTTCAAGAAGTTAATCCGACAATAATGATGGCAGACATCGTTTAATGCAACTTTGCAACTTCCTACCAAACGATATTAAGAAAGCCAACACTGTTAACTGTTTTAAAACCAAACTCAATACTTATCCTTTTCTAGTAAAGCTTTTTATCTGAGTTAGCGGGTACTGTAAAAGGGTTTTTTGTCAGTTTTAATCATATGCATTGCAACCATTGTAAGACGCATTCAGTAACTGATCAACGGTTTTTCCACAAAAGTACTACTTTTCACTCTAGATCCATCGGGGATTACACTTCAATTGCGGCGCGTCTTCTTTTAAAGTCGTTCCACATATATTTCCTGATGATAATTCTCGTGAGTATATACTAAAACAGTGAATAACGATGAAAGCGCTCTGATTGACTACTGAAACTCCGAATATCCTTGACTATTCACCTCCGGGCAACTCGTGTTGGATTTTGCGCTAGAAAATATTGTAATAGTTGAATAAATGAGATAATATCGTCTTTTTGTGCTATATTATCTCATTGTTTTAGTATATACTAATTAAAAACAACTTCTCACCTCAGTGAATACTTGTTGGCTATTGCTTGGTTGGGATTCATTATTTCTTGGTTACTCCTCGTACCTCTTTTTATAATGCTTTGCACTTACTGGGTTTCTAAAGCGTTTGGGTCCCAAAACGATTGTTGGACGGTTGGACAAAACGAATATACAGGAGGGTTTGAGAAAAAGGAAACTGGCGAACTCTTTGTAGGACAGCAGCGAACAATGTTGACGAAAATAGCTCAAATTTGTACGTGAAGCTACGAAACCAGAAGCTGATTGTAAGCGAAAAGTGAAGAGCAGTTTGTTTGCATGTTTATAGCAACTGAGTCCGACCATTCAAGGATCTGAGCCTGAGCATGAAGCTGGCCTGGAACAGACACTGTTTGATCGACTGATCAAGATGGTAAGATCATGCTCGGAAACCGAGAAAGTTGAGAAAATTTTACAAAATTTACAACAGAGAAAATTTGCCGAGCGAACATTGCGTTAGTAGTTAATGTCTTCATGGTAACACGGCTTTGAGAACGATTTCCAGCCAGCTGCCGCCAGTTTTTGAAAGCTTATTACACTAATCAATTCTGTTTTGCCACATGGCGTTTGAGTCACGGTTGGAAAAGAATGCGTAGATATTAAGATCATGAATCGCAAAATAGGTCATTTATTAGCATGCAGGCTGCAGGCATGAATGGAACAAACAGACTTTTTTACGGAAAAGGATTTATGGATGCTTTTGTGGATAATATCTGGTGGCTGATTGCAACACGAATCTAGACTATTTGCCGCGCTGTTAAAATGTTTGTCCTTTTTTATTTCAGGGATATGAGGCAACTCTTTTAAAAACGCAGGCAAGCTTTTCTCTTTTTTTTTTCAAATTAAATGTAATTTTAAATGTTGATTACGTGATTTACGAGCTTTCACGAGCCTTTGATAAGGAATCATTAAACGTTTGCGTCGCGAATGGCTGCATGGGTAAGTAGGGACCAGTAATTCCATGAGCATATGGGCAAACCTGGGAATATCTCCCGAAAATGGCCACTGACCGCCTGAACCCACACAAGACCAGCTCAATCCCGAAAGTCGGCGTTGGATGCATATACAAAGT
>NC_090896.1:18680893-18693393 GCF_036669925.1 Montipora capricornis
AGGTAGTCCTTGGTTCAACTTCTCACTGAGCTGCACTGGTAAATAGCCAACGGGGTTGTTGTTGTTGTTAAGCCCCTACAGGGAGCGGTCAATTAAGTTTGTATCTCTGTATTGTTCCATTGTCGCCGAAAAGCCCGTAAAGAGAATTCTGAGTTTAAAAAGTTATGAAAGGTAATACTACTTTATTTTCTTGACCGAGGTACATGTGTAAGCATTTCTTTGCTTTAACGAAAGTATCTATGGTTTGCCGACATTTTCGCTGTTACAGTGGTATAATTGTCTGAGTTAGAGAGAGAAGTATTCTTGCGAAATGCGATTTTCAATCCTTGTTGCTTTTGGTATTGTTTGTCTTTTTCACTTTCAGGCCAGGTTTGTAGTGTTTGTCATCGAATGCCTGCTAAAGTCAGGAGTGGAGCCAGCTCAAATAGGTTAGTAATCATTTTTGACAACAATACCGTTCTTGTCAATGATTCAATGCTACAAGGACAAGTTGCAATAAGTATAGGAAACCGTATAAACTCGAATGCATTTCGTGGTAGGCACAAGCAAGTTTATGCGATATTATTTATTATGTACTCAACAAAAATTACTCCAAGTGAAGCTATGATCCTCGCAGATATGAACGCTATTTTAGTAGTTGCATAGAGAAGCCTGTACATACATACAGGACATCAACGGGGTTTGAATCCGTGACCTCGCGATGCCGGTGGTTCGCTCTAACCAACGAAGCTATGAAGGCACTGATTTGGGAGCTGGTCATTTGTGGGTCCAAATGTTCCCGTGATGAATGAATCAACGAACGAAATGATATATGAATTGAATCTACGCAATTGCTAAAAATTGCGCTCAAACTTCAAGGATCATAGCTTCACTTGATTTCATGTATCATTTCGTTTGTTAAAAATTACTCCATTGCTGTGTATCCATAGCAACTTCCGTATAGCACTCTATAACCTATTTGTGCATTCGTCATTGACCAATCAGAAAGGCGATATTCTGTTGAGTATTTATGACAGGTCACGAATTTCGGTCATCTTCTTTTCCGATAAGAAGGAACATAATAAAAGGGCGCTTTCAGTAAATTCCATTGCGACTGAAAAGAAAAGCCATATTAGTAGTCCAGCCTTCCCTTCCAACCGATAACGTCAACGGACAACAAACTGAGTCCCCTCCTACCACTTTCTTCTTTGTTGTCGCCTATAATAATCAAGGTTACCTGAAATGACATCTTATTGTCTTTAGGTGTGATCACATTGTACAAGTCACAACTGCATACAATAGCCAACAATCTGACAGCCTCTAGGTATGAAGACATGTTTATTTTGTTAGAATTCTCAGTTTCGATGGGCACAATATCAATGTCAATGTCAATGTCAATTCACTGGTTGTTTTTCACTGTTCTTCTTCTTCCTCGCCACTTTTTAATGCCTTTTCTACGTTTCCAAAAAAAAGTTAGAAATGACGACGTTTCTACGCTATGCAAGTCAAAATAGCAACTATTACAACAGCTACTTTCAACGCCCTTGGCCAGTCTACAATTGTTGCTGAGTGATCTGGCCTTTAAGTGGCAGTGAGGCTGGAGCCCGTGACCACCTCAATGTTCCTATCCTGAAAATGATGTTGCTGTATCGGTTAGAAGTTTCTAACAAAACAGCTTCATCGCCAGCCTTGCTTCTGTACTCGGGCCCAACTGCAGAATGGTCTGGAAAATGGACTTTCAACGATCTTTCAAAGGGGTTAGAGTTTGTTTGTACAGAGACATGTGATACGTCCAAAAATACCTTAAAATACCATACACTACGTATCACTGAGTGCTGGTCTATAAATATGTGTATAACTGATGTGAGTGACTAAGCGACAAATAAACGCACGCCGGCTGATAGAGAATGAACAAGAAACTCAAACAATACACTCAGCTAGGCCTCGTGCAATATGAAGAATTTGCAGTTCATTTTTACATACAGAAGGGATATTTATTTGTCGATAAATCACGGACTATAAGTCTAACCCTTTTAACATTCATGTGTAATTCATTAAAAACGACATCACTTTACAAGACTTTGTCAATCTAGTTTGTACAGCGCTCATAACAAGAAAGGATGGAGAAAGTCATTAACACACACCCAAAAAGTGCATTATAGCCAATGCGATTTGAGATTTCACACAGCACATGAATTTTGTGAATCAAATACTGATAACGTCTTCAAAAGTTACTTCTATACTCACTTCTCGCCACTTTCTAGTATGTTGTGGTCAAAGATATTACCTGCAGCAAGTTGATGTATTTCTTTGTCAAAGTCCACGCAACGCTCGCCTCACCAAAGGCTGTTGACGTTGCGTGACACCCCAGTTACGGCTGCGAAGGAGGCCATTTCTTTCCAAATCGTTCACGGTGTTAATTCGACCTTTATCAACACGTTTAAGAAACCAAAATTTTCCTATTTCTTTCCAAGATGTACTAATGACATTCAAACGATTTTATGTCGATTCGGTTGACGATAACAATTTAAACTTCTCATTATTTTTGTTTCCTTGTGAACGCAGGGCATCATCTCATGCCGAGCTCAAAGCTATACAGGTAATTCACTTTAACTCTTTAATTCAATATTTTCCTTCGTATTACTATGATGCTCCGCACTGCGGGGTTCATGCATACTGCGGACGCTTGTGTAGGGTGCGTGTGCAATTTTGAGAGCTCCAGGATAGTGTGATTATGTTTTTATACAGTGTAGCTACAAACTTTTTCAAGTTTAAAATGGTTAAGGATACTGTGCAGTCACTAAAAGCTGAGAATGACAAGCTAAAGGAAAAAGTGGAAGAAGTTTTTGCCGAACTTAAGAAAGTTCAAGAGAACCTGAAGGGGAATCATGCAGGCGGCCATGTTGAAAGCGCATCTGATCCAGACGCACTGAAGTCCTTGGACTTCCTAAGAAAACAATACGATGATCTTAATAAGTTTAGAGACCAAGCCTTTAACTAAATATCTACTCTTGAAAAATCACTGAAGCAGTTGTCGACTGAAGTATCAAAAGTTTCGATGGCCATTGATCAGGTCCAAGAGTGTAGCTATTCCTACAATCTCAAACTTGTCGGCGTCCCCCAGCTGGAACCACTCGACAATGCCTTCTAGACTTCGCAGCTTTGCTCAAAAATCTTCAATGCAATTGGAGTAGATGTCAATTCGTATGACATCGTCATAGCCCACAGGATCACGCCACGCCATGCTACCGAACGACCACTCAAACCTATAATCTGCAAATTTACACGAAGGCTTATTTGCGAGCAAGGTATGGCACGTCGTATGCAAATTACAAATGTCAACCCAACGAGTATAGACCTAATCGGCTAATTCAATGTTGTACCCAATTCAAATCTCCCGGGACTAAGATTCTTTGTGTATTGTATTTGCATGATAATGTAGCATTCATATTTAAATGATATGGAAATACCTCGAACAAAACGTTTTATTCCCAAAGGGTTTGAATTGGGTACAACATTGAGTTAGCCGATTGGGTCTATTGGTCTACAGGAGGATGTCTCTCTGGATCAAGTTGTATCTTCCACCATTTGGAAACCTATTGGTTCACTTAGCTCCCCAGCTCGTAACTTACTAGCTAACTAAAAGAAAAAGAAAAAACTAAAATGCTACCGTATCCTCATTAAGAATTTCAAATCAAATGTAAACAACAATATGAGCTGAATAAAACATTATCATCATTATCATTATCATTGACGTCGCGTCTTTAAAGCTTGCTTGCAGATGCAAAGAAATTCAAAGAGAGGTGGGCCAAAAATTCGATTGTATGGCTGAGGGAAAACGAGGAATCTAGACCCATTGCAATCAAGAGTTCAATGGATTTAGATAATCTTATGTCCCATGAGCAGTCATCAAGTTAAGGAAACATAAGTCAAATAGCAATTCAACCAACTAAGATAAACAAAGCTCCCTTACGAGAGCTTCCGTAATGATTCCTGTGACATTATTTTTTCTCACGGTCAGTTTAATAATAGTTTAAACAGTCTCCCTACCAAGAAATATCTTGAGCGTTTACCAAGTTTTAACGAATTGGATATATTTACTCTAAACAGTTTTCCCGATAGAAGGGATTTTGATCCCTATACCACAGCTATCAGCTGTAGATAGTTTTCTCCCCATAATTTCTGTCATTCAAAAAGACAATTTCAGTTCTCGTTTAATTCAACCGATGGACTTTATTGTTTCATGCCAATATTAGAAGCCTGAAAAGTAATTTAGAAAGTTTTGATACTCACACGAATAAGCAAAAAAATGTATTTTCACAAATATTTTGAAGAAAATTTGAAAAATACTAAAAAAGTATGGGAGGGCATCAATAGTCTTTTAGGTCGAAAGAATAAAGCTCACAAAGTTATAACCTCTTTAAAATGTCCACGAACCATGCAAGTATCTTATAATTCCTCCGAGTTTCCTGATATAATGAATAAGTATTTCTCTTCAGTTGGATACAACTTGGCTTCTAAAATGCCATATCCATTTAAACAATTTTCTGAATATCTCCCGCAGGTAAATTGCCCTGATTCTTTCTTTTTCAACTCCGTCTCTTCTTCTGAAATTGAACTGGAAATAATGACTATTCCTCAAAATAAAGCACATGGACTGTATTCCTTTCCCTCTCACATCTTAAGATCAGTTAAACACATCATTAGCCAACCTTTGTCTATACTTCTAAATAAATCACTCGAACACGCAATTTATCCAACTAAGTTGAAGCTTGCTAAAGTAATTCCGATATATAAAAATGATGGTCCATCTGATCCTTCTATTAAATTATAGGCCTATATCACTTCTCTCTTCAACCGTATCTTTGAAAAAATGATGTAGTATCGCCCTAAATCATTTCTTGAGGAAAAGAATATATTAAATGATTCACAATATTGTTTCCGTGAAAAGCATTCCACTGAGCATGCTATCCTAGATATAATTAATCAAATTGAAAATAACATGGACAATAAGATGTATTCATGCGGCATATTTATTGATTTAACGAAAGCTTTTGACACGGTAGATCATTTAATATTATTGCAAAAATTAGATCACTATGGAGTACGCGGGGTATCAAATAGTTGACTGAATAGAGTGTAATGTGAAGTGCTAGATTTCTATCCCATATGAACCATGTGAGCGTTTGCTCTACTGATGGAAATGAGCCCACACAAGGTGACCAGGGTGGGAATTGAACCCACTTCACATTACACTCTATTCAGTTAACTCTGTGTAAAATATAAGTGCTACACGGCCATCGTTTGTATAAACGTAACCATTCCTTATCAAATAGTTGGTTTGCCTCTTATCTGCTTGGTCGGCAACAAACAACTTAAATTGGTGTCAAAAACATGTCAAAAAAGGAAGTAATATTATCAGGAGTCCCACAGGGATCGGTGCTAGGACCGTTCCTTTTCCTCGTCTACATGAATGATATATCTGACAGTGCTGATCAGCTTAAAGGTCATTTGTTTGCAGACGATACTAACCACTTGTATGCTGATAAAAACCTTCGGGCGCTGCAGAATAAAGTTAATGCAGAACTCAGCAAGATCTATGACTGGTTAATTGCTAACAAGTTATCATTAAATATTGAAAAATCCAACTTTTTTGTTTTTTTTTACCAAGGCAAAAGATCGTGAACTGTCAAGTAAACTTTATAAAAGGTGTTTGACCAGCATACTAATAGCTACATATATCTCTTTGGAACGTAAGAAGTTCATCAAATACTTAGGCGTGCTTATTGATGAAAATCTCGCATGGAGTTATCACATTGCTCATATTGCATCAAAAATAAGTAAATCGACCAGTATTATTTCTAGGATAAGGCATTTTGTACCGCTGAGTACTTTACACCATATTTACAGGTTGCTCATTCAACCATTATTATTGTATGGTATATACATGTAGTAGTGTCGGGTAATGCTGCAAAAATTCATAGAACTAAAATTTTAACCCTTATAAAACGAGCTCTCCCCCTGATGTATTTTGCTGATTACAAATTTCATGCAATACCTTTCTTCATTCTTCTCGTCTTCTTCCTTTTTAAATGATGCACGACGTATCAAACAACTTGACACCTCCTGATATGTTTAACCTTTTCACCCATCAAGCTGATATTCATCCTTGCGAGACTAGATCATCGCTAAGAGGAGATTATTTTCTTAAATGTTCGAGAATAGATATTCAAAAGAGATCTTTCCCAAGAATTGTAGTTAAAATTTGGAATAGCCTATCTTGTGAAGTGCACCAGATGTCAAAATCCAACTTTGTTCATGATATCCTCCTCCAAAGATTACTAAAATATGTTGACTATAATTATTGATGTTTTGAAAATATTGGCAAATTTTGACTCCTCAGTTTAGTTTGTCATGTAGTTCGTCATTTATTTATTCAATTTAAATTCCTTTTTTCATGTTTATTTATGTTATACTGTACAAGTGTTAAGCTTTTCTGCACTGCACTAACTGTATTCTAAAACCAATTTATTATTTATGTGAATGTGTAGTTATATATTTGTAACCATTTTATCTGGAATATATTTGTAAGCACTTCTCGCCTCGACTAGCTTTTGCTAACTGCGAGCATTGCATAGCTTTGTGATGTTTTATACAAAATACATAATAAAAACTGAAACTGATCCCTTTCACGGCTAGAAAAGCATATCTCCACAAAAAGCCTCCATGTAGTCTCACATTTTGTCTTTTCTTCGCGCGCAACCAGGACGTCATACCACGGTACACAGATACCCTGACCGAGGAGTCTACTAGCCGCGATTGAGGCTTTGGAGCCCGAACTAAGTTGCAATATTCACGGGCTTCTATGATAAGCCATTTTCTGTTGGCTGTTTCACACGAACGTAATGCTCAATCTTTCTCTAATAGTAGTATTTCCGTGGTTTTTTTTACCGTTTGACGACTGTCACTTAGCCCATTCCCTTGTAAGTCCCTAACTTTGGTTAACTTGACTACTTTTTTTCTCTTACCAGATATCAACAGTTGACGCATTCCAAGGCGGTGAAAAGGACATTATTATACTTTCATGCGTGCGCACAGATCATATTGGATTTATTGACTGCGACAGGTGAGCCTTACCACTCTAGTTTGTGTAGGCAAACTGAAAACTTAACTGTTAGGGACCGTTTTTTGGTTGTTTGTATGTTAG
Source organism: Montipora capricornis (assembly GCF_036669925.1). Lineage (NCBI taxonomy): Eukaryota > Metazoa > Cnidaria > Anthozoa > Scleractinia > Acroporidae > Montipora > Montipora capricornis. Next base: position 18,688,080 of record NC_090896.1, read on the forward strand.
TGAAGTGCAACATAATTGTCCGCATTGTGTACAAATACTCTCCTTTTGTTTTGACCATAATGTCTCTTTCTTTCTCCGTTTTTAGACTTTTCTTCATTATTTCCTAACCCAGTCAATTTGCAAATATTAAGCGAAACCTTAAAGGCCGGGACACACCAGGCGATAAGTCGCTGCGACACGTCGCGGGGACAAGTCGCCTCAACAATTCGCCTTGTGCGATCAGTCACACGAATTCAAGCCAGTTTGAATTCGTGCGACTTATCGCAGCGACAAAATTAGCGAAAGCACCGTTGTCACATAATTTTTGTGTGTACACTTCCGGCAACAAGTCGCTTCGACAAAATATAAATAAACCAATGAGAGAACGTCATATCGTCAGCCATATTGAATTAGAGAACTAGTTCACATTCCCCCTCATACGAGATCACTGCGTGTGCACCGGACAGGCGTCGTGTCGCAGCGATTTGTTTTGCAAGTAGTACACATGGAACAACTTGTCGCAGAGACGTGTCGCTGCGACTTGTCGCCTAGTGTGTCCCGTCCTTACACTAGGCGACAAGTCGCAGCGACAGGTATCTGCGAGAAGTTGCTCCGTGTGTACTTCTTGCAAAGCAAGTCGCTGCGACACGACGCCTGTTCGGTGCACACGCAGTGATCTGGTCTGAATTCTAACCCTAAAGCCATACATTTCGGTCAGCAGAAATGTCAAACGTACACGCGCGTTGTGCTCGCGGCAAAGTCTCTTTAGCAAACAACATAGCGGACATCGAGGCGGAAATTTTGCTGCAAGCAAATTTACTTCTTCTTTTAGTTCTGAAGCGACGGCATCGTCAGCTTCAAAAGCGAAGGAAACATCGGTTTTGAGTTCGAAAAATATTCATGAACAGGGGCTTTCCACACACTGCTGAGAGGACTTCGTGTTTCTGACAGAACAGTAACGAACATTCAGGCTTTGTTGCTAAGAAGCGTTGAATCATTTGAGTCAGAATTAAAATTATTATGGGATACGTTTCGATCGCAGATCGCAGAACTTTGGTTTCCATATGATCGCAGGATCGCAAACGATCGCAAACGATCGCAGGATCGCAGACGATCGCAAACGATCGCAGAAGTGGGTTTCCATATGATCGCAGACGATCGCAGAACTTTCTGCGATCTACGATCTGCGATTCGCGATCGTCTGCGATCATATGGAAACCAGCCTTTAACCTTGGTTGAGCCTGCAATCCAATCGATAACCAGTACCTGGTCAGTGGTCAACTTTTAAAAAAGCTGACCTCGGTGGGGTCGAAGCTTGAGCCCGCGATATGGTCAGGTGATACTGGTGAGCGGATACCTTGTTTTGACAGGTGTCAATTGATCAAAACATAGACCTTTTTGCAGATACGGCGGCCATTTTGATTTCTATTGTTTCAAATTCTATTATGGGATGCCCAGGGGGCAAATACATATTAATTTGCTCCTTGAGCATCCCATAATGTCTTCTGAAACAGAAATCAAAATAGCCGCCGTATCTGCAAAAAAGTCTATGGATGTCCAATATCAAAGATGTATACTGTAAACTAGCATGGTACTGGTCACATTGGCATACATGGAGGGGTGGACGTACGATGACATCATGGCTTTCTCGCATCGATGGGTTACCACATTTTCCTAACTATGGTGCTCCGCGCGCGCGGAGCTTCACTATGACGTGACGATTAACATCACTGGGTCCCAGCACCGGCGTATTTCAGTGAAAGATAAGACAGAGTACTCACTACAACCTACTGTCAAACAACAGTGTTTTTCTCAGCCTGGTTTTCACTAGCGACCCGAACACAAGGAAAAGGTAAGGTTTGATCCTTGCGCTTGTCCTTATTCTTGTGTGACGTCCGTTTTCACGGTGAATGAAATAAGCGCTCTCATGCTTGCGTTTTTGCTTACGCTTGTGTTTGCGTCGCTAGTGAAAACCAGGCTTAACCCACAATCTTGGACAAAAAGGGTTGAGAATATTAAAAACAGGGGTTATTTTGCGCACTACGTCCTCAATATCGCACATTATTAGCGATCCCCCTCCCCCTACAACCAATGTTGATAAGCCCAGGTTCGACATGCTTTGTTTCGTCTAGCAACATTGATCAGGGGGGGTGGGGACAAAAAGAGAGCTTGTGATCGGAGTTTAGTCCAAAAGCAGAGTTTTCTCAACAAATTTTGTCCAAGCTTGCAGGTGCTAAGTTAAAGCATAATTTTGGCCAAATTTTGGCTCTTTCATTTACCGGGCCCAAAATAATTTATGTCCATAAAGCAAAGAAAACAATCATTATAACAATACCTAATCAGAAATTCTTAATAGGAATAACAATTGTTCTCTTGTCTTGCGCCATTTTAGTCCGGTATATGAAAGTCTACCCCAAATTTCATTTACGGTTGCTGCCCCAGGTGTGGACCTGGAATAGTCTACCAGTATTCATAGGAAAGGACAGTGATCTTAATAAGTCTTTAGAAGACAGATAAATAGATATTAAAGGCTCGTGAACTTCTCTTGCTTCAGTTGACTTTTCTTTAGTTAACATTATTATTTTATTGCATGAGCGCGCGTTGGAAACGAGGAAGTAATTTTGAGATGACCTGGTAACCTCCGATCCAACAGGCGTTAATTTGATAATCGTTATATTAAGTTTTAATAAGGCTTGAGCGTTTGGATACTTAGAGATTTCGCTTCGCGCGTCAAAATTTTCAGCTTGGTAACACTGGGTGTGATCATTCGTTATATGAGCTGACTACCCAAAAATAATGAGCCAATCCGACCGCCAAAACGGTATTAAATATCCAAGTATTGTAAAAAATTTGAGGATTCTGAAATATGAGATTTTTGTCAATGAATTTTTTGTCTTGCAGACGAACCAATGTTGCGCTAACAAGAGCAAAGAGGTTTGAAAAAGCTTATTATTGAAACAAAGAAGATTCGTCCGCTGTTGGGACATAATATAAATAACAAATACAGTAAAACTCCGCGAGTAAGAACCTTCAATTTTAAAATTTAGCCTAAACAGGTTCTTGCATAGATGGTAATTTACAGAAATTTAGGCTACCTGGGTTCTTAAATAGGTTATCATTTTCTGTAGAAAACGTTGCGTTGTAGATTGCAGAATTTAGTTTGATTTGGCCTTCGTCCCCTTTCCAGCAGCCAGTTTGTAACTCTTTAAATGACTATAAGAAGTAAAATCGAAAGATAAAATGAATCTTCAGAATATTAATCAATATTAATCTTATTTGCCAAAGTGCTCACATTTTGTACGTTTTAGAAAATAAGAACCTGTTTCAAATTTTAAGATAAACAGGTTCTTGTTTTGGGGGGTCTAACCGACAAATTTTAGACTAACAGGTTCTTATAAAAATTTGTTCTTACTCGCGGGGTTTTACTGTATTCTTCATCGCCGGCAAAATTCTAACCTGCGTGGCAAGCGTTTTTAGCGGGCGAGAAGTGAATTCATTTTTCTGGCCGCGCAAGAATTGGGTGAACGCAAAAAAAAATTGGAATTGGAGGGGGCCTTCATCCCCCCCCCCCCCCACCCCCCACGGAAACGCTTGCTACGCAGGCTAACAAAAGTATTGAAAGTGATACAAAGCTTTCAAAATCCGTCTGGATTCCTCAGTCTTCGGCGGTGATGGTTACTGGGATTTGCGAAGTCGCTTTTTACAGAACGCCCAAACAAAGTTAGGTTCTTGAAATCATAAATGGTTTGAACCCACAGTCATCATATGTGAGTGAAGAAGGATCGTCAGGGTGAGTGAAAAGAACTGTTTAGGATGGCATTGACTGACGTTTCGACAACGTCAGCTGAAGTCAAAGTCCTTCACGGTTCTTCTCAGGACTACACTCACCGGGACGATGGTGGCTTCAATATTATCATAAAGTTAAATTCTCTTGTGCTCAACTGAGGCATTTACTCATGGTTTAACTCTGATGTGTGATCAAAAAGAATAAAAGTTGACTGTGTTTATTCCAGACATCTTCTCATCATTGGTAATCTTAAGATGCTCTCGTGCAACACATTGTGGGGAAAAGTCATAGACCATTGTCGCGGTGAGCTTTCAGTATTCTTTTTTTATACAACTTAGCTACTGTAGCTATGAAGCCTTCACTTGGACATGTCATTATTGCAACGAAGCCCAGTGGTGTGGGCGCTGGATTTACATGCGCATAATCTAGGATCCAATCCCTCTTTCACCATCCAACGGATTTGTCTTAAGTGATTCTGGGTTCAACTCCGCCATGCTTAATTAATAGCCCACTTGTTGCTTCCTCTCGGGCTGTTTAATCACACAATGCCTCTCAAGCTGTTAGCTCGAAATACAACCTTGTATGAAGTAGGGTTACTTTTTTACTGTTAAACTGTTATCAGAGTGAGATTGGTGAGGTCAGTGTGCATTTCGTTTGTCGGGCAGTTTGACCAGTAACGATGATAGCTAGACCCAGGGTCAAAACATGACACAAGCCGAGCTCAGCTACGGGTCAGAACACTAAATTAACTCAGTTCAAGTTAATTCACGCAAAACGAGATAGTTCATAAAAAAATCCACACTGATCGCAGGATGAACTGATGCTCTTGATGTAGACAAATGATAATACGTTTCTCTGGAAGAAAGAGCCCCAATCATGTTTCAGTACTTGCAGTGCCTAATCGGGAAAGTGGTTTATCAGCACAGTTCCCCAAATCGTTTATCATGTTTTTGCATTCAAACAGAGGCTCCCGGTGGACTTTGTCACTCGCAGGACTTTGTGAAAAAATGGACACAAGACTCCAAAGCGCCACCAAAAGAAGGTTGGAAGACTTTCACTGTATTTAGCTGCAATAATATTTTATAAAAGTGTCCGCTACTTCTCTCCTTTTCCGTCTTTCTAGAAACACTTGAAAAGCGACCTTTTTTCGAACGTGTCTATATCTATATTGAATATTGCGCAAGGCATTCTACTTTACAAGTAGCAGTGGCAGTTTTTTGAAATTATGTGAGCAGGAGAAACTCGGTCGTACACATAAACAGTTAAAGGAGCAAAGATTCCCGTTCAATATAAGTGGTCGACTTTGAATATACAGCGTAAGATTTGCAGGAATAACGAGTCAATTGTACTCATTGCTTCAGGTGCACAGAAAGCTGGCAATAGTGACGATGTTGAAGATCGACAAGGGGTTTCATCCTTTTCCTCAGGGATCTCTTTAAGCGCATCATCGCCACGCAAGATGACAGAGCAACAAGTGATAGATTGTCCTGTTGACCACGCCCTGCCTCAAGACTGCGATGGCATGGACACAACAGACTCTTTTCCTTG
>NC_090896.1:18698393-18700893 GCF_036669925.1 Montipora capricornis
TTCATAAATGACCATCCAACTGTTTGTGGAACAAATTGCGTTGGCAATTCAGAATCTAATAGGGAAAAGAGAGGAAAAGCAACTATTAAAGAACGCAGTTTTTAGATTGAATACAGGTGTTTATTATATACATAATGAGTGAGATTTACCCACTGAAAAGGCGCGAAATAAATTCGGTCCACAAGCTGGTCTAAGAACCCAACAGCCAATCAAATGGCGCGTATCACGATCATGTTTTTTGACGTGTGAGCCGTAAACAAGGTGAATTTCATTCAGCTGGCAGTGTTTCGCTTGTTTGAGAAATTTTAAGCCTTCGTTGATTTCACCCCTGGATGAAAGGAAAACAGTTTCATCCCGAGATGAAATCAATGTCGAAAGCTACCTCGGTGTGCTAAACAAAAATGTGGTTAAGAACAATTAAAGTTCTCAACTTACCTTCCACTACAACTCGCGGCACTCATGGCGGTAAATCTGTTCATTACAAAATGGCCGTCCTTGCCGTAAACTGATATGCACAGTATGATCATTCACCGCTGGTCATACGTAGGGAGGCACAGAAAAATGTCATTTCGGCCCGGGACAGAAAAGAATCAAGTGTATACATGAATTTTTGATCCCGGGATGAAATTTCTTCCCGGTGCTGAAGACCGGGATGAAATTGTCCCGCGATGAGCAAATTTCACCCCGGGATCATGTAAACACCAAAAGTCAAATGACCAGACACCGAGGTGTTACTCATTCCGGGATGAAACTCGTCCCGGGATGAGTTCTCTCATGTAAACAGCGCCTTACACATAATACGTAGGGCGTATCGACTCTGGGGCGGAATGACCAGTTACCGTCACATTCCTAATCCGCTGTCACATCGGATTTGCACCTCCCGCGAATTTGGACCCCCTTTCGTGGATTTGGACCCTCGAGAAATTAATTTTTTTTTACAGCACGGTACGAAGGAGAGGATGAGTAAGAGAATAAAATTATGCCAAAAAAAAGATAGGTCACCAACCTCGTTTAGGAGAAAACAGAAAGCAAACCAAGCTCGACCCCTCGACAACACGTCTCCCCGATAGCGTGGTTGCACTTTCACTGTTGGACTGAAATGTTCCTTAGCATCATCAAGGATATCACTCGACTTTTTGTTTTGCGAGAGTCTACAAAGTTTCTTGTTTTGCTCTTTACTGCTGTGCTCTGAAGACGCCATTCTTCTTTCTAGCGAGCTTTCCCGCACGCAAGGTGGCCATTTTGAAATGTTATTGGCCACGTTCGATATATCAATATTCACACATGGCTACGAGTCTTTATGGTTAAATTTAAACATTGTTTTGTTTAAAAATATCCTTTGTGAGAGAAAGAAAACAGAACTGAGCTGTGAAATTTGACCATAAAGCCTCTTAGCCATGCCTGAATGCGAACGTGGCCTACGCTGTGTTATGCGCAGAACAGGATGCGCAGTGCAATACTAGGAAATCACCTTAAGGAAATATGGTAACCCATCGATGCGAGAAATTTTCGTTTGATAGCCATGGCGTCATCGACCGTCCGTCCGTACGTACGTAAGTCCACCCCTAACGCTTCTATGTATGCCAAGGTGAACAATATTATGCTAAATTGCTGACCAGTTTCACGTGACCATATCGCGGGCTCACCGCGGTCAGCTGTTTTTTTTTAAGTTTACCGATGACCAGGCACTGGTTTTCGACTGGATTGCAGGCTCAATCCAGGTTAACTCACCTAAACATAAGCGGAGCTTCATTTTTCGTGCGCCTTCTGTGGCTCGCCGCGGCTACACGGCGATGCTACGACAACTATAGTTCTTACACAGTCAACACTTTTCGTGTTCAGGTGGAAAACGGTTTGGAACATGTTTTCTTTCTGCACTTTTCGTTGGGTTCGATCCAGTTCGACATATCATGATATCTGTGGTCCACACAGGCGGCTACGCAGTTATTCAAGTCAATCAATCAAAGGGATATAAACTTAAAGCTGAGTGTTTATTTTTAATTTTCTTATAGCTGCTTTTTTCTCTGTATTGCAATTTTTAACACATCTTTAGAAGCTCTGATAAGGTTACATGATGCCTGGAGGACCTATGACTAGAACAGAAACGAAAGGAGAGCGAAAGAGAACGACAACGACAAAACAATACCAGTAGTAGCTCATACTTATCGGAAGACGTTATTCCACATATTCTTTCCTTGGGCGCTAAACCGTTTGTTATTTTCAAAAAGTGGTTTAATCGGTTTTTCCTTTGTTCAGGAATGAAAAGTGTCAACTGGAATTAAATAACAGTTATCTGTACTCTTTTGGACATAAAGAAAAAGTTGATTTGTTTTGCTCTAAAATGCGAGCGAACAAGTGTTTTTTAATCCGTTTGCCCAACTGGTTTTCGATGTGCCTTGACAGTGACAAGAAAATTTTGCCCTTATGTTATAAACACGTAATCGCAATCAGTTCTCGTAAAATTAGGGGGAAATTACACTAGCTTGTGTTTTAAGTACCT
>NC_090896.1:18708393-18718393 GCF_036669925.1 Montipora capricornis
GATTTGAGGACTTGACAAGAATTTGCAAAAATCATCAGAGTCATGAAAATCAGAAACATGGATTGCTCATATGCCTTAAGGTAACTTGGAGAAATTTGGCAATTTGACCAGAATTTGCCAAAATTATCAGATTTACCAAAACCACCAAATTCATCATGGCTAGCTCGTATGTGTTGAAGTAACTTGCATAGATTTGGTGATTTGACAAGAATTCGCCATAACTGTCAACATTGACATACAGTATAACCCCGTTAACTCGAACTCTAAGGGAAACAAAAAACTGTTCGAATTAGCGGGGTTTCGAGTTATTGAATTTTAGCACTTCAGTATATAATACAGTGCAAATTAAACTTATTTCACAAGAAACTAACACATTTTGTAACATCTGCAAGGAATATGCATTCTTACGACAATGCAATATTGAATGTTTATTTTAAAATACACTCAATTTATGTTTCCTTTTGCGTCGGGGTCGTTCTGTTATTCGTAAAGTTCTTATTGCTTAGGCACAAAAAATGAATGCAGTATGCTGTCGAAAGGGAGCTCCTGAAGATTGTTCCTGCTAATGCCTGAAATTCGAGTTATTGGGGTAAATTTTGATCAAAGGAAACGAAATTTAGTTCGAGTTAGCGGGGTTTTCGAGTTTTCCGAGTAAAAATGACTGAAAAGTTGGGTCAACTGCCAAGGGAATTGAGACTCAGTTAGAGTTATCCGAGTTAGAGTTACCGGGGTTCTACTCTATGTACCAAAATTTGTGATTTTTGTTGTTGTCTGCATGTACTTTAATTATTTTTAATTCATTTGATTGACAGTCTCCCCAAAAATATTCTTTGTAGAGCACTTGTAAATGTACTCAGCTATATCACCTAGAGACTTAAGCAAAGTGATTATTATTGCACACTCAACTTACTCAGAAATAGACTGCTAGTAGTCCCTTCTTAGTCACTTGAGTTGCTGTAATTCATCATGCAAGCCTCCTCTGCCTTTTTATTAACTGTGTGACAAAGTATGGCAGATCCACTGACTAAGAAGGAACTCTAACTCACACAAGAGTCCTCAAGCCTCAATTTTGCTAACATTGTATTCTCTACCCTAATCCTAGGGTCAACCACAGGACCACACAATTACCGGTAATATTTCTTATCCACAAGCACTGTTGGGTGTTGGGCAAAGGGGATACATAATAACAGAGATGGTTGAATTGCATCAAGAAAGTTTACATGGTGCTAATTTTGCTTCACTTTTGATGTGATTTTTGTCTGCCGGCAAATACAACAGCAAAGATATACAAGCATAAAAATAACAACATGCAACAGAACCAAAAAAAACAAAAAGACATCAAACATGTACAATTGATATTCAGGTAAGTCAATGGCCTCACTGATCAAGTGAACTGCTCCATCATGTCGTAATGCATACTCAATCCAGTCTGCACCTTCCTCACTTGGCGACCGCTTTCTATCTTTTATTATTGCTGAAATAATCTCAGAATTGTATCTGTATTGTTTATTCAGAAAAACTTCCAGAACTGCTTTTGCCAGGTCGTCAGACCTCATTACATTCTTATCTAAGCTGACACCAAGTCCTTTCACTTTGACAATAGTTGCCTGTCTGTGCTGGTCACCAAATAATGGTATTGCTACCATTGGTACACTGTGGTATACACTTTCCAGAAAGCTATTTAGTCCGCAATGGGTCACAAAAAGCTTTGTAGATGGATGTCCCAAGATATCATTTTGAGGAATCCATGACACAATCTTGATGTTACTTCCAATGTTATTTGGCATATCCCCAGAATATTTCCACAAAACGGCTACAGACAATTGGCTTAATCCATCTGCAATACTTTGTACTAGTTCTGGACGGTAATTTGATAAAGTGGTACCAAAAGACACAAGAACCACCTGGTTATTTTCCGTCATGAACTTGTTTAACTCATCAGGCAAGTCCAGTGGTGGTTCAGGCAAGACTGGACCGATTACTTTAACATGGACTTGAAGAGGGCGTGGGTATTCCAGTGCAAACTCATGAGGAATGAGAACAATTCCATGAGGCTTCAAGGCATCAAATGCATCATCATGTTTGGAGTTTGCTTTTGCATATTTGTTCCACAGCTTCACAGGAACATAATTGCTAATAGCGTACCTAAATGCAAGGGAAGATAAGTAACTTAGCAGTCGGTTCGTGAATGAAAAGGTGGCTGGGTGATTTGGCTCGGATGACGTCTCTTGAGTGAGGTAGACCGCTCCTTGAGGTGAACCAAGATAAAACGAACCAAATGCTCCACCAAATCCCACAGGCCAAACATCAACACGGGAAACATTCATCATTTCAGCCAATATGAAACAACACATGTTGGAAGCATCGCAAAGAACTAAATCGACTGTTTTCTTCAGTTCTGCAATCAGTGCTGCTTCTTTAAACAAATCTTCACAGAATCTCTCCACCAAGGAATATAAACCACCGTCGCTAAAAAAATTTAGCAATTCCAATGCTGCAGAAATGCTCTGAAGATCACCCATTTTCATTAAGTTTAACAAGACTTGTTCGAGGTGTTCGTTAGTTATCGATGTGTTAAACATTTTCACGTCGATATCCTTGTATGTTTCCTTAGCACAGCTTGGTAGAATTTGGGTATACTTGTGTCCTCTTATCGTAAGTTCTTTCCCAAGTTTCCATAATACGCGATTGTGGCTGATATAATCAAAATTTGCCATACCTACCACATGACTGCTTTGCACAGGTTGGAAGCCAACACAGAGAAATATTACAACAATAACAGAAAACATTTTGATGTCCTTCTATGAACGGCAGCTTCAATACATATTACAGTATATGATTAGCCAGTGTCAAAAATACCATAATACTCTTTGTTTGTGCCTCCAAAATTTGCATTGTAAGTCCCAAGAGAAATTAACAATACTTATGCAAAAACAGAGGTAATTTTCATCCTAACCAAGATTGCGTGACGGGTCATGAGAACGGTTGGGCCTGAGTCAGGTCACGGGCAGGGGCGTTAACTCTCAGCCAGGCCTGGGTTGCTCGCTCGAAGCATGGTTAGCGCTAACCAGCGTTCAATACCATGGAAGCTTATAGGTTTTGATAGCTCTTATCCAACGGTTAGCACTAACCAGGCAATCAATAAATTTTTTTAACAAAGTGGCTATTCGTACAGGACCCGTACACTAGCCTGCTCGCAAGTGGGAGATGTTGTTGTTGCTCATTGCTCGTGTACGACGACTTGACTGATGTCATTGAGGAAAAGGACATTAACCTAATTACATAATAAACACTGTGAACAAAGGAACAGTGGGCACAGAGCAACAGAGGTCATAGAGAAACAGTGGGCACAGAGGAACAGAGGTCATAGAGGAACAGAGGGCACAGAGGGGCAGAGCTAGGGGCAGAGGGCACAGAGGCACAGTGGGCAAAGTGGGCACAGTGGAACAGTGGGCACAGAGGAACAGTGGACACAGAGGAACAGTAGACAGAGGAACAGTGGGTACAGAGGGACAGAGGACATGGAGGAACAGTGATTACAGAAGAACAGTGGGCACAGAGGAACATTGGGCACAGAGGCACAGTGGGCACGGAGGAGCAGTGGGCACAGAGGAACAGTAGAAAGAGTAAGAAGAGAAGAACAGTGGGTGCAGCGGAATGGCAGCAATATGTAGACAATCCATCCAGGCTTCTTGTCGTTCTTATTTATTGATTTTTAACAGCAGTAGCGAAAAGCCTAACAAACGAACTACCAACTAGAAGCCTTACAGACCTAGATTTGTGCGCCCTTTGCGTTTTCCCGGGCTTGCAATTCCTTTACGAGCTATAAAATCTTGAATCAATTTCAAAGAAACTTTTATCTCCACTAAATCATCAAAAATAGTACGACGATAGCGGTTTACGTTTATGAACGCTGTACTGCTCACTTTAAATGCGTCGATGTTTTGGAACCTCAGTCTTAAGAAATCGCAAACACTTCTCCAATAATGAAGCCATTGAGCAAGTTTCGATGTTTTGAATCCCCATACGAGATCGCAAACACTTCTCCACAAGCTCACTTAAAAAGCTTCGATGTTTTGGAACCTCTTCAGAAATCACAAACACTTCTCCAATAATTAAGCCATTGAGCAAGTTTCGATGTTTTGAATCCCCATACGAGATCGCAAACACTTCTCCACAAGCTCACTTAAAAAGCTTCGATGTTTTGGAACCTCTTCAGAAATCACAAACACTTCTCCAATAATTAAGCCATTGAGCAAGTTTTGATGTTTTGATGTTTTGAAACCCCATACGAGGTCGCAAACACTTCTCCACAAGCTCACTTTAAAAGCTTCGGTGTTTTGGAACCTTTTAAGAAATCTCAAATACTTCTCCACAAGCCGTCACTTAAAAAAGTTTCGATGTTTTGGAACAAGAAATCGCAAACACTTCTCCACTGGTTAAGCCACTGAGTAAGTTTGAATGTTTTGAAACTCCTCGCGAGATCGCAAACACTTCTAAGCTAACGAACATGACTCGATGTTTCGAAACCGACTCTTTCTCCCTTAAATATCTTTTTAGCCTTGCCTTGCCAATTTTGAAGGAAGGTCTGGCACTTCTGGAATTCATGACATCGAGAAATTTGGATAATTTCCCCCTCATCTACAAATTTTCGATATTTAGAAAAACAAGTGAGGCTATGATCCTCGCAGTTATGAACGCAATTTTTGCAATTGCGTAAAGAACCCTGAAAAATTCAGGACTTCAACGGGGTTTGAACCCTCGCAATACCGGTTCGACGCTCTAACCAACTAAGCTATGAAGCCACCGACGTTGGGAGCTGGTCATTTGTGGGTTCCAATGTTCCCGCGAGGAATGAATCAATGATTAAATGATATATGAAATGGATCATATATGAACTGCGGATATGAAATCAAGTGAAGCTATCATTCTCGCAGTTATGAACGCAATTTTTGCAATTGCGTAAAGAAGCCTGAAAAATTCAGCACTTCAACGGGGTTTGAACCCGTGACCTCGCGAAAAAACCCCGATCAAACCCCGTTGAAGTCCTGAATTTCTCAGGCTTCTTTACGCAATTGCAAAAATAGCGTTCATAATGCGAGGATCATAGCTTCACTTGATTTCAAATCCGCAGTTCATATATGATCCATTTCATATATAATTTCATCGTTGATTTAGAAAAACAGTTACACACACAGGTAAAATGACACATTTATTATCAAGCTGGCGTGGAAGGCGCGATTAATTAATGGATTTATGATATTACAGCCATTGTGGATTTGAAAATCCACATCCATTTCAAAGACTTTTTATAGGGTAAGTCAAGTGATTCGGGTGAAAATCAATAGTTCTTTTACTTTTGTATAAAGAGCTTATAAATCGATCATAAAGAATCCAAAACAGGAACATTCCTATTTTTATTTAAGAACCGCTTATTTTGGGGCTGCTGAACATTATTATTTATTAATTTTTTTGGCGATCTGGGCCTGAAAATGTTCTTAACGTGCCTTTACAGTTACGTTTGTCGAGGATTTCAATAAATCAGTCCGGACGTGACCAAGAAACCTATCAAAGGGCATTGTTTCCTGTGAAGGGGTTAGTTTCTAAAGAAACTATGGTGCTGCGTCGGTGGGGAAGTAGTATAAATAAATTTTGGTTTTATCAACGGAGTTGGTGATGTAAATTGGCCACCGTACAGAGATTCTAAAAGCTGACGTTTCGAGCGTTAGCCCTTCGTCAGAGCGAATCGAGGAATTGTGGGTTTGTGTAAGATTTAAGTGATTGTGGGGTTGGACTTAAAAAAGGACTTTTGCTGAAATTGTCTTTACAGGTTTAGCAAAGCTTTTGCGGTGATTGCCAGTTATGGCTTCTCCTGTGAACAGTTGTCTTTTATCTTTTGAAGCCTTCAAGCTGGCGAGAAATAATTATGTAGTTATAATAATGTAATAATCTACGGTTGTATTTGTAGCTATGAAAAGCCATAACAAAGGGGGTGTCTAGAAAACTAAGACCTAAGACCTAAGACCTAAGACCTAAGACCTAGAAAACTAAGACCTAGAAAACTAAGACCCAGATTTTGGGTGTCTAGAAAACTAAGACCTAGAAACTCCCCCTAGAAACTAGGTCTTAGTTTTCTAGGTCTTACTGTAGGGGGAGTTTCTAGGTCTTAGGCCCTGTTCAGACGCCGTAATTCGAATTTAGACCGACCCAAATTAATTAAGGACGGTGCCTACTATTGTTATTGCGCATACGTTGCGCGCATCTGGAGATACTCGGATTTCTTATCCGTGATGCTTACTAATACCGTGATATTATTGCGCGGTTTAAAACTATCCGCAGAAAGTATATCTTAGTAAGTACTCTTGGTATCCAAAAAGAAAATTGGGGGTAACCACGCACTTTTGAGAGATAATTAAGCTTCCATTTGATAAAGAACGCCATACATTGCTTTGTATTATAAAGCTTTTTACAAATATTATTCATCAATTATCTTTGAAAAATGGGTGGTTACCCCCAATTTTCTTTTTGGATTTCAATGACACTTGTTAAGATCTACAGTTCCTGAACAATCGTAAACTGGGGCCAAAATACCTTTGAATTAGTAGGCACCGTCCTTAATCCCGGCTGAATTGATTCAGACGCCGAACTTAATTGTGCCGAAATTAATTCACAGAGGCATACTATGACTGAAGAAAACTGCAAAGTTGTAATAATTTCTGCATTTGATTCGGCTCATGTGAAGTACGGCATCTGAATCAAAGCCGCTCCACAGCCGTAATTCCCGGCTAAGCCAGGCGAGAAAAATTGCTTAGCCGATCCGAATTAAACCGGTCGTTCTGAATTGATTCAGACGCCGTACTTCACATGAACTTAATTCAATGAATTCGATTCGGCTCATGTGAAGTACGGCGTCTGAACCGGGTCTTAGTTTTCTAGGTCTTAAGTCTTAGGTCTTAGTTTTCTAGACACCCATAACAAAGACTACATGGATCTCCATCTGAATATGAAGAGGAGTCGGTATGCAGAAAAAGAAAGGTTTCTTTCCCAAAAAGTTTAGGGAACTGTTCTCTGACATATTTTTTCAAAGAAGGGTCCATCTAGTTTATCGTATGGGTCACATCTGATCACACCTTTGTTATGGCTTTTACTAAGGAACAGCGTGACCACTTCCCTTGGCCTCGGACACCTTTCTTGATCCTAAAGATTGTTGCTAATGAAACTCCTACTTCCTCAGCAACATCTTTAGCTTTGTCGTTATGATCTTGCACCTGTAATAAAATATACGCTCCTAAAGCTTCGTCAACATGCCTTTTATGTACCATTTCCAGATGTTTTGTTAATGAACCTCAGTGATGACGTAACATTGTTTTTTCTTTATTAGGGTTAATTAACTCTAATCGACAATCGAATACCATGACGACATGCCTACGACTGATAAATTTTCCTTTTTTGTACTTACAGAACTCATACATACACGCGTTTTGTGTTCTTGGGCAAAATGATCCCGAGACAATCTTGGACAAAAACGGTTGAGAATATTAAAAACAGGGGTTATTTTGCGCACTACGTCCTCAATATCTCACATTATTTGCCATCCCCCTCCCCCCTACAACCAATTTTGATAAGCCCCGGTTCGACATGCTTTGTTTCGTCTTGCAACATTGAGCAGGGGGTGTGGGGGCAAAAAGAGAGCTTCTTTTTCATCCTTGTGATCGGAGTTTAGTCCAAAAGCAGAGTTTTCTCAACAATTTTGTCCAAGATTGTAGCTATGTCAATCTTTTTTGTGGGATATATTGAACACCTATTTTTTAAGGACATCCCCCTTTTTTTTTCGTTTAGAGTCGAATGCGTTTCCTGATATTGGGTCGGTCGGTTGGATTAAAAAAAAAATCACAAGACATTTCTCGGATAAGAGGCCTGGTACCTACCCCAGCATCATTGCCGTGGAGCCTGGAAACAACAAGACGTAAACCCAAAATCGATATGGCGGAAACGTTGGTTGATGTTATCGTAGAATTAAGACGTGGTTTTGTCAATGCTGTAACCTTGCTCATTTTTCAGATTGAAATAGTTATTTAAAGTGAAAAACGGTTTAACTACGTCGTTACTTTAAGTTTTTGAAAATGCCAAAAATTTGGGTCGGTCGGACGACGCTAAACGGAAATTAAAAAGAGGATGGCCTAATCAGTACAACGGCCCCAAACCTGAACTCTACGGCCGCTACATTGACGACTGCATCGGCGCTATTTCATCCCGCAGAGAAGAACTCGGTCAAATTTTTGTGTACTACTTCCCCACCGACGCAGCACCACAGTTTCTTTACAAACTACCCCCTTTATTCATTATTTAGGCCTAATTCATTATTTAGGCTGTAGCGTTTACATGATACCGGTATAACTTTTCATACCGTTATGAGAATTTCGATCCAGTACAACTACAGGGATGAACTCATACCGGTATGAGTTGTACTGGTATGAGATTTTTCACCGGTATCATGTAAACAAATACAGAGAGATAAGTAAGAAACGGGATGAACTCGTACCAGAATGAAACTCGTACCGGTATCATGTAAACACCCCCTTCTTACTTGACTGCAAGCTGCCGAATGTCGCCCAAAATGCGTTTAAATACCGAATTCCCCGTTTCCCCCCCCCCCCTCCCCCCGATTTTTAAGATCCCCAATCAATTGCTTCGAGTCTTCGCTTCATTGATTTTTCATTCCTACCCCAACTGGTCTCAGGTTGCAAATTGCTGAATAAACCACTCACCCAATAAAAAATAATAACTCATTTTGCGCTGAAAGCGCCTGCTTATTCGATTGTGGTTGGTTCGGTGGATACCTCTATCATGCTAAAACCTTGGCCTGGAAAGCTTGGCAGACAATCATTTCTTCACTTTAATACAGTAAACAGGTTCAGGTTTCTTGCATATAGGTTTTCTTCAAGCTACATCTTAATGCAGATTGTCTTGGCTTCTGTGAAGAATTCGTAAGAATCTTTTGCTCCCTCACGTCCAACGCCCGACGCCTTGAAACCGCCAAAAGGCATGTTGAGGTCGCGGACAAGCCAGCAGTTACACCACACTGTACCCGCCTGGTAAAAACAAGATGATGAGGATACACTTTACACTATTGGATTGCGTTACTCGAGAGCTTATCATAGACCCTATTCATAAATTGCGGCCAATTTATAATTCTTTTGTCGAAGTGCAAATTAGCCTACCAAGCCTCGATACCATAAAGTGAATTGAACAGAATTCTTGCTCTAAAATGAGGCTTGGTAGGCTAATTTGCACGTGGACAAAAGAAATATAAATGTGACCGCCATTCATGAATAAGGTCTATACCTTTCTTAAACTCGAATTTAGAATAGCTTGGTGTGGCAGTGTTAACTTGTCTTAGAAGAGCGACTGGATCCTAGCAAAAAGGGGCACCCTGTTATGTTTACCTTTAAGTTTAATATACCGAAAGAAACACACGGTTGTACACAAGTACAACTCGCTATATTATTTTTTTTGTATTCACCAATCTGGGAAATCAAGTGATCCTAAAGAGCGGGAAATTACATACCACAACATTCCCCTTCTTTAACAAAAGTCCCTGAAATAAAGCCGGACAATATTTAACAAGAGCTCAATACAAAATCTCAACTTATCAGCAAACAATTAAGTAGCAAGTAAAGTTCACTCAAAGTCTTTCAAAGGGACTAAAGAGTGTGTCCTCTATGCCGTAACACAGTCTTTAACCCAGACTGGTGGTCGAATAGTTCGACCCTTGGAAATGACTTTCTCTGGGACTACGGAATGATGAACTTGGCTTGAACATCTAACTTCAGAATTTTTGGGTTGCGCAGATACCGGGTTAGCCATCTTAATCAGATCACGCCTTTTTCTTCTGAAACTTGTTCCCTCTGACGTTACAACATATGATCTGGGTGCTTCAGATATCTTGGTAACAACAGCAGGTGACCATATCCTCTGCGGTGTCTGACATTTGCAGACT
>NC_090896.1:18723393-18730893 GCF_036669925.1 Montipora capricornis
TCCTTAGGCGGGACATTTCCTTGGCGGGTGCTGTTGTCAGCACTTTTTACAAGAAAACAAATTCTTCGTTTGTCGATGTTTTGCTTTCGCCCCGATGACCTTTCCTGAAGGCTTTTTACCGCGTGCAATTCACGGTCATCCTGATCCACAGCAATGCTTTTAAGGAGGCACGAAAGGGTTTTCACCTGAGCGCGCGCGCGTAAGCCACACACGCAATTCCAAAAACTGCTCGCGTCAGCTCATGATTTAATTAAAATGGGCCACAAGAAATAAAGAAATACCGCTAATTTCGCTCACCTTTCTTCTGATTCCTATACATATAGAATATAAATAGACATCTCCTATTCACGAAAACTACGAAAATTGTACAAACACGGTTTAATGGTCACTTAAATCCGTTGTGTTGGTGACGCATGCGTAAATGCCGATCTTGCAACCCCCCCGTTTTTCCTGATTTTGCAACTGTACTCGTTTATATCTCTGCTTTTTCATTTTTTGCATGTTAGCTTAGATTAATTTAAACCGTTTGTCTTTCAAATTTAAAAAAAATCTGTATGTAAAAAAAAAAATTTAGAGACATTTCAAAAAAACGTATTTTTTTCATTTTTTGCATGTTAGCTTAGATTAATTTAAACCGTTTGTCTTTCAAATTTAAAAAAAATCTGTATGTAAAAAAAAAATTTTAGAGACATTTCAAAAAAACGTATTTTTCTGAAAACTGACCTACAGATTGTGTTGAATATTAAATATTTTAGATATTATTTCTAACATTATCTGGTAACGCTGAATGGGAAGATTTCACCATCCCGTTTTCTTCAAAAAAGACAATATACCTTGATTTAAAGGCTCAAAGAAATGCCTTATGTTGTTGCCATGGTAACGTTATTTTGGAGGAACATGTGATGCGAGAAATCTATGATGAGTACGTAATACTCTCGCCAAATTTCGTCTTGATATGATTACTATGATTACTATACATGTATCGTAAGTAGGCACTGTACGAGGTAACAAGAGCACCTAATATTTGTCGTAGCACTCGTTTGGTGGGCATGTCCCCATCAGCTCTTGACTTGCTGAGTGCATGTTATAAAGACCTAAAATAGCCGGGATTCTATTTTGAACCTGGAACCCAAGATGGGGTCCTGTATAAACCCATTCGCATTCATTATACTAACCCGCTAGATTAGCATATTATTATTGATTGCAGCAATAACTTGAAGGGATAATTTCTTCACCTATCTGCGTACCTGTAATCTCTGTGAAACGCGGTGTGTCCGGGAAAGATTTTCAGACCATACCACTGCAGCTAATCCATACTTTACTCCATTAGCTCGCCTGATAACCTAAAGAAAGAAAAAAAGATTTAAATATCTCGCAGTGATACAAACAGAGTATCGTTAGTAATCAGCATTGTCTCCCTTTATCCACACACACCTCCTCCTCTGTATCAAACGGCACAATGGACACCACTGGACCTATGGCAAATATATCAACGTCAAAATTCATCATAAGGGAAAGTAGTGCAATGGATGGTGTATTTCTCATTAAAGATTTGATTTCAGCAAAATATTGTTTTCAACAAGACAAAATAGGGGGTATAGCATGACTCTCTATCTGACTTTCTATTGAACTTTACGGAAAAACTACTGCATATTCTCATATATGATAAATACCCTGTCCTTTTTAATAAGTTAATGAAGAATACACGACCACAATATTATCTTAGATTTCTATCAGGTGTTTTGTTTTTCATTTCTTTCTTAAAATTAAAATTAATTGGAGTCCAAATAAGTTTCAACGGAAAGTCGAGAAGCCACAAATTATACACCTTATTCCAAAAAGGTCGCCATTTTAGTATTCTTTTATTTCCTAGCAAAGTGAACCTTTTGACCTCGCTTTCAAACGTAAAATTAAAAAGAATAATTAACCTTGAACGAGACAAAATTGTCACTTAGTTCGGAAAAAGAAATAGTCTCCATGTTCATCAAATTCTCTTTTCTTGTCTCGTAACCGGCTTAAGAACTTAATTGTCAAACGTTTTAATTACATAGTTAATCCTAGGGAGAAGTACTTTTTTCATCTTAAAGAATGAACTCTTACTGATTTGGGGTTGATTATTAGGATCATAAACTAGATCAGGCATTGCTACTTGGACAGAACTAATTCTATCACTCGGCCTTAGCCAACTATTACACACAATTTCCTATAAATACAGTGTACATAGTATGATCTGTTAATTGTCTGTTGATGTTAACTTTTTGCCTGGATCATTAAAATTTGTAATGCTGACCTTAGTTAATTAAATTACCTAAAAGTATCTGTCAGTCCATCTGTCTATCACAACAAGATCTTAAGCAGCCCAGGTGTCACTCAGGCCCAGTCACTACACTTAGAACAGTTAACTGACCCATTGTTTGCAAGAGCAGAGATCAAATCATATGGTGCAAAACCAAGAAAGAGAGCACATGTCATGAATGGTTTATCATAAATTAACTTGTCCTAAATTAACTGTAAGTTAATTAAGCCCTCGCGTGTTAGTGATTTCTTGGTATGCAATAAGGTTGTTCATGACATTGCACTCGTTGTGTGTGTGGTCTAAATATATATGGGTCATTGACCAAGCTTGTTTGCAATGGTCAACATGGCTGGATATTGGCCTCGTTCTTTTTTGCATGTTTGTCTCAGTCCATAAACACGCAAAAAAAGAACAAGGCTAATAGCCAGCCATCTTGACTGAACAAGCTTAGTCAATAAAGGATTTACTATATGGGATAAAACACCAAAAAATGATCTTTGATCTTGTGGAACCAAGTAAGACATCCAGAGCTGAAAGATAGCTCCATCTTGCCCGCTAGGGTAGCCAGTCACAGGGTGGGATTTGGTTCATCTTGCATATCAAGGACCTCATAGACACAGTTCCAAATCTTACACCTGCTCATGCCATCACTGTTGAAAATGATGAATTCTAATGAAATTTCTGTTTAATTTATTCTGGTGATACCAAAAATAATAGATTATGAATCTAACCAAATATCTCTTCTTGCATGCAACGAGTGCTATCATCCAAACCAGTGATGACGGTAGGCTGCATGAAATATCCCTTAAATAAACAAAATGGTGGATTTTCGATGTTGAATGTTAAAGTGCCAATGAAGTAAAAAATATATTTCGCTTGTTTTAAAGACCTTTAAAAATGATGAAGAATGGTGTTATCTATTTTGATGATGTCACAACTGCAAATGACCAAAAATTGAGAATAAAATAATCCCATGATGAAATGAAATAATCCCAAAATTGAGAATATCTCTGAAAATATTGGATGGGTGTTGCAGAAACTTGGAAACTTGGAAACATTGTTGGGAGTTGCGGGTCAGCAGATGTTGGATGTTGTGCAACGGGATAAAACAACTTCCAACAAATTGAAACAAAAATCCCACACGTGCACGTTGTGTACTGTGACGCATGTGCATCTCCATGGAGACCAACCATATTGTCAGTAATGCAAGCGCATGGCCCCAACAATGTTGGATGAGTTGTGCAAACGGGTGCAACATTGTTGTGCTAGGCTTCAGTGATCATGGAACAATAGAAACGTTGGGAGTTGTTGGCTCAAACGTTTGACCAGTTTCAAACTTCACGCATCAACTCCCAACAACATGCAACAGGGTGTGAAAACGGATACAACAGGTACGTAACACCCAACAAGGGCTAAAGCTCGAAATGTCAGCTTTTAGAATCCCTGTACAGTGGTCAATCTACATTATCAACTACCGGTATGTTGATAAAACCAAACTTTTGTGTACTACATGTACTTCCCCACCAACACAGCACCACAGTCTTATTAGAAACTATCCCCTTTATTCAATGTTGGGAGTTGTTGCACAGCAATGTTGCGTCCGTTTGCATGGACCTTAAGAATGCATTTCTGAGTTATTAATGCAGCCCTGACATCCTCCAAATCCTAAAGTTTAAAAAGTCTCCTGAGATCCCTTCCCAGATCGAACGTATATACTCTAAGGACGTTTTTAGCATTTAATGATACATGTACCTCTGTATGAGGGCTGGGAAGATTTAGTGAAGTGTCCTTCCCCTCACCGCACATGATTGTTCCACCTTCATCAACAGCAAGTTTAACATATCCCAAGACCTTGACAATAAAAGAAAATGTATTTTTTGTAGCATGGTTCATGCCTATTTCATTTGGAATGGACTCCACTGTACATTTGGCAACTTGTGTGCAAGATGATGTTCCTCAAAAATATAGGCAAATTTAAGATATCCTTGAGTTAATTTTATCATGTACTTGTGACACAAAGCTAGCTATCTCACTGGTTCACTCAATCTTGGTTATCAGCTCATATACCATGTGCCCTAATGTGGCAACTGATTGCATCCAGTGTTGCCAAGATGGAAACGGTTTGGCTTTAATGTCCATCCATTGCATTTAGAATTTGATGAAAATGCAATAAAACAATGTCATTTGTGTTTGTTGGATATGAGACTTGGATATGAGGTGCAAGGATGTGGCATGAGATACCATCTTCATGGGCCTTTTTCACATGGCGACCATTTTGAGTCCCGAGGGACTGAAAACGTTTTTCTTTTGCACCCCCTGAAATGGCTTGGACCAAACAAATCAACTAGAAGCTTGGGTCTGGTCTTGGACCAGCATAGACGCCAGGTGACAAAGGACCATTATGCAACCTCTCATATATTCCAAATCAATACGATGATTATATTGATATCCCCCAAATAATTGAAGCTTTACAGAATTATAAATTAATGTCAATATACAGTCTGGTGTACACAACTGCTTCTTTGTGTGCCTTACCCATTCTTCTTGTTGATTTACCAAGTACTTCATTGAAGATAGCTATGCTTACTTCTTCAAACAAGCATATTTAGCATCGTTCAGCTCACTTTCTTGTAAATGTCCTGTTACATTGTATATTTATAATGACTGATCTGCCTTGACTAGTACTCTCACTATTTTGCAGATCAGTCTTACAGATTGTCATAAACATTATTGTTAATCAGGTAATAAACTTGAACTTCACTCGAACTTGGACTTAATGAAATTGGTTATAGCCAAATCAGCATTACATGTACATGCCTTCAGTTGTTGGCCAATTATTGGAATCTCATATCCAATGAGCACTCATGGAATAATAAATTATTTTTAAATATAATGTATGGACCTAAAAATGTAAGTACACCCATGAAACTATAAAGAACAAGACCTTAACTAGGTGCTCCTTGCTAATGAGTGCTCCAACGTTTGTTGTCACATCTCTAGGCGAACCAACTTTAAGTTGCCTAAACATTCCAAATGAAAAACAGCATTAGGCACTTTAGGCAGCCATGATCAGAAATGATTGACATGGTGATCACCAAGTGTTTAACTCACATTAATTAATTAAAATATTAAAATTATATAATATGTTGTGGTTGAAATTTTTTTAAACCAGTTCAATTTTGATTTTCCTTTGTTTCAGATTATGATAATGAACATTAAACCAAGAATAAATTTAAACCGCAACACATGCATTATGTTTATTTATTTATAAGTATAGGAAATCGTATGAACGCGAGTGCATGATTTATGGGTACGAGTGATGTTTTGAAAGTTCTCAAAATTGCACGAGCCGTAGGCGAGTGCAATTTGAGAACTTTCAAAACATCACGAGTGACCATAAAACATGAAACGCACAAGCAGGTTCATACGATTTTTTATTTATTATATTCTCAACAAAATTACTCAAACGTGCTACTTTGTTCACGCTCGTATGTTTGCCAGACATTCAACCAGGTCTGTGTAGCTTTCAACGTGTTTTTGTTTTTCGCATTTTCTTTAAGTTGCTCAACGATGTTTTGGTTTGACAAAGCAAACCGACTGTCAGCCATTTGTTTTCACTTTGGTGTTCAAATTTGGCGCTTCCCCTGTGTTTCCATAGCAACTTCCATATTGCACACTATAACCTGGATTGCACTCTATAACCTATTTACAGTATGCATTCGCCATTGGCCAATCAGAAACAAGATATTTTGTTGAGTATATAATAAACTTGATTATTGTACAATTGGAATGGAGACTTACATCATATATGATTCATTTCATAATTATATACATGTACCATTTCATCATTGATTCATTCCTCACAGGACCATTAGAACCCACAAATGACCAGCTCCCAACGTCAGTGGCTTCATAGCTCAGTTGGTTAGAGTGTCGAACCGGAATCGCGAGGTCACGGGTTCAAACCCCGTTGAAGTCCTGAATTTTTCAGACTTCTCTACGCAATTGCAAAAATTGCGCTCATACATGTAACTGCGAAGATCATAGCTTCACTTGACTTACATGTTTGCATGGGTTTTGG
This sequence comes from Montipora capricornis, assembly GCF_036669925.1. Taxonomy (NCBI): domain Eukaryota; kingdom Metazoa; phylum Cnidaria; class Anthozoa; order Scleractinia; family Acroporidae; genus Montipora; species Montipora capricornis. The sequence goes on from NC_090896.1 coordinate 18,729,771, forward strand.
ATCATTCAATTAAAATACATGATACCATGATTGGGAAAAAAATTAGAAATAATCATCATTCAGCCACCTTAAATGGTCTGATGCAGGATGTGCTTCACTTAGTCTCTCTGAGTTATAACCTTGGAAATGTCTTATGCAGTCTTTCTCAATAAATATAAACAACTCACATAATTTGTTGCTACCTGGTTTTATCCACAAACTTTCCTAGAAATGTATTATAAATGCCTCTTTGAACATAAACTCTACTTGTGCTAAGGCAGATCTCTCCTTGATTAGCAAAACTGGATCTGCAATCAAACGAAACATTAATAATTATTATTTTTATTAGAAATCAATATCAATAATTTTATTAATGTTATTGCAAGCAGCCTAGGGATTAATTAATAATTTTCAATAATAATAATAATAGTAATAATAATACTTAATATTTCTTAGGCGCAAATTAACATGTGAATATGATCAAATGCGCCTTACCAATTAAGAGGAAAAGAAAGTAAAAAGATTTTAAAAAAGTTTAAAAAGTTAAAAATAGCTATTTACAATTCTGGATATAATTAAAAAGACTAAAGAATATCACGAGCTTTTCATAGGGTAACCTGCTCTAAATAAAGATGTCTTTAATTTAGACTTAAAACGTTCAAAATTGTCAGTAATCATCCATGCTCTGATTGCCTTAATTTATGCAGAGTTCCATCCCTTCAATTGCTTCAGATTGACTTGATGAGGTGTTAGGCTTGAAGGACAAGTAGAGCTGTGTATCATCAGCATATGCATGTGCTACAGGAAGATTTATCACCTCAAATAACTTGCTAGAATAGATATGGTAAATAGCAGAGGTCCCAGACATGAGCCCTGAGGCACATCATAATGGTAGCTTGATACTGTCAGAAAGACAGCCTCCAGAAAAGATGTGTTGTGATAGGTAGGAAAGGTATGACTCAAACCACTTCAGAGCCATTCCTGTGATGCCAAGACTCGAATGTAGACGATGAAGTAAGATTTTGTGGTCTACTGTATCAAAAGCCCACTTTGAGATCTAAAAGAACTAAAAGTGTCACGTGCTGGCGGTTCATATTTATTAGTATGTCATTCTGGAATTTTAAGAGCGCAGTCTCGGTACTGT
>NC_090896.1:18740893-18748393 GCF_036669925.1 Montipora capricornis
CGTAATATCAGAAGGCCTGCAGGAAACCTTGTGAGAGCGATGGGGCCAATGGTTTCCAGTCCTTATCCGAGAAGGCTTGAAAGTCAAACAATTTGCAAATGAAATTACAAAGGCAGCAATTTTTGTGCCTTCCCATTACTGTTGCTGAGAGGTTTATACCAAGACCCTGTCTGCAGATTAATTCGAAACTGTCATCTACTGTAGATGACAGAGAAAGAGGGGCGTTACTAAACACAGGAACGGAACGGAATATACCGGAATAAACCGGAATATGCCGGAATGAGGCGGAATGACACCGGAATGAGACAGAATGAACAAGAATGGTACCGGAATATACCGAAACGAGCCGGAATGACACCGGAATGAGGCGGAATGACACACAAAGCAGCATATACCAGAATAATCGGAATATACTGGAACAAGGGGGAAATGACTCCGGAATAAAACCGAATGACATCGGAATGAGACAGAATAAACAAGAATGGCACTGGAATATACCAGAACGAGGCGGAATGACAACAGAATATTAGGCAGAATAAACCAGAAGGACACCAGAATCAAGCTGATTAGTGTGGACCGGAATAACAAGGAACAAAACATGATTCATTCTGTGAATGAATAAATGTTGCAGAATAGAGAGACTGACAAAAAAAAAAAATTTACATTTAAGGGGAAGTAACAAGGCTTAGAAAGAGTCACGATATGTTCTCACAATTCTTCATGTAAATATATTATCAACGATCGATCTTTTTTTCTGTGCTTCTGACTTATTTTTTCAAACAAGGAAACACTGCGTTCAGGTTCGATGGCATTATTGCCAACAATCGGGAAGAGAAAAAGAGTCTTCCGGCCGTTTGCGCGAATCTATTTCCGTATATGCCCATCACGTGTGGGTCATGGGAAGCAGGCAAGCAGCAACGGTAATTAGTTTGTGGTTCGCTGAACTTGACTGTGATTGGTCAATGCACAATTGACCTGTCAGAATGAAATAAAAATGTTGACGGGTTTACTGACTCGCACAGTGAAAGCCCCCTCCAAAATCCATAGATAAAAACACAATTAGAATAGCATTCTGTTTCTCTTGCTCCTATATTTGTTCACAAAAAAAATGTTACTTCCACAAGAAATAATTATTCATTTAGCGACGGATATACCTGTCAAATTTTTCTCGTGATCGAAGTGTTCCAAATGTTACAAAAGGCAAAAACACATGCAATGCCCTTAGGGAATCATGTGACAGAACAAAAGCATTTTCAGGTTCATTCCGCCTCATTCCGGTGTCATTCTGGCTCGTTCTGGTATATTCCGGCACCATTCTTGTTCATTTCGTTTCATTCCGGTGTTATTCTGCCTCATTCCGGCATATTCCGGTTTATTCTGGTATATTCCGCTTTATTTGTGTGTCATTCTTGCTCATTCCGGTGTCATTCTGGCTCGTTGCAGTATGTTCCGGTACCATTCTTGCTCATTCCGTCTCATTCCGGCATATTCCGCTTTATTCCGGTATATTCCGTTCCGTTCCTGTGTTTAGTAGCGCCCGAGAAAGAGCACTCAAGAACTGGCAAAGACAACTTCCACAGACAAATTGACATGTACCTGCTTCATTCAGCAACTTTGCCATCATCCATGCAGTGACAGATGTCATTTCACTTGGTTTGCACACAACAGTGTTCCCAGCAGCTATGGCTGGAGCTATCTTAAATGTTAAGAGATAAATAGGCAAGTTCCATGGTGAGATGAGGCCAGCCACACCTATTGGGCATCTGATACAATAGTTGATTGCTCCCACTTTCTCAAGAACATTGGAGCTACAAGAGAAAAAGTTAAATAGAATTTAATTTAAAACTGACAAAAATCATAAGAGTATTACAGGTTTAATCAAATGGAATACTCCTGAAATTAGGGAATAATTTCACTTGCATTTTTTCCAACAAAACATGTGTCAAACTACCGTATTCCCTAATTTCACTTGTCACCGTTTGATTTTCCATACTATAATTATACCCATTATATCCAAATGACTTTTCTTGGCATGTGATTGGATTGTCTGGCAGATGAAAGATAATCCTCTTTGACCCATTGCCTCCTAAGAGTGAGACTTGAAAGATGTTTTTTTTTTATTTTATTATTTTTTCTTCATAATAACATTACCTTTAAGCACATGCAACAAACACTACGCCCCACGTCCCCTCCCTCCAACTCCATTACTCCACAAACGCCAATACACAACAACGCAACCACACAGAGCCTACTAACAAGGATAGAGACAATAACGCTCGACAATAAGATGATAAGAAATACCTAAATAAATTTAATAAATATAGCTTTCAGATTATATGCACGTTGCAAGAGGACATTATTGGTTGTCCTATTCAAAAAACTTGCCCCATTTAACCCATTGAATCCCAGGGGTTCTCCATTGATGAGTAAAATTGTCTGGCTTTGGACAGAGTAAAATACTAAGTATGGCCAGTTCAGGATGGCTTGGGAGCCAAAGGGTTAATGATTATTACCCATTGACTCCCAGGGGTTCCCCATTGACGAGTAAAATTGTCTGGCTTTCGTCGGTGAATAAATGACATTATTTTCCCTAGATCCAACCCTCTGAGGTCCAATCAGTAGCAATTTAATCCTTTTAATCCCTAGAATTAGCAGGAGCTAATTCTAGTGCACAAAAGTAAAACATATTACAGTATGTACTGTAGTGTCTCAATGATGATGGCCTGACAGTGGAATTCATTCAATTGTTTTATGGTGGTAATTCAAAGTTCATCAACTCATTTGATAAATTTATTGTGTTTTACCCTCCCACTGAAGCACCACCAAAGCTTCTAAAGAAACTAACCCCTCCACTCATTAGCCATAAGGGGGCTCTTTACATGTAAATCCAGATTACACAACAATTTTAAAATAAAAAATTAACAAGACTAACGGACTGCTACTGTAACAAGTTGCAAAATTGTTGAGACACTTTCATTAAAAAACACCTTTTCTAGCTTCCAATACCCGCCGTATCTAGATTTTAAACCTTTCCCACTTCCCTTTCCCTCTCCCCATTTCAATGTTGATCGACTGTTTAAGTTTGAAAACAATTTTTTTGTCTTGTTAGCAACACTGATAAGGGAAGGGGGGGGGGGGGGAGGGAAGGGGGCTGCAGTGTCAGAGATAATAGGTAAATTAATAACTCCCCAAGAAGACAAAGTGTCTCCACTATTTTTGCAACTTGTCTGATTAATGGTAATAATTTTGCCAGTCCAGATTTGAATCCTATAGGGAAAATTTTCAATGTAGAAAAGCAGGAACTTAAGAAACAATCGTTAGATATTGTATATTAAGCTCTGAAACATTTCAGAAGTGCAAAACACATTGTACCAAACACAAAAGGATATTAATTATTGACATACGGTGGCACAGATTTTCAAGTGTTTGGACTTATCATCGCTAACAGAAGACCCCATACCAAATACTAATTAAGTGAGCAAAGTATTTTGCACCGCAGATCTGATGCTCCGAAAGTTACACATGGCACGTATTATGTAACACAATACCATTTATTGTGTTTCTTGGTGACATCAATGGGGATGGTGGCATTACCGTTGCAAATCGTATCTTCCAGCAAACAGCACAATTCAACTAGTACTTTCTTTTCTATTCAATCCAATACATTACCTGATGATTCATAATAAAGTTCACACAGTTAGAAATCCTGTACATATTGTCTATTCCAGTTACCAACGGTCTACCTTCCAAGCACGGTCTACCATCGCAACAGCAAGAAATATGATATCATATTATTTTCTCAGTGAATTTTTGGGTAGACCGTGTAGACCGTTTCATATAAATGTCCTAATGTGTAGCCGGTTCAATTTTGTTCACTTTTGTATCTCTGTGTAAGACAAATCTCGCAAAGGATTTAGCACAATTGGGAGGTTTCTTTTGATCATTGTGCTCAGTCGGTCATTCCAAAGAACATGGAATTAGGCTGTGCCCGACATGTCACTTAGAAGACTTGCAACTAAGCGTTAGCAATCCCTTCTCTGAAAGCAGACTAACCCGAAAGCAATAAGTAATGTTATAAATGGACCTCTATGAAAATGTATCTTTGTATAACAATGTTTGCTAAGAATTGATTTTTCGGAAAGTGGGTGTTCCCTTTAAATGGCATGCAGTCGCAGTTAAAGGAGAGGTAATGTCTGTTTCTCATATGTAAACTACAGCTAATTTTGTACATGTTGCGAGTGTTTTAGATGTCATGTGTTGACTGAAATATACTTGTTTAAGAAAAATTAATTTTGAAATCGGTTCCAGGATATTTCTAGCGTACTGCAAAAAGCGAAAGGATGGAAATCACATTTTTTTATCTCCCAAACTATGTGTATTTTCGACGTGAGTCACAGAAAGCAGTGAAATGGCTTCAAAAATTGCTTCATACCAAAACCCCGCCAAAATCCAGTTTATCGCTGGCCATTTTCCATTCACAGCAGATCAGAGAATGAAACCTTTTTTTTCGAAACACCATATTAAACACAAATTATATATGCCTTCCCGTACCAACAAACAAAGTGACAGAATGGCAATACAGTGACAAGCAACTCAGACAAAAAGTTGCAAAATAATATATAGTTGAGACACTTTCATTAAAAACACCTTTTCCAGCTTCCAATACTAGCTGTATTTACAATTAAAACCTTTCCCACTTCCCTATCCCTTTCAATGTTGACTGTTTCAGGGTTGCAACAATTTTTTTGTCTTGCTAGCAACAGTGATAAGTGGGGAGGGGGGCTGCAGTCTGAGAGATAATAGGTAAATTAATAACGCCCCAAGAAGGTGAAGTGTCTCCACTATTTTTGCAACTTGTTGTAGCAGTCCCTTCTAAGTCAGTCAAGCTGCCCACTTTAATCACGCAAGCAAGTTGAAAAGCCGAGGGGAGAAGGGAGAGAAAGAGCAAGCCACAGAACTTCTTGCCCTCTCCCCAATCTCCCTTCTGCTCACTTGGACGACTAAACAGGGTGGCTTGACTGACTGAGAAGGGAATGTCCAGCAGTCTACAAGACTCACCGATTCAAAGATGATGCACCAATTATTGTTGAAGCATAAAATCTGAAGTTAAGGCAAGCACGTGGAATATCTATGGTTTTTGCCAAAAGCACTGGTTTTCCCTGATCTTTTGATTCTGCCTCAGCAAACTCCTCTAGCTTGGACTCTATCAGATCAGCAATCTTCATCATAATTCCTGCACGGAACTCTGCTGTGGTGATCGACCAGCTAACATGGATTAAAACAGAAGTCTAGTATTAAGATAAGGTTAAAATAAGCATTAGGGCTAATAATTATTTTTTAAAAGCAAGAGTATTATTATTATAATTATTATAAGTAAGGAGCTTTTCAAGGATAACGAGGATAACAACACATTTGTAACAATAGTGACTTTCCCAGTGATTATGCATATAGTGGGCCCTGTATTCTGTAGTTACGCCAAAAAAAGAAAAATAATGATTGCCTCTGATACAAAATCAACCCCCTGCTCTCTCAAATTGCCAAAAAGAAAGAATCTTGGTTCCTTTCCCAGCCCTGACCTGATATTTTTGGTGATCTCAAAATACTGTCTTTGAACACGAAATTGTACTCAAGGCATCTCCATGCATTATTTCAATAACATTTTGCGGTGTTTCGTTGGGAAGACGACATTCGCAGTTACGACAGAAATAATTTTAGGGGTTGGGTGGTGGGTGGGGGTGTGGGATCAAGAGGAGCTGGTTCTGACGCCAATAGAAAATTCTTCTGTTGCCAGATTTTGAGAGGTTTCCCTTCTTTGCCTTTTAGGTGCAAACTTTGTTCAATGATATGGACATAAAGTGACACTGTAATCCCCGAAATCGGCCAAAGAGACCGAATCCAAGAAATGGTTTGTGGGAATATGTCACCTTTCAAAAGCCTTGTTTGCAGCTTTCACTGCCATCTCAACTTCTTTTTGGCCACTGTCAGGAACTTTGCAATAAATCTTTCCTGTCGATGGATCATAACTGTCGATGTGAGCCCCACACGGCACAAACTTGCCATTAATATAATTTTCAAGAACGAGCATATCAGCCGCCATCTTGTTTCTAGAATGCCTTTGGACGATGGGCGCCTGGGAAGGAAATTGCCTGCACAATGGATGCATGTGAAGAACTGCAATAGTGCAGAATAAAATTCATCTTAAAATATTGCTTATTAAAATAGACCGACAATTTACAGACAAATTACAGATCTGTATTTTGCAAGCACTTATAGCCTCATGGCTCAAAACCCTCGGTTAAGAAATCATCGCTGTATCGAGGCGTAGCTATTAAACGAAAGTGTTAACGATTCGAATAAATAAGTACAAGCATCGTCACTGTCTATGAAGAGCTCGTTTCGCAAATTCAGCACTTCCGGTGTTTTCTTTTTGTCTTTGGCTATCGCAGGACAGTTGTGATACTTGATGGCGGAAATTCGCGCGCTAAAGGCGCGCGCGCGGAGCACCATGGTTAAAAAAATTTGGGGTGTTTACCGTTCAGAAAAATTTCCGGAAATTGCGGTTGATACAGTCGGAGTTTTTGGAAACGCAAGCGACGCCGTAAATATTCGAACGAAAGGTCTGGAGCGAATGTAGAAACGGCGAGGAAGAATGGCGTGTGAGGCTCGCGCGCTTCACACGCGAGGATCACGCTTACGGCGCTTCGCGCCTTCCGAAAATGGAAGAAAACGACTGTTTTGCAGTCTAATACAAGAATTTGGTTTTATCAACGGAGTTGATAATGTAAATTGGCCACCGTACAGAGATTCTAAAAGCTGACGTTTCGAGCGTTAGCCCTTCGTCAGAGCGAATCGCTCTGACGAAGGGCTAACGCTCGAAACGTCAGCTTTTACAATCTCTGTACGGTGGCCGATTTACATTATCAACTCCGTTGATAAAACCAAATTCTTGTATTCTACTTCCCCACCGACGCAGCACCACAGTTTCTTTAGAAACTACCCCTTCATTCATTGTTTTGCAGTCTAGTTGGTTTGTAAATGGCCCATTCCCTGATTTCATACCGTGGGAGCCTGGCACTAGCTATTTTTGCCGGCCGGAAGTGAAGAAAGATGGCGGAAATATGAAAGAAGACTCGCCCAAAATGGTTTTTGCAGCGTTGAAAAAAATGATGAATGATGATTGTCTTGAATCGCTCAACACAAAAAAAACTTGGGAAAACTTTGTAATAGTCTTAAACTTAAAGTTTCCGGGACTTAAGCGGCGTCTACACGAGCGATTTTTTGCTCGCGTCGGTGATGCGATTTTTTTCAAGGGTAGCTACACTTGCGACTAATTTTGGCGACAAATTGAAGGCCGCGCGAATCGTACACTACAAGAGACTTGGGCACTATAAAATACTCTTCAGTCGCGTCGCAAGCGCGTCAGCTGTCGCGTCGCAAGCGCGTCAGCTGTCGCGTCGCCAGTTCAAGGGTGGCTACACTTGCGATTTTCATCTCGTTCTG
>NC_090896.1:18755893-18783393 GCF_036669925.1 Montipora capricornis
GTGACTTCCGCATGACTCTCGCGGTATCAATCAGCGAGGCCAGCGCGTGCTTTGTTGTACATGCGCGTAATTAGCATTACGTCACGAGTCAGTCAAATTGTGCAACTGCTCAAAATAATTTCTGTCGCGGCGTGCATTCTCTTTTATTCATACCTGCCTTCCGTTTGGGAAGAGAAGAGTTTAAAAGTACAGCTAGATTTCAATGTGGAGATTCAGTCTAGTAAGTTCGAAAATGTGAAACTGTTTTTTGTGATTGAGAAGCTTCACGATTCGCTTGTACAAACGAGCTTCGTCCGTCCGTTTCGCTGTTCGATAGCAACCGATTCTTCACCAAACGATTTTTATGTTTGGCATTTTCGTTGTCTCTGTTTTTGCCAGGTCGTACTTGATTTATATCTCTTGGCTCACACCGTTATCAGTCCTCCAACAAATAGAGATTTGCGTCGTTTTGAAGAATGTAATGTGTTTTCGTTTTTCAGGCCTTCGGTAGCCGTGCACACACTTTTATGGAGTTCATCATCGACAGCGGAGATTGGTGTCAAGCGCAACACGAGTGAGGCTGTTACTGATCCTATTGAATGGCCTAATACACTTCATTATCAAGCATAGCAAGGAACGGAGACTTATAGCGAACTTTGAAGAAATTTCATTTGTTATACGTAGAATTAATGAGACATGAAAATGCCTTCTGGAACTCGTGTACCCAACCAAATTCAAGGAGGAAGAAGCTTACATGGCCCCGGGCCTGTTGTGCTGGAACACAAGAACATGAAGTTTTTGATCACAGATCGACCTACCGATGCGACCCTCCCTCGGTATATAGAGGTAAGTATCATATCGTATAATTAATTTTTCATCTATCGCTTTAAAAATAACCAGAGTTTTTGTCTGTCTTTGCCCAGGATCTCAAGAAATACGACGCTCGTATTGTTGTGAGGGTGTGTGAACCGACTTACAATGTCGATCTGTTGAAGAAGCAAGGAATAGACGTTTTGGTAAGCCTTAATCGGTTAAATCGAGTCGTTCAATTTTATAGTACAGTATAAGCAATCATCTCGTTTTGATACACCTCCTCAGAGGTGTGACATGTTCAGTTACAGTGAACGTAATCGATGTGTTCGGCGTGTCCATTTTGATTTTAACATTTAGCATGGCCGTCATCCCTTTGCAGTTTAATTTCTCAAGTTTGTTTAATATTGGCGGTAAAAACACCACTTAATTATTCAGATCGTTTGCTCGTGCTGGAGAGGGTCATTTCTATCTTTATCTCCCCAAATTACCGTGAAATGAACATTGTATGAAGCTTTGTCGAAAAGCAGAATTGAAGTGATTCGTTTGCTGTGTGAAAAAATGTTGAACATCTTAATTCTGCATTCTTTTCGTGTTGTGTAAAACGTTCTGTTGTTCGTTCGGTTTAGTGCCCCTTTTGATATTTCCCATCGTTTTTCTTCTTCCTCTGGGTTTCGTCCCTTTGGATTTTTGTCGTTGTATCAGCAGTTTCTCACAAAGTGCAAACATGTGGCTTGTTTGCAAACCTGCTTTACCGGCTGCTCGCTGAACAACACCCGTGAACCGGGTTATAAGTATAGTTGCTGGCCGTCCTGTGTCGTTGATGTTGTCGCAAAACCGGCGTTGTTACTCGCTCAGCATTCTCATGAAATGTATGGTGGAAGTACAATAAAAGCGATGTCCTGTTGAGCCAACCCTCCGGTAGTTGTTTATTTCAAGCATAACGATCAACCTTGAAAATCGAATTAGCACGTCTTGGCTTTTGTTTAGCTCGCAACGTCATTTCCTCATGAGAGCAACAATAAGTTTTCCTTTTATGAAATAAAGGGTACGGTACCTTCTCTGCATTTAACAGAAAATATTTCCTTACATTAAGTTTATTGAGTGCCATGAAATTTATTAAAGACAGCAGAGGAAGTTGTAATAACATATGACAACACGCAGATTTATTGTCAACTCCTCACGAAGTGAAGACGTTCGAAACAATAGATTTTCACTTTTGAACTTTGAACTGCAGATGATTCTTAATCAATCGAGAATCAATCGAGAAGACACTCAAAACTGAAGACTCTTCTGGATTACTTTTTAACTCAAAAATTCACAGCCAAGGTTGAAAGCTTTAATTAAATGCCATTATGTTTATGTAAGCAACGCTTATCATTTACCCTTAGCCTCCTAGAGGGCCCACTTTTAGAGGATACCTCAGTGGGGACCCCATAGGGGCAGAAGAGTTTATTGTACATTTATTGTACACATGTTGGTGTGGTTGTGTCCACTTTAAAACAATTCTTTCAGTTTAAAGTTTTTGTTTTGCTAATAATTTATTGACTCCCTATGATAAAAGAAATTGTTAAATTAATCCTTGTAGCTGAGAGCTGCACTTCGTTTACCCCTTTTGTGGTAACCAATTTTTATGCAGTGAGATAAGCTGTACTTCACAGAAAAGCATTTGGCTGTAGCTGAACTGTGCTGTGGTTAACAATTTTGCAGGCATTTTTACAGACAGTTCTTTGACACTTGTTCTGTAAATGTTTGGATTCACAACAAATCAAGTCTTTTGATGTTTTATTCCGTTACTGCATTAGAAATTCAGTTGTGCACACACTGAAATAACCTAAGAGCATATTTGTTACAGGTATTTCTTGCACATTTGCAGTCAAACAGTTCTTGAAGGCCATACACTGTGGCCTCTGCAATTAAATGTTTGCCAGTTTTACCCAATACTTCTAAGAGCTTAAAATAAAAAAAAAGCTTTGATAAAATTAATGTAATGAATGCATAATATTTGTGGATGGTCTTTGTGTTGCCTAGTTTAGTGACAGTCATAATTCAGTTTTTAAATTACAAATTACTAATCCAGCACCTTGATCAAGTGGACTTTGCTCTGCATTCAGTAATCTCCATATTTTTCAATGTCATGTTAAGGACTGGGCGTTTGATGATGGTGCCGCACCACCTAAAGAAGTGGTTGATGGCTGGCTACAGCTTCTGAAAAAGAAATTCAAAGAGAAGCCAGGAACTTGTATTGCTGTACACTGTGTTGCAGGATTGGGAAGGTTGGTTAAATGTTGATTACATGTACCTTGCTGCAATCAGAAACTAACCCTTGTTGTTGTACACATATTTAAGGTAGGACACCACTATGGATGGAAGGTCAACTTCCACTGAAGGAATTATTTTAAAGCAAAAGGTGTTCTACATGGCCTAAAAATCTCCTGAATTTTAGGGACAGTATTATCCTCAAGGCTACAGTTGCCTTTGTAAAAATGAGTAACACTGGACTAAACAGGATTTGAAATTGGAGCTGACCAGTGACCAATGATTGTATGTGCACTTTTGATCCTTTTTTGCACACTGCACATAAAGGAGTATGGCCCAACTAGTAATAGCAATAGTAATAATGATAATGATGATGATGATGATAATAATGATAATAATGATAATTATAATAATAATAATAGTAATAATGCTCTACAAATTGGGGAGACTACAAATCAACTGAAATCAGAACAAAGCTAATCAAATGTTGGTTTTTGAGGAGAGGGGAAACTGGTGTACCCTGGGAAAAACTTCTTGGCGCAGAGTAGAGAACCAACAAACTCAACCCACATATAGTGTGGTATCCAGGAATTGATCCTGGGCCACATTGGTGGGAGGCAAGTGCTCTCACAACTACACCAACCCTGCTTTCATAATGATTGAAAGATCATAACTTGCACTCTTTCCAAAGAAAGGGAGGTTCCTTATGCCTGCATTGTTCATTGTTCCCTGCTAGCAGGGAACTCTTTTCTTATTTTTTACATAAAAAGAGACTTCTGCAGTGTGTCAAAACTCACTTTGATCCAACCGCCGTCCACAACCTTAGATGGGACTCTTCAAACCACATGCCTCATGATATGTTTGCTGACCTTGATTTGAGCCCGCAGTGTCTCGCGCATATACACCTGTACATGAAATAATGGATCATCACACAGTATTGTGTTTGCCAGTGGATTTCAAAGCAAAATATGATCCTGCAATACAACTGAAAATAGCAAATGATTGAGGGAGTGGTGTTATGTATATAACATTGCAGCTAAATTACCCTATAAATTTGTCCCATTCCTTCAGATTAAAACAAAATTCACTATGAGAAACAAAATAATGACAGTTGTATTTTTCTCTTCTCAATTTATTTTAGCAAAAGTAGTAGTAAAGGGGCAACTGCAAACCGTTTTTGTTTCATAATAGCGAAATTAAGCTGAAAACTATTCGCCTATTTGTGATTCCTCCATAATTATATCTTACCACAAATGTGACTGTGATAGTGTTGCGCACAATTTCGAGCCCTGAGTATGTTTGTTTTAAAAGTGTGTGTTACATGTAGCTTCAATCACAGTGAAATAATGAAATACATAAAAATGAAAAGTAGTTAGAAAATATTTGAATCTGTTATTTTTGTTTAGAGCACCAGTTCTGGTAGCACTGGCTCTGATTGAGAGTGGAATGAAATATGAAGATGCTGTAGAATTTATCAGAAGGTAAGTACAAAAATTAAGTGTTTTACATGTATGCTGATGCACTTGAAGCAGGTGAGCTGCAATTTTCATAAAAGTCTTGAAAAAAATATTATTTCAATATGCCAAAGTTCCTGTATCTTCTTGAACATTATTTTAAGTACCAGGAATAAGATGAATCATGAACTCTTTCTGAGATGCCATTCAGGAAGCATGCTGTATCCATGAAGAAACTTAAACAATGATGCCTAATTGCCTGTTCATTGACTTGATAGTTTTAGCTTTAAAAGTTTTACGTTATGGCCAATTCAGTTTCGTTGTAAATGGGTTCACATACAATGTACACGTAATAATAATAAAATTATTAATAATAAGTTTAATTTATGTAGCGCCTATACAATAAAAAAAGCTCTAAGTGCTTTAGAATTGAAAAGGACAAAAATATATATATATACCTGAATGAAAAAGAACTTAAATGTTAACAAACGTAAGAAAACTGAAATCTAATTATTTACTCGATTATGTTGGTCATCAAAAAGAAAGGTTTTCAACTTAGACTTGAAAACATCTCAACTCAGTTCAGATTTCAATTGAATAGAAAGTGTATTCCAGGGGAGAGGAGCCACTGCTGAAAAGGCCCTACGGCCTAAGTGATTGGAACTAGACGAACAAAGTCTATGAGTAGGCTTATACTGACTAATAAAATCAGAAAGCTATCCACACGCTAAGCCATTAAATCATTTAAAAGCAAATACTAAGATTTTAAACTTTGTATGCTGATTCAGAGGTAACGAATGTAATTGCTTCAAAACTGGCGTGATGTGGCCATGCTTTTTGGTAAATGTAATTAAACGAGCAGCGGCATTCTGAGTACAGTGTACTTTGAAGTCTATAAAATAAGATATTCGGGTAAACCATAAAAAAGCAAGTTGCAATAGTCAATTACTATTTCTGCACAGTGTTTGACACTTATGCGTGCCTGATTGCCCAGGGCAAGCGAAATATATCCATGGGCAAGTAAATCAACTCAAAGATTTGCCCGATTGGACAATCAGAATTTTTGTTGACTAATATTTGCGGAACGCATGATTTGTACACATCGCTCACTTGATCCTGCATTGATAATGTTCTATCAAAGAATACACAGATGTTCTTAACTGACTGAGATGGTAAGATGGTGTCATTACCCACCCACAGAATTAATGCATGTCTGACTCGACTTGGAGAAACATGAGGAGCAAATTAAAAATTCTGTCTGTAGTTTATCCACTTTCTGTCTTTTAAATGCATTTGTCACTATTCGATTATCAAGTATTTCGTGCCATTTTTTCATTTTTTTTGTCCTTCTCAAACAAGGGGTTTCATCAAGGTGTTTCCTCGGGTAGCAGTTTCGCAAATTCTGAGGTGGCCCCCATTGTGGAGTAGAATCTTCTGGGTTTAGACAGAGAAAAAGACAGAGGACTGTAAGATTTTAAATGCTATTACATGTATCTCTGTAGATAACCATCCGCTAGGCTGCATAAAAAAACCGTGTGCCTGCCCCAAGGTTACCAAACGAGTTATGACCTCTTATGTAAATAGACCGATTTTTAAACACAAGATAATGTAGTTTTTACGTAGCATGCATTTGTAGTTTAACTGGTATAATTTTTAGGGTAGACTTTTATTGAGTGCATAGGTGATTAGAATTTTACCAAATGATAATTATGTACTTTTGGCAATAAAGACTATTATTATTATTATTTTTATTATTATTATTATTATTATTATTATTATTATTATTATTATTATTATTATTACTGGCTCTCAGGACTGAAAGGGTTTTTTCTTTCTTTAAACTAGTGTAAGCTGATAGTATGGCATGTTCAGTTGTTGAGACCAATAAAGCAATAATGGAACCTAGCATTTAGTCTTGTCTTTTAATTAGAAACATAGTGACATATAAAAAAATCACTGCAAAGATACACTCAAGGCAAGTCCACATTCAAAATTGATCAACTATTAGCCTGATACTCAAACCCAAAGGAGCTTAATCCCGTGTGGCCAAGGTGCTATAACTTGTGGGGAATGAGGTTGATAAAATTAGTGTGTTACACCACATGGTAATGAGATCAAGCAGGAGTCACCTCCTACCCATACTGTAGATTTACAGTCTCCCTAATTGATAATTTAACCTTTTAAGCCTTAAGGGGGACCCCATTGATGAATAAAATTGTCTGGCTTTAGACAGAGTAAAATCTGTAATTGGCACTATGGGGCCGGAATGGGTTAATTAAGTAGCTTAGCATGTTGGAAATACCTTTTCTTTATTTATTTCATTAGGAGAAGGAGAGGAGCAATCAATGCAAAGCAGCTGACTTACCTTGAGCAATACAAACCATCAAAGCTACTGAAGGAAAAGGCTAATAACTGTTGTATTCAGTAAAACTGATGGCATGGCGGGTATAATACAAGCACTGACAGCCTATCAGTGTGTTTTTAAGTTAGTACTTGACAATGAGAAATTATGATAATCAAAGAGAATTATTACTAGCATCAACATACTACAATGCCAGCAGATAAAACAATAACCCTAATATTTTTTGCTTGAATTTATATCCTTGTAAAATATAATTGGTTATCAACTCTATTCTCTCCTTGCAGTTTCAGTAGGTGTAATATAGATAGGTCAGTCAGCTCTGTTCTAGGAGCCATAAAATGATGTGAATAGCTTTTTAAAGTGCAATATCACTCAATGTCTTTTTCCTAAAATTAATTTGCAATTCACAAATTATTATCACTATCATCGTCATCATTATCATTATTATTCTAACTGGTTTATCTGGAAAGAATCCTGTCATACATTCAACATACATCCTTGAGTGCATAATTTTTTACCAAGTAATTTGGTTTTTTTTCTGTATTTTTGGAAATGAATTTTAGGAACTCCTTTCATGATCTTTTCACTTAAGTATCTTTTTCGTTGATTAAATAGCAACATAGATGTGGCACTTGGAGTCAAATGGGAATGATTATTTCCCTTTTTTTTGTCATTGCTTTTGCCTGGCTTTGGCATTGTAATGTTACGACTCGAAGAAATTAATGCTGTACAGCTTAGTGCTGTAATGGTGTACTCTTAAGAAATTGAAGACAAGAAAATAGATATCTTATTCTCATTATCGTCACTGTTGTCGAGTCTAATTCTATTTCTGCCGCTTTTCTTCTCACTTTCTTTCTTCTCTCTTAGAAGTCTAGCCATTGAATCTTGTTAGCATTATTTGTTTACATGCTAAACATTTGGTGTAGTAGCCGTTTTTTTTTTCTTCTGATCGGGAGCATGTCCGAGGATCTGTGGTTGTTTCAGGAGCTCTGGCATATTGTAATCAATAGATAGTCTTTATTGCTTTTAGCACAACGTACTGGCCGTTCAAGTCTGAAAAGGCAAAACTTCTAGTGATGTAATAGTGGCACTGACTCCTCTGTATTGTTGTATGTAGATAGCTGAGTCATGTGCTTGTGTGCTTATTTTTCTAGCAAAGGTAAAAATAAATTATTCTTTTAGTTGAAGTCATCTCAAAAAGGAGGAAATAGAAGATTTCTGAAAATTATTAAAGTTGTGCTGTTTCTGAAGTAATGGTGAATTCTTAATTCTTTAGTCACTGTCATGGTGAACTGCGGCCTTCAATTGACCCGAATTGATATGTATATCTGAGCTGTCCAATTCCTCGTTCGTTATCCTCTGAGATGTTTTTTTTTTCTCCTCACTAGATGATTATACAATCCTTGGTTGCTAAGTGCTCAGCTCTTCCACCTTCCCACTGTGGTCATTATGGCTTCAATTCAAAACTGTACTCCGAGAATTGAGTGACCAATTCTTGTATTGGCAATAGGTCACTTTCAAAAAACCGTATTACGCCTAGTTTGTACCCCAAATCTTGCATAAGCATTGTTTTTATTTTCTCTTGGGACCATTGTACTGGAAATAATGCTTATGCAAAATTAGGGGGACAAACAAAGAGTATTACGAATGAATGAAGGGGTAGTTTCTAAAGAAACTGTGGTGCTGCGTCGGTGGGGAAGTAGTATACAAAAATTTGGTTTTATGAACGGAGTTGATGGCCACCGTACAGAGATTCTAAAAGCTGACGTTTCGAGCGTTAGCCCTTCGTCAGAGCGAATCGAGGGATTATGGGTTACGTGTAGTTTTTATAGTAGAGTAGGAGCTACGCTATTGGTGGTAACATGGCAACGTGAAAAGTAGGAATATATTAGTTAAATGAAAAGCGTTCGTTAATACCGTGAGGATTGTTGCGCAAGAATCTGGAACAAAAATTCATCTTTCAAATCGGCACCCTTAATCCTCACGGTATTAACGAACGCTTTTCATTTAACTAATATATTCCTACTTTTCACGTTGCCATGTTACCACCAATAGCGTAGCTCCTACTCTACTATAAAAACTACACGTAACCCATAATCCCTCGATTCGCTCTGACGAAGGGCTAATGCTCGAAACGTCAGCTTTTAGAATCTCTGTACGGTGGCCAATTTACATTATCAACTCCGTTGATAAAACCAAATTTTTGTATAAAGAGTATTACGGTATTTTCGAAAGTGGCCTATTTGTTCTTAAAAGGCCAGGGCTAACATCCACCTTGCAGTGACTGAAGTTTCGTGCCCACCAAGCCATAAAGAAAAAAGAAACAGTGGTTTATTTAGCGCACGAAGTAACCCTATCCAAGGGTCGAAGTACAAAAATTGACATACTGTACGAACCGAGTAGTAGTACTCCGTGCCTCGAGATCAATCCATAACGGTGTCCTCAACGGTAAGAAAACACGGATCAAAATCAGCTCTGAGAACTTAACAAAACAGGTTTCTGTGAGAATACCTCCCCTCAATATGTATTAAACTCTATGTTGTGACGTATATCAGAAGAGACCAGTATTGCCTCCAACCTCGTTCCCAGGGTCCTCTCTCTTCCTTCCTCGAGAAAGAGAGAGGACCCTGGGAACGAGGTTGTATTGCCTCTTGACATACGGGTAATCCTGAAGTACAAACACGGCCTTTCTCTAAGGGTTTGGTTCTATCAACGGAGTTGATAAGGTAAATTGGCCACCGTACAGAGATTCTAAAAGCTGACGTTTCGAGCGTTAGCCCTTCGTTAGAGCGGAAGGGCTAACGCTCGAAACGTCAGCTTTTAGAATCTCTGTACGGTGGCTAATTTACATTATCAACTCCGTTGATAAAACCAAATTTTTGTATACTACTTCCCCACCGACGCAGCCCCACAGTTTCTTTAGAAATTACCCCCTTCTTTCTCTTGGGGGTCCACAGGCAGACAACCCCAAGGATGCGAGAGCGCGTGACGTCACTTAATTTTGAGACAGTCAATCTCGTACCCAGGGTCCTCGGGCTTTTTGGTAAGCGGGTGAGCGCCCTACGAGACTCCGGGATAATGGACTTGAACAATTTTTTTGATTGGTCGCTTGCTATTTATCCCAGTAAGCTCTTCCATACACACCTTATTCCAAAATGGCCGCCATTTAGATATTCTTTTGTTTTTATTGAAATTAGACCTTAATGCCTCGTTTAAGGCAAAATATTCTTTTGAATTTTCAGCTCAAGAACGAGGCATCAAGGGCTAATTTGAATAAAAACAAAAGAATATTTAAATGACGGCCATTTTGGAATAAGGTCTATAATACGCAGTAACTTACCAAATGTACACACCAATGCTGATGATACACAATTGTACCTTGCATTCTCACCCAGTAACAGTCTCAATCACAGGCAATTGCATTAATGGAAAATTGTATCGATGAGTTACGGACATGGATGCCCATTGATAAGTTAAAAATTAATGATGACAAGACAGAATTCATGTTTATAGGAACTAAACAACAACTTGCGAAGATAAGCCCACAAAATTTGACTATTGGTAAAAATCTTAGGACATCTTACACTGCAGGAAAATATAAACAAAACTTGCAGAACTGCATACCTTCACATTCACAATATAAGACATATTCGGAAATATTTAACTAAAGACGTAACTGAAAAACTTGTCCATGCTTTTGTGATTGGAATTTGGACGGTGATCGAAATCTAAAACTAGTTTCAGTGCTGTTTGCTTTCTCTACCGTCGCTGTTTTCCCCTAACTCAAAGCACCTCAGAAATTTCGTAATCACAAAAATAATGAAAAGGCGGAGTTTGAATTATGTCGGAAGAATCAGAACGTTCTCATTTTCTTCCGACTCCGCTTATGACTCCGTCGCTTATGACCCAGTGAAAACTAGATTGTCGGTGTATGAAGCAAAGCGGAAGAACCAACCAATCACAATGCTTGGAATCGAGGATTGTGATTGGTTTATTCTTCCGATTCTGCTTCCGACTCCGACAGTCTAGTTTTCATTGGATCGTAAAAGCGACGCAGTCATAAGCAGAATATCGGTATTCTGCTTCCGACTCCGACAGTTTGATTTTCACTAGATCGTATCGCTCTGCGCCTCTGATTATAACCTGCGATCAAGCGTACTTTTCTTGAGACTGGGCGCTAAAAAGTACCTTTTCCCACCATGTCTAAGGAAAAGTACGCCTGATCGCAGGTTACTCTGATTACGACTCCTACTCCGTCGCTAGTGAAAACCAGCCTTTATAGCACGGGAATTTTCCAGCGCTACTGAACACTGATTACTGTAGAGCTGTTGCAAAAGTACCGTGGGAAAACATTACATCAGTCTCTTTGGGGTGAAATCCATGGAAGAAGGTCTTGTCGAAGCCATTCAGAATTGCGGAAACAAAAAATTGTGGTATAAGAGGACACTGGTCTCTTTTCCACAAAAATTGGTCGATCGTGTTACTTGCATGATGGTATTCTGCACGATGAAAAACTAAAAATACACTTAATACCGAAAGTGTTCACTGGCAAGCCAATGACCATTCCTCCACTTTCTTTTATTTCTTTACCTCGGTTTTTAGTCACTTAGTTGATTTTAAGTGCGACGAGATCATAATAGGCTGCGACAGTTTCAATTTCGTTTTAGATGTCGAGAAAGATAAAAAGGGTGGACTTGCAAGAACTCATAAAAAATCAATGGAAGTGATCAATAGTGTCTCTGAAAATTTAGATATGATTGATGCTTGGAGAGCTTTAAACCCTGATTCTTCCAGATTTACTTGGAGACAGAAGAAGCCTGAAATCCACAGTAGACTTGATTTTTTTTTCTAATCAATCAATGCAATTTCTGTAACATCGATGCAGAGATATTTTGCTTGACGCTGTCCTTTTCTCAGTTTGCCTTCTTGCTTATTCGTATTGTAAAAAAAATATATATATTCTCAAGATAATACTGTTGACCATGGCCTTTTATGGGAGATGATTAAAATGAAAGTGAGATAAGTATCGATTAAATATGGATCAACAAAGAAGAGAAAACTAACAAACCGTCAAGCAGGAGGAAATTGAGATATTAATAACAACCTTAGAAAAACAGCTTACTAATCCTGATGTCAATGACAAACAAAAGAAACAAATATGGCCAGATGTTGAAGGGAAAAACGTGAACTAAAGACAATAATTGAATATCAGACAAAGGGAGCGATTTTACGATCAAAGTCTCAGTGGTACAATGAAGGTGGGAAAACACCAAGTATTTTCTTAACCTTGAAAAGAGGCACTATGAACAAGGAACAATAAAGCAGCTTAAATTTAGTGAAAATGACCTTATCAATACAGATAAAGAGATTTTACTTGAGTGTGAATTTTTTTACAAAACTCTTTATAGCTCTGAAGTAGAAACCACTAAAAATACAAATACTTTCCTCCCACCCCTGGAAAACCAGAAACGATTAAGCCAAGAGGAACAATCCCTTTGCGAAGGTCCTCTAAGCAAGAAGGAATGTCTAGAATCACTCAAAACCATGGCCTCTGAAAAATTGGTTCGATCCTAGGATGCTGGAAATTTCGCAGACTTACAATATTAGGGAAAATAACAGCGTTAAAGAGCCTGGTTGCATCTCAGTTATAGTCCTACATTTTTTCACCTTTGCAAACTAACCACGCTGCGATCAAAGAAATCAACTCAATTTTTTATAAGTATCCATGGAATGATAAAGGAGACAAAATAAAACTCGGAAGATAATGATTAATAACTATCCAGAAGGAGGACTTAAAATGATTGACATTGCTTTTTAATAAATCTCTCAAAGCTACCTGGATCCAAAAATATCCGGACCCTGAAAACCATAGTAAATGGAAGCGTCTCTTTGACTCAGAACTTGAACGAAATGGAGGCGAAGCGATATTGAAAGGAAATCTTAACAAAAAAAGACGTTAACAATTTAAAAATACCATACCCCTTTGTAAAAGAAATACTTCAAATTTGGTCAGAAGTGTTTTTCAGGAAAAAATATTATCTGAACAACACCTTTTGTCGTCCCCTTTGTGGCAAAACTCCCTGATAAGAATTCAGAATAAGCCTGTTTTTATAAAGACTGGCTTTTTAAAGGTATTACGCAAATTAAGTATTTAATGGATGAATCCTCTAATTTCCTTTCCCCTACCGCTTTTCAGAATAAATATAATTTGCAAGCCCAACCTCTAACCTTCTTTGGGATAATCTCAGCAGTAAATCATCTACGAAGGTAAAAGACGAAAACCCAACCTAATTATGAAAATTGCTTTTTAAATTTTCTGAGGAGTAAAAAACCATCAGGAAATTCCGTCATAAAGATATCAATCTTCCATTAAATGAGAGTATTAACTGGAAAGTCGATTATCAAACACCTTTTGAATGTACAAAGAGCTGTAAAATAATCACTTTTAACTTTAAATTGTTACATCGCCAGTTACCAACTAACTGTTTTTTTAAAAGAGGTGGACTTAGAGACCACGACATTGCACTTTTTGTCACAAGGAAATAGAAAATAATTTGATACACTTATTTTGGAGGTGCGAAGAAACTAAAAAAATTTGGGATAGTCTTTTTTTAGTGGTTGCAGTCTTGCCAACTTTCTTTGAGTGAATACAATTACTTACATATAAATACGGCTTTGGGGCCGGATAGCTCTAAACACAAACTACAAATCAATTTCTGTTGCCTAATTGGCACTCATAACACAAATTTAAACTTTTTTTGCTTTATTTTAAACACATTTATCAAGTAGAAAACAATGCCTCTATTGTCAAGACGATTGAAATGGGAACCCTTTCTGCCTTATATAAGCCTTTAGACCCGAGTCTCCAAAAAATCCAAAAAATTAATGAGATATAAATACCTTCTCTACATTTTTGAAAACCTTTTCCTGTTTTGTTGAGTTGCTTTGACTGTGCCTTTTTACCCAAGGAAAAAAATGGACAAGATGTATAGTTCTTTTTTTTTTGCTTTTTGCTTGACGCTGTCCTTTTCTTTTGCCTTCTTGCTTATTCGTCTTGTAAAAAAAAAAAAAAAAAAAAAAAAAAAAAAAAAAAAAAAATATATATATATATATATATATATATATATATATATATATATATATTAAAAAAAAAGGAAAAAGTTTCTTTTATGGTGTGTAAGACTAAAGTTTTCGTTTTTCGGGCACTTTCAACCCGCCATTTAATTCCTACTATTTATTGTTTTCTGTTTCCACTTAAAGTCAAGCATGCGCAATAAGACCGAAACCCCACGTTTTCTGGGAAAATGGAGTCCATCATCCCCGAGTCTCTCCGGGCGCTCCCTCGCTGACTAAAAAGCCCAAGGACTCTGCGTATAAGACTGCGTTTCTTTTCGAAAAGCCATTTATGTTAGCCAGATAAAAGTTCACTCACAAACTATTGTCTGCGATGTCCTGAGTGATTTTATGTGTTTTTGGGACGCTTCGATTTCCCCTTCAGATCCGTTGCGTCGTCACATACAATAAATAGACCGTCGAGACGCGCAGCGTGCAAAATCAAATTAACCAATCACAGAGCTCAAATTTCCCACCTAGAGAAACAAAATTATCAATCTGGGGTTTTTGATTGGTTAATTTAATTTTGATCAAATTCCAATGATCGATCACTCCTGTCCCGATCATATGGAGATGGCAAAAACCTGAGCGAAGCTTGAAAATCGGGCAGGATTTTCAGGTTGCAGAGCCGTGTAAATGCGATGATTCTTGGCAAGATGCTAGCAAAATTATCGACTTTTCACCGCCAAAGGATGGAAGGCGAGCGACCTTTGGAAGTGGGAGAAATCCGGGTAAATTCTGGGGGCACTCGGCCCTGAGCGGTCTTGAAGCTGCCCGCCTTGTTTATGAAATGAATCATATATTGAACTGCGGATATGACATCAAGTGAAGCTATGATCCTCGCAGTTATGAACGCAATTTTAGCCATTGCGTAGAGAAGCCTGAAAAATTCAGGACTTCAACGGGGTTTGAACCCGTGACCTCGCGATAACGGTGCGACGCTCTAACCAACTGAGCAATGAAGCCACTGATGTTGGGGGCTGGTCATTTGTGGGTTCTAATGTTCCCATGATGAGTGACTCAAAGAATGAAATGATATATGAAACGAATCTTATATTGAACTGCAGATATGAAATCAAGTGAAGCTATGATCCTCGCAGTTATAAAAGCAATTTAACAATTGCGTAGGGAAGCCTGAAAAATCAGGACTTCAACTTGGTTTGAACTCGTGACCTCGTGATAACGGTGCGACGCTCTAACCAACTGCGTTAGCCCTTCATCAGAGCGAATGGATCATTTCGCTGATGAGTCAATTCCCTCTGACGAATGACTAACGCTTGAAACGCCAGCTTTCGAATTTCTTTACGGTGGCAAAGTTACCATATCAACTCAGTTGACAAACCCTTTTCTGTTTCTCTTCCCCATAAACACAGCACCACAGTTTCTTCAGAAACTAAACCCCTTTACCCATACTTGCAATTATCACAACCCGAATGATCGTCACAATGAAAGAGTGCCTCGGGTTGCCTCGGGCATAATGCACACAAATGCGCTTTCAAAATTCCTCGTTTTCATCTCATCCTAGTTAATAGATCTCATCGACAACGAAGTAAAATATTTTTTACCCACAATTTCGCTTACCTACCGATTTCACATCTACTCAACGTTTCACAATGTAAACAACTGTTTTCAAAATTTATCTCAATGTTTTCGTTGTCGTTTGCAACTATTCACACCGATGACGTCATCATTTTAAAATGTCTCCGCTTTGACCCGTCCACACTAAAACCAGAGCGTTTTCAAAACGACACGAGTTCAAGTATCCACTTTCGAAAGTGCTTTCAAGAGTCTTCGTTTTTGTGTTGTAGTATGGATGACAGACGAAAACGTGGATGAGGCCACAGCTAAGATTCCGACGGTGAAAGAAGTGGGCCATACAGACAAAAACGAAACAAAGGCTTCGTCCTTAACAACGGCGGAAAACGGAACGTACCCGAGGGTAGAAAATGTAGACGCATCATTGTCCCTTACGCAGACTTTTACGAAATTGAGGTGGAATTATTGATATTTTGATTCGAGTGGTAGTTGGGGAAAAACCGCCCTACTAGTGTCTGCGATGATTTGTCTAAAAACGATTATAAATACCTTAAAGTTTGCAGGAACATCGTATGTCTCACTTCAACTCAAATAAAGATGGATTTTTCGACTGAGCATCGTAGTTATCTTGATTTGTTTTGACGTCGCGTGTAATTGATAAACGTTTGTTTACATTTAGATTGTTGCAACACCAAAACGAAGAAAAGGGTGCCGAAACAAATTATCCCCATCAGAGGATTGCAAAGGGGTGGACTCTTGGATAGTGCTTTAATAGTATATTTTAATTGAATGACAAACTTCGACGGTTGGACAAGTTTCTCTGCTTCTAAGAAGTCAAATGTAGAAGAGTAAGTGGATTGATCGTCTTGATTCATCTAATGTCAGAACAAAGTAACATGCGTATTAGCTGTAAAGATTTGGTGTAACATATCACAGCAGTCCAATATACTGCCGAGAAGATTCATTTCTAGTAAACGAGGCAAAATGCCACGTTCGCCCTAGCGTAGCAACCATTTTTTGGAAACCAAGGTAAAATATTTGTAGTTACTGCCATTCCATTTTCTTGCTTCTCAAGCAACGTGTAAGTTGTATTAAGCGTTTGAGTGAAATCGCCTGATCAGGAAGTTCTCGAATCTAACAGCACTGCAGTCATTTGTTCACATAAACATGTCATCGTACCCAGGAGGAGGTAAGTGATCTGGATCAGGGCTACAATAAAAGAAAATATGTACAATAAAATTATTCACCACTACATTGCCAAGATGAACCGCTTAGAGCGGTTTCCGATTGAGTGTCGAAAGTAATTAGTGAATTACTTTGGTTTTGCATTACTTCACTCAGTGATTGGTTAAAAGTTCCCGCGCCATTTTCTCAACCAATCAGAAGTGAAACCAAAACCAATCGTGGCTCGCGCGTGCACACTTTCCCGCGCTTTGTGTCGGCTACGAGTAATTACTTCGAGTTTTGATTGGTTTACCGGATTTTCTCCGTCCTTTTTGATTGGCCAAAGTAATTACTTTGGGTTTGGTTTTACGACACTCATTTGAAAACCGCTCTATATCGTCTTATTTCTTTATATATATATACCTTTGCTGCTAGTTTTGATGAAATAAATAAAGAACTGACAAAATTACTTTGTTTCTCGCCGTGAATTTTCTTTCAATCTGAAAATAGCGTAATTGTAGCGTAATTTAGTTGCGATGTTACGTGGACAACTCCATATTCCTTCACTTCTAGATCACTCGCCATTTTCAGCGGTTTCCTTACACACAAGTATTGCGGGCTCACATTTTGTTTGCTATAAAACGGTTGACAACACAATGCGATGCGGACGATTTTGCGACTAAAATTTGTGAGATTGCGACGAAATTTTCGTATCTTGTTGCAAAAATGCGGCTGGCTTTTTTTTGTTAATTTTCGAGCGATGACTAAGTTAAGTTGAAAAAACCCTGAAGTGCCATAAGGAGACAGAGAGTCAGAGACACCATACAAGGCAGACCAAATACAAGAATCTGCACACATTTAATAAAATAAATAATTATATAGATATCTAATCTGCACTAACTAATAGAAAAGCGGACAAATTGATTATTTGCTCGAATTCAATGTATCACAAGAAGCCTTCGAAAGTGAAGAAGTTAATAGAACTAATAGATCGTTTTCACGTGACGTCATCATTTTCAAAAATCCAAAACTAAAGAGCCACGAAAGTTTTTTCCTCATCAGGCATAAGAGGCGGTAAATTTGTATCCATTTGCAATTTTAAAGCTCAATAGCGTGCTTCGTTTGCAAACCAGAGAATTTTGAATTTCTGAGTTATAGCGGTGCGTGACACGAGGCGACGATCGAGTTTATTGAGAAATATATATTTATCTCATGGTTTTGAGCCTTTTTAGAATTTAAAGCATTAGGAAAAGTGCTTAGGTAAATAGCTGTTTGTTCAGTACAGATGATCACTCGCCTAGGTAGCCAAAGTAAGTAACAGATGTTGACACTATTTTCCGGCCGCCATATTGGTGCACCACAGATGTACACCAACATGGCGTTTTCATACTGGCCTCTGTAAATTTCTGCGAAACATTTCGACGAATATCTGAAGTTTGGGGAAACGCACAGGCCTAAAACTTGGAGAAGTGTCTTCTTCATTTATCTTCTACAACATCACGAATTCTTGGCTTTTTCCACTGGATGGTTTTCGACTTATTTTTTTATTGCGTGACAGTGAAAACGATCTATAAGAGACAAAGAAGATAGAGCGGAAGTTAATTGATGTCGAAATATTATAGTGCCAATGTCTATGACATATAATAAGCCGTTGCCTGAAAGGTTGCTGTCTCTTTACCATAAGGAGTAAAGGATTTGTTGACTATTGATCTGTTCAGCGTTTATCTTCTGTCGCGTGTTGACATTGTAATTCGTTATATCGAGGTAGATTTTACGTTTGGGCTTCCGGATTATATTCGTCATATCGAGGTTCTATTCCATACCTTTTACTGTAACTTTGGCCGGGACTTCGAATATCATTCGTTATATCGAGGACTTCGTTAAATAGAGGTTCGTTAAATCGAAGTTCCACTGTACTATAAATCTGACCGAACTGACCGTAACTTTCCTTTCGCTGACCGCGTGGGTCGGGATACAAAGAACAAAAAATATAGAAAAACGTGAAACGTGATCTAACACCTAAATTATGACCGAAGTGTTAATCAAGAATGTCAATCATCAGTTCATAATCAGTGAAAGAAATCAAACTAAATTAAATATAGCACAATAAAGCTTAAGTCATTCTCAACAAATAATAATAATAATAATAATAATAATAATAAATAATAATAGTAATAATAATACTAATACTAATAATAATAACATTTATTTATACCGCGCAAATTCAACTATGCAGTTTTCAAATGCGCCTTACAATAATATATTGTTCTTTTATTGTAAGGCGCATTTGAAAACTGCATAGTTGAATTTGCGCGGTATAAATAAATATAATAATAATAATAATAATAATAATAATAATAATAATAATAATAATAATAATAATTATTATTATTATTATTATCATTATTATTATTATTTGTTGACACAGAATAATTATCTAGTCTATGAATTACATTACTATATCAGAAAAAAAGCTTTTTTAAAAAGATGAGTCTTCAAATTACGTTTAAAAACTTTAAAACCGGAAGTGCATCTAAGGTCTAACGGAAGATTATTCCACAGTTTTGGTGGGGCGGCTACAAAGGCTGACTCGCCAAGATTAGAGAGAGTCCCTAAATTTGGATTTGAGAGCAAATATTTGTTATTTGACCGGAGGCTGTAGGAAGACTTTACAAGAGATGATAAATAATTAGGAGCTGTACCATGGATTGCTTTATGAGTGATTATAATAATCTTACAATCTATTCTAAACGTTACAGGTAGCCAGTGTAATATTGGTGCGAGATGGCAGTACCGTGGTGCTAGATATAGGACTCTTGCAGCTGCGTTTTGAACACGCTGCAGTTTAGTAAGAGCGCAGTAGGGTAATCCGTATAAAAGTGAATTACAATAGTCCAATCTGCTTGTGATGAAAGCGTCGATTAATTTCTGGACAGATTCTAGGCTTAGATATTTCCTGACGCGTCTAATATTGCGTAGATGAAAAAAAGCACTCCTACAAGTTTTGGTTATGTTGAAGTGCAGGTTGAAATGGTAGTCAAACCAGGCCCCTAAGTTTCTAAGGGGTTCTGTGCTCGGAGAGATGATGGATTCGCCAATAGTTAGAGTAGCGCTTTTAGTTTTCTGTAGCTGCACTTTCGTCTCAATGAGCACAAACTCTGTCTTGGAATCATTGATCATCAGTTTATCATTGATCATCCAGTTACGGATGTCACAGAGGCACGCTTCCATTGCTGCAATGGCGGCGTCTTGATCAGAATCATATTTGGATTGAAAGACAGATAGATACCGGTATCATCGGCATAACTGTGCGCTGTTGGCAGGTGCTGGCTAATGACATCAAATAGCTCACTAGTGTAAAGGGAGAACAGCATTGGCACGAGACAGGAGCCCTGTGGCACACCAAACTTCAAATCAAAACTGTCTGACTTTGCACTGCCGATTACAATACGCTGGGATCTACTCGACAGATAGGATTTGAACAACGTTACTGCTTGATCTTTAAATCCAAATTTGTATTCCAGGAACCGCAGTATTATGTCATGGTCTACTGTATCGAAAGCAGCACTTAAATCTAGGAACACTAGTAATGTGACTAGTTGTTTGTTCATGTTGACGAGTATGTCGCAGTTTCCGTAGGCAGTTTCCGTGCTGTGATTTTTGCGGTATAGGCTGATTGAAATTCTGGAAGCATCTGATTGGACGACACGTGATCAAAGATTTGTAGTGCAGCTGCCTTTTCAGTGATCTTTGAAAGGTTAATAGACGCGCGGGAAAGGAAAAAAGTTGAATTCAAGCGAAACGTTCAACTGTCACAAATTATTGGAATGCGGAAAAAAACCTGGAAACGAATAAATTTTATTGTATTTTTGAAATGGTTGCTTGCAAGATTCAAACAGTTTCAAAGTTTATTTTACATAAACAACACGAAAACCTTGCTTCAAAATGTTACATCAAACTTTCAAATTTAGCGAGCCGTACTGTAAAATACGGTCTGCTAGAGAGACCTCTGCGGTCGTCTGCCACATAAAAACTACGTACGACATGTTTCACTTCAGGGGATGTCGTGGGCTGTCATGACTGGTGGAAAAAAAAAAACAGATATGCCGCAGATATCGCAAAAACTTGCCAAATGGTAACGATCTATACGCAGTCATCTTTCGCAAATTTGTTTTTGGTAAAAATCTTCAGGGAGATTAAAAGGGGCAGATCAGAGAAATGCTTCATGTCTTCATTATCCAACAGATGGTTTTCACCGAATCTCTAGAGACACAGATAACAATGATGTATTTAGCACGATTGCTGGTGGACGAACAAAAGGAACTAATGAGATATCTTTTGCTTTCGTCAACCAAAATGGCGGCGATGACGTAACGCGAAAACCATCTATCTTAGAGCTTCTGTGAAGAAACTACAGCTTGCAAGGTACGACCTCCGGCAGAGAAGTCAATGATCTTACAGAAGCACAATTCAAATAAAAGTAAAGAGTGCAAAACATAGTTACTTACGCAGCAAATTGTCCAGACCGAGGATCAGTGCGAGATCCTCCAGGCGGTACCGGGCCAAATGGATCAAACCGCGCACCAGGAGGAATGCTACCTCTGCAACAACACACCAACAGCTTAATAAGTAAGGCCCGTTCAAACGCCGAACCGTACATGTGCCGAATCTAATGCAAATGAACGAAAACAATAGAATTTTCTCATTTGCATTAGATTCGGCACATGTAAAGCTAGACGTTTGCAACGGGTCTAAGGGTTATCGGCCTGAAACGAGGGGATATCAGATTTATTCGCCTATGGTTCCGCCCGAGGGCGCAGCCCGAGTGCGGAACCAGAGGTGAATAAATCTGTTATCCCCGAGTGAAAGGCCGATAAAATGCTTATTTTACACATTGGTGAGGTTTTCTAGAAAATGCACTGTTGTTTGAGATGTCGGCAAAATAGCTTGATGAAGATTTGTAAAGAAACAAATATATGTAGTCTCTAGGCACTTAAATCACATCCATGTGCGTGAAAAATTGCGAAAACAAAATTGTCATGGTCTGAGTTGAATATTTAAGTGTAGTTTGCCTCGTGTTGTAATTTGCACCGTGGATGTTTTGAGGGGAATAACTACAGGGGAATAACTCAATTTATTATATGACTAGCTCCGTGAGAAGGCAAGATGAACCAAATCGCGCGCTCTGATTGGCTACCCGAGCGGGCAAGATGGAGCGATACTGCCCGCTCGGGATTTCTCGCTTGGTCCCGCAAGATCGAAGATCATTTTTTTGTGTTTTAAGTCATATAATAAATCCTTTATTGACCAAGATTGTTCGGTCAAGATGACTGGATATTGGCCTCGTTCTTTTTTTGCGTGTTTATGGACCTCGACTTCGTCTCGGTCCATAAACACGCAAAAAAAGAACTTGGCCAATATCCAGTCATCTTGACCTCACGCTTGGTCAATAACCCATACATAATCCACTGCGAGAACAAAGGAAACCGAGCCATGTGGCAAATGAGACGTCAAACAATACAAGTGGAATGAAATAAAACGATTCTCTTATAAGCGTCAGAAAACAAAAACAAAAACAAAAGGAAAAAAAAAATCCTCTGACTTATGGGAATTTGCTATGCTGGCTTTGCTTTTTATTGTGAAAAAACTCGCGCTATATTTTTTAGCTAATAACTGAGTGTGGAAATCACACTCGAAATGTTTTCGATACCCAGTCGAAAGCCACTCTAAGCAGAAAACGGTTGAAAAACCCTCCACTGGCCTCAATTGGTTAAGGTAGACTAAGGGTAGAACGTTCACTCTTCTCATTACATGACTAGCTCCGTGAGCGGGCAAGATGAACCAAATCCCGCGCTGTGATTG
Organism: Montipora capricornis; assembly: GCF_036669925.1. Lineage (NCBI taxonomy): Eukaryota > Metazoa > Cnidaria > Anthozoa > Scleractinia > Acroporidae > Montipora > Montipora capricornis. The sequence continues at coordinate 18,778,433 of NC_090896.1, forward strand.
GCTACCCGAGCGGGCAAGATGGGGTTATCTTGCCCACTCGGGATTTCTTGCTTTGTCCAGCATGATCAAAGATCATTTTTCGGTGTTTTATCCCATATAAAAAATCCTTTATTGACCAAGCGTCAGCTCAAGATGGCTGGATTTGACTTCGTTATTTTTTGCGTGCTTATGGACCTCGACTTCGTCTGGGTCCATAAACACGCAAGAAAAGAACTTGGCCAATATCCAGGCATCTTGACCGAACAAGCTTGGTCAATAACCCACATTTATTTCATTATCTTCTTCTGTTGCTTCCAATTTCTTAATGTTCATATTGTAGGAAAATGTAAGTTTCACTGGAGAAAAGCAGTTTCAACCTGACTGGATTTAAAGTCTTCCCCTCATTGGAATAAATAGTTAACGAGGTTGAAAAAAAATTAAAACTCCTTGTCACACTGTACCTATCACAGGAGAATTAAGTTTTGAGATCATCGCAGTTATGAACTCTACTTTAGCAGCAACGAAAAAAAGTGACAATAAAGTTGACAGTTACTTGTGAAAATACATTGTTCGTGTTTAGTCTTACGAAGCTCGTTTCATCCCGACCAAGGGACTCACCAGAGACCTTTCTGCTTGGCAAACCCGTTGGGCATCACGCCCAAAGTCCCGTTCGCTAACAAAAGGCCTGAAAATTTCAGGCTTGAACGGGAATTCCCGAAGTTCAAATGTATGTCTTGATTTAATACATTGTTCCTTCACCATATCATCGACGGGTTCAGTTGCGCACTCATAAAAAATGACCAGCTCCAGGTGGCTTGATAGCTCAATTGGTAGAGAACTGCACCGGTATCGCTGGGGTTGAATCCCACTCAAACCTGAAATATTTTTCACGCTTTCCTTTCGTTACTGCTAAAGTAGCGCTCATAACTGCGATGATCTCAAAACCTGACTTAATAATTATTAAGGTTGTACTTAAGTGAAATTATTTCCGAATGTTCTGCTTGAATGATTGGTGGTACAAGGACAGTGTAAGGATTCAACTGAAGCTATGATCCTCGCAGTCATGAACGCAATTGTAGCTATTGCACAGAGAAGCCTAAAAAATTCAGGACTTCAACCCCGTTGAAGCCCCGAAATTTTCAGGCCAATTGCTATAATTGCGTTCATAACCGCGAGGATCATAGCTTGACTTGATTTCATATCCGCAGTTCAAGATATGATTCATTTCATATATCATTACATTAGTATAACGATTGTTCATGTTTGAAGCCCTGGAAGTATTCAGTGTTAACGCTTCACTCCCAAAAGTGCCACTTACAGATTTTACTCTATCCTACGCTAGGCAAGTTTACTCAAAGGGTTATTATTTATGTCCCTTAAAATAGAACAACGAATGAAAATATTTGAACCTCTCGACTAATAGTTCACACTTTTCCTCGAGCTTCGCTCTCGGAAAACTGTTCGCTTCACGGAACAGATAACTTCCGCGCTTATTTTAAAGTCAAATGGAGGCTATTGTGTTTCTTATCCTTCAAATATTTTTCGCAAGACTGGAACTTAAAAGATTACACGAAACGCCGGTTTACAAAGAATCTGACCGTCAAAAGCGTTTACGGCGTATGAACTTTATTTTGTGATGCTTTCTGATACCGCTTTATCGATCAGCAGGTTTATTTCGTCTTCCGTCACCAAACCGAACCGAACCGAACCGTTCCCCAATTTCCCTATTATGAAATTAATTGTAATTGTAAAAGTTCTGGGAACTTGAGGAATATCATCGGATATTCCCCAGTTTTAAGACCAATCGCGTGCGAGCAAAAATATTTGATGGATAGTAAATGTAGTTGACCTTGGTAAATGTCCAGGGTTGAGTGGCGGTCTAAACCTGTCTCCTCCTGTGGACCCCACACCACCAGAGCGAAAGGGGTCCATAAACATTCCACCACTTGCCCTAAAAGGAAGTGAAGGGAATAAATGTACTTTAGCTTTTCAGCGGTCCGGCATCCTAAATCCTTGAATCTGATTGGCTAATCGTGCGCGATCGAGCGGTCCGGATTTTCCCATCCGGACCCCACGCACGGACCGCTCCGAAAATTCCAACTTTACCAACTTTTCAAGCTTTTTATAACAGCGTTAAAGTGTCGTAAACAACGTAAAATGTAGATGCGAATGTGTGAATAAAATGTGAATGTGTGTTGCTTTGATTTGAAGCAGCTCATTACTCAACTTTAGCAGGGAAGGAAAAAAATAAACACATTATTTGCCGGCCTTGGTCCGGCCGTATTGGGAAAAACTGTTCCCTCGGTCTCGAGTATAATCCCCGGTCGCATACTAGAGACCTCTGGTACAGTTTTGCGACTTGAATGGGTACTCCAAAATAAGGTGAGACACTTAGTATTGTGTATATAAAGTACCAAACGAGTTTACTAAAGTTTTACTAAGTTTAAATATGGTGTCTAGGCCTTTCCACATTCTGTCGGCAGAATTTCGAGCATAATAGGGCCTCAAGAGCACAAAATATAAATGGGGCATCCATTTTGCAAATTCCGGAGCCTGGGAACGAGCCTAAGAGGGAGCAGGGCACGAGCATCCGAGCAAAACAAGATGGCGGAACAATAGGTTAGCCTCATGCCATCCTATAAAAATACACAATGCCAGGGTATGTAATTGAGCAGCTCTCGAAGATAAGCCCAGTCTGCTTTGGAATAAGAGTACGTCACCTTGTTTGATTTGCGGCGTTCGTAAGGTCGGCATGGAATTGAGAAGGTGACAGCGTTATGATCGGAAAAGGGTTCTCCTACATTCAAATTGTCAACAATGTCAGGATTCGATACCAAGACTAAGTCCAAAATACTCGCCTCTCGCACAGGGGTATCTACTAACTGGGTCAAGAAATTGTCCTGAACAATGTGCAACAGCAGAGTGTAATTTGCTCAATTTTTTAGCACAAGTGTTTCGCCAGTCAACCGCGCTGAGGTTGAAGTCTCCGACTACAATCAAATCATTTCTCAAACCAATTACTTGGAGGGCAGTTTGCAAATCCTCAAGGGGCTTCGTTTCTTCGTTGGGGGGTCGGTAGAGGACTCCTAAAGTAATAACACGTTCATCAGAGAATAAAATATCGATAAAAATAAATTCAGACTCAGTCTGAAGAGACTCTCGAGGAGTGGCTGTAATGTGGTCCCGCACGCAATCAGCACGAATTACGGTCAGCTCGCCACCAGTAAACTTGCCACCAAGAGTCATCTCGCCACCACCAAATCGCAACCAGTAGACTCGCCACCAAGGGTCACCTAGCCAAAATTTTGTATTGAAGCTCACGAGTTCTTGTGCCCAAGGTTACTTTAAACGGTAACTGGTAAATCTCTTTCCAATCGAATCTAGTATAAATTTAACTCTTTTTTCAAATTTCGCCTATGCCGTTGGAATGCGCTCGAAGGTAGACTTAAATTCCCTGTAGACAACCCTAGACATAGCTTTACAAAGAGACACCTTTTGGCCGTTAAGAAATAACTCAAGGCAATCCACAAGTTCAAAGGCCCCCTTATTTCGTTGCGCCAAATTCATTAATGAACTCCGCCACTGTGCCGGTTGGGCATCAACAACCTTCATTAACTGAAAAAGCCTCTAACGGTGATAGACCCATAGCCTTCAAGTTTGACAATCCCTTTCCCACACAGTGTAGGGTAGAGGCAAGATTTACCCTCAATACAAATGTTTTTATTGGTCCACATTACAACTTTGGCTTGGTCGTTAACGATTTCCTTTCCAAATAAACTGAAAAATTATTTTGTTAGCTTCCTTAATTGTATCTTAACTGACACAAACAATTCGAGCCCGATACATAAACGGAGGGATAACCGTGACATGTCTTAACTAATTGTATTCTACCAAGGATAGTGAGATTTCTCCAATTCCAAACGTAAAGCTTTTCCTTAAGATGTTTCATTAAAGTTCAACTTTTTCCATATACTCTATCGTATGTGGAATAAATCCCGAGAATCTTGGCCGCTTTTTTGACTTAAATTGTTGTATTTGAAAAAACTAAGTACTTTGATACATCATTGTGATGGCCTAACAGAATGGCTTCAGTTTTATCATAATTAACCTCTAGTCCAGAGCACAAGGTAAATTGTTCTATGACGTAAAAAAGATGGTTAAGACTGATTTTGTTTCTAAGAAATACTGTGAGATCGTCGGCAAATATTTCTAATTTTATTTCCTCATCCTCTACAAGAATCCCTTGTATTTGCTTGAATGAACGAATATTAATGGCCAACACTTATGATGAAGAGATAAGGAGAAAGAGGGTGCCCCTGCCTAACTCCTTTAAAAAAGGAAAAAGGCCCTGAGGTACATCCGTTGTTTAGAACACTGCTTGTTATATTCTTATAAAATGTGCTCACCGAATGGATCAATGAATGAACAAAAGGAAGAGCACTGTACATAAAATTATGATCAACAGTCAATCTCGACCTCAGAGCTCTTCTCTTGACTGAGGGAGAGAAGAGCTCTGCGGAACCCTGAAACAAAGTGTCTTCTCATTGGTTTTCGTGAAGAACAATCAAAAGCGTCCCTAATTGGTGCATTCATGTTACTGTTGCACGAGGAGTGAGCAGGCGCAGTAAGGTTCAAATAGCCAATTTTTGGCTATAAGAACCCCACAGCGCATGTTTTCCTAAATGGAGTTTCCCAGAGCCTTGGATGGCAACTTCTACATAGAGCTTATAATGATCGTGATTGGCTCTAGTTCGATTACATTTAGTACATTTACGTTTCGGATCGAAATTGCAAGCGTCCGATCGACAATGGAAGCTCGGTAAAAGCTGAGAAGGCTTAGTATACAACTTCAACTTCATTTTTCAAATGGAAGTCATGGTAAGTTTTGTAATTTTACAGCTTCCATTGTCGATCGGTCGATCGGACGCTTCTTCGGTTTAGAAGCCATTTTAAAAAACGCGAAGTACAGAATTTTCTTTCAA
>NC_090896.1:18788393-18793393 GCF_036669925.1 Montipora capricornis
AATCTCACCCAGAATACCCTGGCATCCTATCCCCATCACCATATCCAAATGGACCAGCTACAGGAGCCCTGCCAGAGGATAAATCAGCAGTGTTGTCAAAATCATTAACAATATTACTAGATTGGCTGACAAAGTTATGTAATACACCAAACTGTAAAATAAGCCCGGACTGCTCACAACATTTGATTTTAAAAAGATCTAGAGGCCACAATTTGGAGGTACATGTACCTGGTAGCTGCCCTTTGGACGTTAAATTTTGGCAATTCATTAATAAGATGGGTAGAAGTTTTACAAGAGGATATTGCAACTTGCATTAGGAATAATGATTTCACATCTGATATCTTTCCTGTTGGGCAAGGAGTATGTCAAGGTGTTCCCTTATTCCCTACATGTATCTGTTCATTATTAGTTTGGATTATTTAAAATAAAAACATTAGTTATTGCCATAACACCAGAATGGGAATATCAAGGGCATCCAGATTGAGGGAGGCATCATTAAACCAAGTCTAGCCATGTTTGTTAAAAACGTGAAGTTTGTGCACCTGTTGCTGTTTGCTGGCACACAGCAACTCTCCTACATGTAATTCATCACTGCAACATGTGTTAAAGTACTGATCAGTGGATAAACTAAAATGTTCTTTATTACCATTGTCCATGAAATCCTGTTGGTCTCTGTGGTGAAATTCTCAGTGGATCATCATCTATCAGCCTGCTTGGTTGTTCCCTGTTCCACAAAGAAAAATTCTCACCTGTTACATGTAACTATGTACACTGTATAAAGCAGTTGAATAAGCACATTGATGACCACAAATTTGAAAGCAGTTTGACAACTGCTTTGCCCTGGCATACTTCACATTAGCACTAACTAATACATCCAGCCACAGGAAAAACCAAAACCAAGAAAATTATTGTTACTCACATGTACATGTACTGTACACTAAATTATTGCTTTTACAACCTTAGCCTTGTATGCAGGTGCAGTGTACTTGTTTAGCATCATAATCAGCTCAAGTGATTGTCTGAATTTGTTGTGCTTGGTTTTCCTTTTCATTGGTCGATAAACTAGCATGAGATTCTTAAACCAATCACGTAATATTAGTACTTTCAACAGTCATTTAAAAGCTGCTCTAACAGTCATTCCCTCAAGTCCATTGTCCAGGTGAGTGTACTGTAGTTGTAAGACGTAAACAAGGCTCGATTCAAAAGAAACTATGATGGCTGTATCATTGAGTATGTGAAAGACAGAAATTTTACCACCTGGGTTGATACATGTAAAAGTATATTGATCGCCATTGAGAGATAAGAAAACTAACTAAAGATGATCAGAACATTTGATCAAATATTCTGAAAAAGTTGATAACAGCAAATCTCTGAAATCCCAAGGGGGAGCGAGTTTTTCCGCTGGCTGAGGAACGAATAAAGCATGTAGGAGGCCTTCAGGTCACATGGTATGTTGCCAGTTTGGTTTATTTTTTGCCAACCACCATTTCCGGACCTGCCCCTCCCACCCACCTTTCATTTTGTCTTTAGGGAGGCTGCCTTGCCAGCATGACTACAAACGTACCGTAAATTTAAAAAAAAAATTACTTTTAACAACAACCACAACAACAAAGTACAAATTAACAAAAACGGTGAATGAGCAAGAAGGCAAATGAAAAAGGAAAGCCACAAGTGACAAGTGAATAGCAAAAAATAATTATTCATCTCTTTATTTTTTTTTTCCCTTAGGTAAAAAGGCACAGTTATAGCAAACAAACAAAACAGAAACAGGTTTTCAAAATAGTAGAGAAGGTATTAAAATTTCATTAACTTTTTATTTAAATACTTTTTGGAGACTCGGGTCTCAAGGCTTATAGAAGGCAGAAAGGGTTCCCATTTTGTCTTGACAGCAGAGGCATTATTTTCTTTTTGATAAATGTGTTTAAAACAAAAAATTGTTTCAATTGGGCGCCATTTGTAGAAAATTATTTAGAACAAATTTGTGACATCTTTTCTGTATTTAGAAGTAATTGAAACTGCCCGGAAATTTATTTATAAATAAGATGCAAAACTTGTCGCATCATATGTTACAATTAATTATTTTAGGCACATCCTGATTTACATTACATAATTTTGATTGCAAAATGAATTATATAAAAATAATGAATTACACAACTCCAATTATTTATAAATCAGTCTGTCACTAAAATATTTATAATTTTTACATATCATAAAGTTAGACAAACAAGTTGTAAACTTATTATTACTTGTCTGAGGCAAGGCACTTCCTAAGGCATTGTTGACAGCACGAGAGACGGCTTCTGATATAGCACGAGACAATCTTTCTCTGTCCCCATAAGGTCAATCTCTTTGAAACAACGCTATATGGTTTCCGCGAGGTGGAGCACATTATTATTTTATAAACAATGATTTTACATTTGGCAAGAGCCAGTTTTGTCATTTACAAATAATGGTTGAAATTCATTATTTATAAATAATGACTTTGTTCCCAGGGTTGAAAGTCATTATTTATAAATAACGACTTTGACCAAATTTCGTGACATATAAATAAGTATCTCAGAGACCCCATACTCAGCGAGGTAAAATTTCATTATTAAATTTTTAAAAATAATGGATTTTCACTCTTGGTAAACTTAATTATTTATAAATAATGTATTTACATGTGAGGTGAAGTAAATTTACGACTGGTTTGTCTAACTTTATGATAATGTGAATAAATATTTTAGAGACTGACTGATTTATAAATAATTTGTGTAATTTATTTTTTATATATAATTAAGTTCGCAATCAAAATTATTTATAAATCAGGCTGTGCCTAAAATAATCATTTACATATCATGCAACGAGTTTTGCGTCTTATTTACAAATAAATTCTTGTGCAGATTTAGTTATTTCTAATTATTTCATGAACCACACGTTTTCTCTTGTTAATCAACATCCTTTATTTAACTTACATACTTCATGAATATTTAACTAACTGAAAGTCCGGGGAGGGCTTGATAATGTAGCAGGGAAGAGCGGGGCTGATGAATTGAATAAATTGCTAATTATAAATGCAAGGGAAATATCTATATAAATACCCGGTTATTATCTGTATATTGTCCTGCTGCCCTGGGCAATATACAAATAAATCCCTTCCATTCATAATGAGCAATTAAAGCAAATCACACACGTCCTTTGACCCCGCCAAACATTCTAAGAAAATTTCTCCTTTTAACACAAATATAGAAATTTATTCTGCAACTATAGAAAATACAGTAGTATCCCATACATCATGCAGGCTATGTGTTCACTCTAAGAAAATTTTAAGTCGTTGGATATTACAAACGAGCAATTCTGGAACACAACACTGTTTGATCCTTTCACAGTCGCGTTGTTGTCATCTTGGCAAAATCTTTTTACTTCGTCATCAACTAACTGATCTACTTCTCTTTTTAACGAGGACTCGGCTTCCCTTTCTCCTACGGATCCTTCGGATCGACAATTTAATGCTTTAGAAATCTCAATTTTGGTAGAGACATCAGGCCTCTGATACCTTTGTAAAGATCTGATATCTCTCTCGATGGCCCGTACGCTCCACAATCAACTTATCTGAGATTCCTTATTCCAGTCCACGTGTTGCTGTTGTGGCCCTCAGACTGTGATTGCTGAATTGGCCCTGTAGGTCTGCGTCTTTACACAATTTGCTAACAACGTTTCCAAGCTTGTTATGTCCAACAGGGGTATTTTGCGTTAGGAAAATTTCGTCGTCACTATCCATTGCCGCTCTCACAAGTGTACTGGCCAGAAATTTGATTTTTGTCGGCTTACCAAACAAACAATGCGCTATTGTTCTCCGTTTCTCACCTAAGTGAGAACAAGTGCTTTGAACAAATTATGACCCGTGAAACGCCCTTTCTCGATGCTGTGTGAAAACCTTTACAATACTTACAATGAAAGACGTCACTGTCTGTGGTCGAATCAAAAAATTACAAACAAACAGATGGGTTGGGTTTTGGTGTTTTGCCTTCATAGATGATTTACTGCTGAGATTATCCCAAAGAAGGTTAGAGGTTGGGCTTGCAAGTTATATTTATTCTGAAAAGCGGTAAGGGAAAGAAAATTGTAGGATTCGTCCATTAAATACTTAATTTGCGTAATACCTTTAAAAAGCCAGTCTTTATAAGAAAACAGGCTTATTCTTAATTCTTATCAGGGAGTTTTGCCACAAAGGTGACGACAAAAGTTGTTCTTCAGATAATATTGTTTCCTGAAAAAAAAACTTCTGACAAAATTTGAAGTATTTCTGTACCTTTTTTTTTTTTTTCTTTAATAAAAAATTTACAAACACCCCTCCCCCCACAAAACACACTCACACCCACAAACACAGAATATGTTTACATCATAAAGAAAAATAAAATAAAACAAATAAATAAATAAATAAATAAAAAAGGAGGAGGTGCTCTTGTTTTGAGAGGAGCGACCAATTTATTATACTCTACAAGATCGGAATTGCCTGTACAGTTGGAGAACAAGGTGCTGGATTCTGTATTTATTTATTTATTTTTGAAGCAATAGCGGTTCCCATTTCTTTCGCGTTGTTGTATCTTCCTTCTCTACTTTATGAATATATTGTAGATGCCGTAAGTATTCTTCGAAAATTGGCTTTTGTTCTTTAAATTTACACAGCCAGATGAAATGTTTGCTTGTCAAAAAACAAAAATTAATTTGCAAATTGTATTTAGAGGTATCTGGCCTCAGTCCCAAGCAAGTATCTACCTGAAAAGCATATTCTTTACTAACAATTTTACAGGCCTGCATCCATGAAAAAACATGATTCCAAAAACAACGGCTTTTGCTACATTCCCAAAATAAATGAAAGAGGCTTTCTTTACCATATTGACAGAAGGTGCATTTCTCATTATCTATACGTCCTATTTTCTTAAGAAAACTATTAGTTGAAAGTCGTCGATGTAGGAATTTAAAATTAAAAACTATGAGTTTTGAACTCTTGGTACATG
>NC_090896.1:18795893-18805893 GCF_036669925.1 Montipora capricornis
AAACATCAACACCTGTAGTGCGGTTTTTATTCCCCTCGATCAGCATAATGGCGAGCATGGTTCGCGTGTGTGAATTATAGGATCCCAAGTTGCCGCCTATTTTAGAGGATTGTCCAGGTTTTCCAGAGGTTAAAGCACTCAGGAAGGAGCAAGAAACCTGTATTGTAAACTATGCTCCTGGCAAATGCTTTTACAACCCTGCTGACCAGGTTAGGCAAGAGCTTGAATTTTCAGCTCTTTCCACCTCTCCGAAATATGAGCATACCAGTTTTGCCACCATGGCAACATACTGGGTTCCAGACCTCCCTGATATTAAAGGCTTTGCTAGCCACCTTTGGCGTTCTATTTTGATACTTGCCAATGGTGCCACATCTGCATGATCCTGCAAGCATGTAAATACGTTAGGTCGCATTTGTGGCCTTGTTAAACGTTTTTCTAGCTTAAGATCATCAAAAATATTGAAATCAGGTTGGAGGGGACTGGAAAAGAGTGAGTTCCCATGGGAACCAATTTCTTTATAGCCATAAGCGTGTTCCCTGTAGAACTATTAGCCTACCAAGTTTCCATGGTCTCTACCAAGTTTCCATGGTCGCATTTGTGGCCTTGTTAAATGTTTTTCTAGCTTAAGATCACCAAAAATATTGAAATCAGGTTGGAGGGGACTGGAAAAGAGTGAGTTCCCATGGGAACCAATTTCTTTATAGCCATAGGCGTGTTCTCTGTAGAACTATTAGCCTACCAAGTTTCCATGGTCTCTGCTTCAAATTGACCGAGATACATGTAGCTCTATTTTTTACTGTGTTACATTGGGTTGAGTGAATTTTACACATTTTTTCAAACTTAAATATATCTGGAGCCAATACAGATACTGTATTTCCAAACAGTAAACAGCATATTTCTATCTTTCCCAGAATTCTAGGTGATGAGGCTAAAAATTCAAGGAATAAAAATTGGATCATAGTAGCACTTTAATAAGAGAAATGACTGAGATTTCTTGTCACTATTGGGGCTTACTAAGGCCATAAGGCCATGGCACCTAAAATCTGCTATAATTAAAAATAACAGCTACATGTATTGTCCAATTTTCGAGATCAACATTTTTCAAGTGTTAAAACTTGGCAGTGCTTGCAAGGATTGAAAAAGTAAAAGTCTCACCTTCATCTTCAGTGGAGTCACTCAAACTGCTGATGCTAGCACAAGTAAGACAACTACTGTACAGTACACGCAACTTGTTAGAGCACTTCATGCCTTGCAAGCTTGTGGCCAAGCGAAGCAATAATATCAGCCAACACTTAACTATCCTCCCCAGGAAAAAAAGTTACTTCGGACATTGTTTTTGCTAACAGCAAACGAAATGTGAGGGATCTTTGTCCCAGTTAGACTTTTCTTGCAAAATCTGCAGCACTTTGAAGGGTGGACTTTGATACCAGACCAAGAAGACACTTTTTTCCTCTGCTTGTGTGAAGGAAGATATGATGTGAAGCCTCACATGTTTGTTTACGATTACCCCGATACATCACGCAAGAAATCTGAGAATGATTTCAGTTAATTGACAATTGACAGCTTTTAATTAATCCAATTAAAGGTACCGTAAATGTGGGCAGAAAAGGTTCGTTAAAGAAAGTTTGACAGGTTCTCCTCCTCTTTCTCGTTCCCTCCCCTTCACTATCTGAGAGCCTGGAACAGACTATAATCATCATCAGCACTACAGTGTTGTATAATACATTAATAATTCATAAGTAAGTCCATTATCTGGTCACACTTGTATTTTGACCACAAAACAGCCTGTACCTCTCTAAATTATGCTGGGCACTATTAAATGAACTGTAATCAACTGATTCACAGGTAAAAGCATCAACATCAAGTTCTGTATCATGCATTTTAGATTCATCTTCCTCCTGTAACAAAAAAAAAGTTTTAGCTAGAGATACTGTAAGAGAATTTATTGCCTGTATACAGATCAAGCCTCTCCTCTGTGTAAAAACAAAACAAAAAGACAGTGACTTGAAAGCTCTGAAACCTGGGTTTCACCTTCAGGAATCAAGGGATGAGATTGTTCGCCAGACTAAAGACTGAAAATTACAGTGTATAAAGGTAATTGCCCTCATTTTTGGGATGTGACGGGTCCCATTGCAACCGATATAAAGTGTTGGTGACCACATCTATAGTATGGGTCAGTAGTAGGTGACTCACTCCACCTTGGATTAAACAGACAACCACTGCAAACAGATACAACACAACAATGAACCACTGATCACCTTGTATTTCATCCCAAGTATGGTAGCAGCTGAGAGACCCGGCACTAGTATTGCAGGTTCAATTCAATGCATACTGTACATGTTCTCATAGCCTTTTTGTAATCAGCCCAAAACGATCACATAGTTTGTTTGATTAGTTAGCTTACAAATTTTGAATCACTGTACAAAATGTCAACCCCTACAGAGAGACCTGGGGTCAATTCAATAAAAAAGTTACATGTGTAGTTTTTACTCTCGTAAATTACGGGTGTAAAGTCCAACTTGTAAATTCATGAATTTAATAAAAGATGCTTTTACATTGGAATTTACACGTCTAGCTCAGGTCACAATACAATGATTGTAATTTACAACTGTAGCTTTACAGTACATTATTGTAATATAACTTTAATGCACTTGTACACTACAGGTGTAAGTTCCAATTGCACAAGCTTTATTTGTTCAAGCTGTTGGCTGACTCCTGCAAATAAAAACTCAAGTGCTTCAACAGAGCAATGATATTTAACCTGAAATTCATGTCGATTTCCAATGTCAAACAACCGTCTTTCCTTCTAGGCTGCCAAATTAATTTGGTGTCTCAACAAATGTAGTTCTTCAAGTTCTTCGTCGCTCGACGAGAACATATCAAAATTTTGAAATACACTTCCTACAGGTTGTATGTTAAGCTTACAAGTAACTTATGACTTCTAGTTTGCACTTGTAATTAGCAAGCTGGATGCTTGTAAAGGACAAGTCAGACTCCTGTAAAATTTTTATTGCAATGAGCATGTACCAAATTCTACAGGTGTAGTGCTACACCTGTAATTACAAGTCAGAGTCTTGTGACAATGATTTGTAATGATGTTTATTGAACTCATTTTCGCGTACACGTGTAAAAAAAGGGTTCAACTTGTACAATACAAGTTAGTGTAACTTTTTAATTAAATTGACCCCTGGTGTTAGCAGACCTCTGTGACTAACAAAACCATGCAACTCAAACGTATCTGGACAAGCTCGCATATATATGTACCTGTATGCTTAATTTATGAAACTTTGCTACCAATAATAATAATGTAATAATAATAATAATAGTAATAATAATAATAACAATAATAATAATAATAACAATAACAATAACACTAATAATAATAATAATAATAACAACAACAATAATACTACTACTACTACTACTACTACTACTACTAATAATAATAATAATAATAATAATAATAATAATAATAATAAACTGGACAAAGAGTGAGCTTGCTGAATTGGATCGTAAGACCCGGAAACTATTAACCATCCATGGCGCTCTTCATTCCAGGTCCAACGTAAGCCGTCTGTACTTACCAAGAGGAGAAGGAGGGCGTGGACTAATTAGTGTTTAAGACGCCATAAATATTGAAGAAAGAAATATCAATGTCTACATCAGCCAGAGCCAGGAACATTTGTAGAAAGCTGCATGGGAGAGGAAGAATGTTGATGAAATTGAAACATCAAAGGAGTATAAGGAAAGGATAAAGAGGAAAAGAATTGAGGGCTGGTCTAGAAAGCAGCTGCATGGGCAGGTCCAGAGAGAGACAGAGGACCAATCTGGTGTTTCCTGGATTTGGATAAGAACTGGTGAACTGAAGAAGGAGACAGAAGGGCTTATTTTTGCAGCACAAGACCAGGCACTAAGAACAAACGCCATAAAAGCCAGAATCGAAAACCAAAATGTATCATCCAAATGCAGAGTGCGTGGTGGTCACGATGAAATTGTGCAGCATATTTTGTGTAGTTGCCCCAAGCTTGCGCAGACAGAATATAAAAAGAGACATGATGTTGTTGGGCGGCTCATACATTGGGAGTTGTGCAAGGAATATGGAGTTGAGTGCAGTGACAAATGGTACCAGCATTTCCCCAAAAGCATAGAAGAGAATGAGGAAGTAAAACTATTGTGGGACTTTACCATCCAAACAGACTGTGAAATCCATCACAGGAGGCCAGACATTGTAATTCAGAAAAAGAAGGCAAAGGAAACAATCATTGTGGACATAGCTGTTCCCGGAGATAGCAACGTACCGCAAAAAAAACTGAAAAGTATGAAAAGTACCAAGACCTGGCAAGAGAGATTAAAAGGATCTGGAAATCAAGGACAAAAGTGGTGCCAGTGGTAATAGGTGCATTGTGTTCAGTATCAAAGAAGCTGGCAGGCCACTTGAAGCAACTAGGAATTAAGGACCGAACAAGAACGATGCAAAAGTCGGCACTCCTTGGATTGGCACATATCCTCAGAAAAGTGCTGGAAGTCTGAGGTCTCGGGATGAGACTTGACTGGATATTTCTCCCCAGGGAAAAGCCCTGTGCTCAATTCAACATAATAATAATAATAATAATAATAATAATAATAAGCATTGGGGTAGAACAGGTTGGTGCCTTAGCCTACCAGGGGAATACCCAGAGCCTTGGGTGGCACCTTTGGCAAGTGCCAACAGCCCAAAAGCCACCCATGTTAGCGTTACAACCACCTCATTCGATGAGAGAATGTCAAATATTGAACTTCACACTAACAACGTCAACAGGACTGGAGCTTGTAGTGAAGGTGACACATCTGGCAGGTGTCCTGTGGAACAGCAGTGCAGGCCCGGTCGTCATCCTGCTACTGCTGAACAATGACAGAAAAGATTGCAAGACCTGTGGAAAAATCCGTAACATCAACAAGGAACTAACAGAAGTCACCGAGCAGAGATTGGCTGATCAAGTATGGCAGATTAAGAAGAACAAGAAGTGGCTAGAGATTGTGGAGCAAAAAGAAATAGCCATACGAGTAAGACATGAACATCAGGGGATTGAAACTACAGAGCTCCTTGCCACAGATACACCAGACTATGGACATCAGGAGACTGAAACTACGGAGATTCTTACCACAGATACACCAGACCATGCAACAACATCTGAATAACTTAATAATAATAACTTTTATTTATATAGTGCACATATCCTGTGCTCAAGGCGCTGATACCCAAAAAAAACACCAACGTGAAGAGAAACCCAGAGTTTTCACTGCTGAAGAATTACAAGAGGTCAGCCCAGAACTGGAAGCCCTTTGTGACAGGATCCTAGAAATTATACAACTAGAACAGAGAATAGGAAGTCCTGTGAAAGAATGAAGCTGAAAGCAGAAGTTGGAAAAATCAATGAAGCCGTCAAACGGATTCAGAAGCACAACATCACTGAACTGAATTCTTTAATGTATGCAGCTGCATATGTTACTACAGAAAGAATGGGAATGAGAAAGGGAGGAAAGGGAGAAGAACTGTAGAGCGATTCTGGAAGAGAAGGATTAAGGGGAATATCTAAACTTGGCGAAAATACCTGAGCAAGATTGAGGAAGTCCGAAGAGTAAACATGAAACTGAAACAAAGAGAGAGGGAAAGTTTGAACAGAAAATATCAACTTGAGGAAAGGGGCACTTTGTATGTCTCAGGCATGTTGAAACAGAAGATCAAGGCAGGTGGAGTTAAGATCAAAAGATACACAGAGATATGTCAACAGTTCAAACAGAACCACCTGTTTAGAACCAATCAGAAGCTGTTCTACAAAACACTAGATGGAAAGGAACGAGGAGAAATGGTGTTACCTGATCCCGCAGAAGCAACCTCCTTCTGGAGCAAGATCTGGTTGGAGGAAGTCGGTCACAATGAGAGAGCATCTTGGCTAGAGGATGTAGAGGTGGAGTTCAGTACAACAGAGGTTCAAGAAGATATCAGCATCACTGTGGAGGATATTAGAAATGGAGTGAGCAAGATGGCAAACTGGAAGGCAGTCAGCCCCGTTCTTGTTCAGGGGTTCTGGTTTAAGAAACTGACAGGATAGCACGCTAGATTGCAAGAATGCTTACAAGACTGTATATGTCAAGGGAATGTACCAGAGTGGATGGTCAGGGGAAGAACAGTTTTGATACAAAAAGACACAGTGAAGGGTGCCTAGGCCAGCAACTACCGCCCTATTGCCTGCCTACAGTACCCACGATGTGGAAGCTCTTGACAGGAGTTATGGGAGAGAAGTTATACCACCACTTGGAAAGGAATGGACTGCTAACAGATGAACAGAAAGGGTGCAGGAAGGGATCCTGAGGAACTAAAGATCAATTGCCTGTAGACAAGGCAATCCTGAAAAACTGCCGGAGAAGGTTGACAAACTTGTCAATGGTTTGGATAGACTACAAGAAGGCATAATTATGATATGGTGCCGCATTCATGGGTCCTGAAATGCCTGGAGATGGTTGGGGCTGCCAAGAATATGATCTCTAAAATCAGCAACAGCATGGTGAACTGAAAGACGGTATTGACATCAGGAGGAAAGGCTCTCGGGCAGGTGGACATTAGGAAAGGAATTTTTCAAGGTGTCTCATTGTCACCACTACTTTTTATAGTGACCATGTTACCCTTGACCCTAGTACTACGAAAAATGAGACCTGGATACAAACTGGCAAAGGACATAAAGCCCATTAACCACCTACTATTCATGGATGATCTGAAGCTGTACGGAGCTAGTAAAGATCAACTAGACTCACTTGTTCAAGTAGTAAGGATCTTCTTGCAAGATATTAAACCATTGACTCCCAGGGGTTTCCCATTAACGAGTAAAACCCTCTGGCTGGTTTAGGCCAGTTTGGACATCAAAGGGTTAAAGCCCTACATGGTGCATTTGTCCAACAAATAATCAGATGAAGCTGGAGAGGAGTCTTGGAGATGGCTCAGGAATGGACTCTTAAAAAAGGAGACAGAAGGTTTGATTCTTTCTGCTCAGGAACAAGCTTTCAGAACAAACTGGATCAAGTACAGCATAGATAAGACAGCAGAGACCCCACTGTGTAGATTGTGTGGAGATGCCACTGAAACAGTAGGACACATTGTCAGTGGATGCAAAAAGCTTGCCCACAGAGAGTATAGGAAGCGCCACAACAAGGTGGCCCTGAGGGTAAACTGGGAGATGTGCAGGAAGTATGGGATAGAGTGTAATGACAAGTGGTTTGACCATCAACCCTTGCCAACCACAAAAAATGGAGAAGTGAGGATTACCTGGGACATGACTATCTACACAGACAAATTGCTGAAACATAAGCGGCCAGATATTACTCTTGTGTATAAAGACACACAGAAATGGACGCTTATTGACAAAGCTGTGCCAGCAGAATAGAACATCACCAAACTGAAGAGGAGAATAATAATAATAATAATAATAATAATAATAATAATAATAATAATAATAATAATAATAACAATAACAATAACAACAACAATAATAATAATAGTAATAAGAGTAAGGTTGAATTGCTGAGCTTAATAGTACATAATTTTATATACTACACCACTTGTTAAGGATAATACCTATCCACTCAAGGCAGATCAAATCAAATCACATTCGTAGTAAAAGGGAAAGGTATGTGTACATGACCTCTGTGATGCCAGAGTCATACTCTACAACCAGAGCTATGAAGTCCCTCAGTTGGGAGCAAGGTCATCCACTGTCACACGTTTTCAACTCCAGTCTTGAAGTAAAAAATTAATGAGTCGGTCGGGACCAGTTTCTAGCAATTGTCACATAATAAAAGAATGATAACAAAGTGAAATGGCAGAACGAAAAAAGAAGAACATAATCAACATGTACAGTGTGACCTCTGTGGAAGACATTGCATCATCCCTCTCCACATGTTTTCCCTTTTCCTAGAATGACTTGTCTTTTTAAAACATTTTCTCAGTGAAAATGCTCCCTGAGTTACAGTTTTTCCAATGAACCTTCAATGTATGGTAAGGGCACACATTTTTACATATTGAGCACATTATCTTTAATTATCATGCATGCTCTACTGCACTCTGTGTCTTTCTCGAGTTTGTTAAAAAGTTCACAACTGATAATTGTTTTGTTACTTAAATAAAACACTGGTTTTTGAAGGAAAGAAAAACTGGCGTACCCAGAGAAAAACCTCTTGGAACAAAGAAGATAACCAATAAAGTTTGCGTGCCCTCCCAAGTTCTTATGGATTTTAAGCCATACTTATTAGTTTGCTTATTCAAGTGAAAAGGTAATAACTTCACCATGACATAAACCATGATCTTGTTCCCCAGTATCAATGCTTTGAAGATAAAAACAGAGTTCAAGCTTCTTCTTCGGTACTGAAGAGCATAAACACCATCCAGGCCATTCCAGTCAGGGGGCAGAGTCTCTCCAAAGTCACATTCTTGTTGTGCATTCCTCTAAACACAAAGAGAGAGACTCCATAAGACCTTTTACATTGGTAACTTCTCTTTAAATTTTGATCAGGCTCAACAATCTTGCGTACACCTTGCCATTCAAAATTTCTGATGGCAGGATTTTACTGCATGAATGAAGGACTTATAGTGTTTGGTTGCTGACCATTCCCATGGGGAGATGTGCAGAATTGGGAGCATTAGCCTGCAATCATGGAGGGTGTAAACTGCAGGTTGCAGGTTACGGTTGCTGCAGTGTTCGATGCTAACTTTCCTACCAAATTTGGCCTTTGGGCAACCAGTTTTGTGCTTTTGGTTGCCCATGGTTTTTTTTTTTTGGTTACCCAATGGCTTCTAAAGACCTGTTGCCCATTAAAACTCGAAGAAGGCTGGTAAAAATGTCATTTTTGTGTAAAATGCTTGTGAAAACGGTTTGATAGACCAAGATGTGCTAGATGTGTCTGTGGTGTTTGAGTAGCCTTCGCAGTTTTGCTTTGACAAGCATATCTTTTATCCATTTTGCTTTTCTATAAGAGATCAAGGGAGAATGATCCACAAAATATTAGTCAAACAAAACAGACCTCAGAACAGCTGAAACAACTCAAACCTTTACTAATGCTAACATTACCAGTAGGCCTAAAAAAGCCTAAGGTTAGCATTTTTGTAAAGGTTTGGGTTGTTTCAGTTATGGTAAAACAATGACCTGCAAGCTGCACTTTACACCCTCTGCTGCATTCATGCACTTTTCTTTGTGCTAAATTTTGTTTGTTTTACAGCTATATATCTTAGGAAGAAATACACCTGATACATTTACATGTACTTATCGAGAAATATGCCACACATCTGTCAACAGCAATGTTGTAACTGTATAAGTATTTCAAACCCTTCATCTTATCAAAAGTGACCAAAAGTATTGATTCTGTGGTGGGAAGACTTTCTTCGCTTAGAATATCTTCCACATTTTCACTGCTAATAAATCATAACAATGAGATTTAGTGGTCTTTTTAAACTTGACTTCGGATACATCAGTTCATCTCTTCCTTTAATGATTTGTGAAAAAAAAGATTTTAGAGACAAGGTAATAGTGGCGGTAAACATCTCGTTCAAATCAACTTTGGCTGCTGCAATAATGATTCATATGAAGAACAATTTCCCTGGAAGTATGATTTGCAATTCAGTAACCAACTAAGATCTCTTTTGTTTTTCAGCCGATCAGTGTAAGGTCAAGATTCTGGACTACAGGCTTGTTAAGAAATTATATCAGGCATTCTTTGTCATCCCTTCCCACAAAGCATTATGGTAGATCACAGATTAGGTAATCTCTATATGATTTCTAGAAAAATATGTTGTTTAACATTTCTTGCCATCAAGTAAACCATGGTCTTGTTTCTATTCAGTCTATGTTTCTAAGCAGAGAATTGCCAGAGAGTGAGCCACAATGAAGCTCTCTCACTGGTTCCCAGTCCACCCTGAGGCCATGTAAGTTGACCCCATGAGCATGAGTCAGCACTTTCACTTTGTAATATTATT